>NC_092467.1:25856065-26218565 GCF_047495875.1 Pithys albifrons albifrons | reverse complement strand
AAATATGAGAGAAGGCAGCAAACATACACACACTGCATGAGATCAGGGAACATTTGTGTCTTTTGTCACAGAAAGCATCAGAAGTGGAGAAAGCAAGTTAAATGAAGTTCATCTCAGATTAAATATGAAATAATTCTGAAAGCAGGGACTAAATTCAATTGAGCTGCTCACATACTCTGAGATGGATTCAAAACAGCAGGCCTCCCAAATTGAATTATGGAATGGCATTGATGCTTAATCCAGAGCTCTGGCAGGGGTTGCTGTGTAGCATGCAGTGTAGGAGGGGGAGAATTTTTGCAAATATTATATAAATACACACACACACTCATGCTCACTCAGAGAAGCAGAGGTGTTCTTGAAGGTGAAATCTTAGCTAATCAGAGGAGATGGATTGCGGAGAATATGGAGAAGAGGAGTGGGAGGGAGGCAGACAGCTATTCAATGTTTGACATCAAAGCACAGAAGGATTATTGAACGTGGCACCTTAGAAAAACTGCTGAAAAAAAATGGAGATGGGTAGGAAAAAATCACTACCAAAAAATAAGAGGAGATTTTATAGATTATGATTTTTTTTCTTCGTGGAATTCCTGGTATTTGTTTTTTTTCTTTTTGCTTCCAAATACAGAGAAGGAATTCGGATCCTTAATTCCATGAAGCTTTGCTAATATTTCCTTTTATTGTTTTTTTTTTCTCTCTCTCTGCTCCCCCCCCCCCCCCCCCCCCCCCTCCTTTGTTACTGTGAAAGAGGACCTAGTTTGCCTTGCTAATAAAGAAAGAGGATTCTTACCCCTGGCTACATCCTGTATAGGATAAAACCTCATTTAATTTAACTCCTGCTTTTCCCAATACATCTTAATTGGACTTTTTATCTTTCAGCTAGTAGTAATACCGGTACAGAAGTGGGTTTAGGTACAAGGAAGATAGGTTAACAGATAAGATCCTTACATATGGAGTGCAATCCAATTGCATGAAAAATATTTTCTTAGACTGCTAATTGTTAGGCACAGAATTTGTCTTTCTAGTCAGTGTCTGCAGCACTTAGCATTTGCCTCAGATGAAGGCTCCTAAGCTGTACCAGATTGATGATGATGACGGAAGGCACAGAAATGAGCTTTATAGGCAGCATGGTCTTTCCTCTATTTTCTACCCAAAATAGCAAGACAATTTGCCTTTTAGAAGTTGGAGAGAGCATGCAGACTGCTTTGAGAAGAAAGCTTTCTTCCAAGAATAAAGAGGTTCTTAAACATTACAAGAAGGTTAGATGTAGGGAAATGCTTGTAGCCAGTAAGGCAACCAATCCTGGCACTATTAAAAGTCACTGTCAGTAAAATAAAGCTATTCTTGAAGGTGAGGGGGAATTGTTTTCAGCTTCATCCCCTTCTAGGGCAGCTCTGAATATTCTGGTAGTTTCCAGCTGCCCTACACATGAAGAATGAATTAATTTGCTGTGGTGGTTAAAATGAAAAATCAAAAGAAATGTTTGGTCAGAGTTGGTCTGAAATGGAAATCTTTTTTTTTTTTTCTCAGTCTCTCTGTCTCCCACCCCTCCCTGGTGATCAACCTGAGATGAAGCAGTTCCAGTTCATTTCTTTTTGATGGAAAGCAAAAGGAGCCTTTCAAACAGAAGTATAACATTTCATTTTCAGGGTTATTTAATTTTTTAAAAATACTATTTAGAATTTTTTTTTATTGAAGTACCAGCAAAGTTCAAGTTGCTCTTTAGAATTTCATTTCTCAGTGAATTAGCTACTTACCAAAAAAACCTTCTTGTCTGGTTTTATCACCCCTTAGTCAACACCAGCCTTTCTGCCAGTTTCAGGGATGCTCAGCAATAAAATGCAGTATATGGGATTACTGTTATTTTCAGGCAATACCAGATTCTTAGTCCCTCCGATCCAGTAATATTTGTATGAAAATACCATATCCAGTGTGCTGGGACAAAATGGGAAAACATGCCCACTGCCTCACAGAGAGGGCATGAGACTGTACATACACCATCCTGCTTTAGCAGGGACTGGTTTTATTCAGTTCTGACAATGTCAGAATAAACCCTGCTTTGAGTCCTTTCAGGGCCCTAAAATTGTTAAGTACTTTTAAGGTGCAGAATGTTACTTTCAGATGAGTAATACATGGTCGATGGTTGGCTGCATGCAGGGGTGGCCACTTGCAGGAGGGTTGGTGTCAAACTGCATCAGATCAGGGATTATGTATTTAAACACATCTGTCCTGGCACTCTCCTCACTTGTGTCTTCCCACACTAGGGAAAATAAAATGAAATAAAAAGCAAAGTCCAGTTCCTTGAGAAATAATGTAATAAAAAAATAACCTTCATCCCTCCCATTCCAAAAAAGATCTGCCATAAAGGCAGTCCACAGAAGACTGGACTTTTAAAAGCAGGGAAAGTTTGGCTTCATGTTGTCATTGCAGAGCAGCTCAGTGCAGGACTTTTAGATGTATTCATTCCCCTAAATCACTTAAGGAAAATTAGCTGCCATAAGACCATAAAACCATGTTTTAAATATTGCTGTATAGGAGGATTTTTCTTCTGCTCTGCAGTAAGGAAGATAAGCTGCTTCCTTTGAAAAAAAGTTCATTCTGGAGCAGGGAGGATGACTGACTCAGAAATAAGTGAAGTGGGTATGAGATACACACAGAGCTACAATGATTCCAGCACTGAGTGTTCCAAGGCTGAGTGTTTGCTGTAGTTACTGTATAAAAATAAATGCAAGCACCTGTGGTTCACTGTTCTACTGACTTTTACAAAGTGTGCTTATTTTATTTTTAAAGTGTTTCCAATTCAATAATGACTGTGCCATCCTTAGGAAGGAGTGGATGGGTCAGAAATGAGAGAACAATAGGAAGCTTTTGATCTCCACATCACTGATTTTCACCCAATCACTTTAATGATCACTGTCACTGTGTTGGCATTCATGAAGTGAGGAGGTATTCTCATCTGTTTCTAGCTGTGTCAGTCTTGCAGATGATACTGAAGTGACCAACTTACTCTTCTAGATCATGTGCTGTTGGCTGGAGATATGTCAGTTCTTAAGCACCTTTTCCTGTATACCAGACAGCAATGTCTGGTATACCACTCTGCCAGATGACACATGGTGGTGGTTTCCCTGCCTCTGCTGGAGCAGGTTAGCAGAATTAGCTCAGAACATAAATGTATTGTTTAAAACAACTCAGCTGACTTTTGTTAAAGTATGTTAAAGCATGTTCCTGTGAGCCATTTCAACAGCTGAACTGTGGATCCAGGAATTTCTGCTTGGGCCTGATGACACGCTTCTCACAGAGAGCTGTTTGGAGGATGAATGTCTGTGTCCTAGGCAAGGAATCTAATAAAGCAGATATGCACAGCTAGATTGAAACACATGGATATCTGATTGAATTCAGCAATGTTCCTTGCGTGCTTATGGTTAAGCAGGTGCTTAAATGTCTTGGACAGGGGATGAAGTGGTCAGTACTGGCAAGCTCAAGATTCAGGTGGTCTACAGAGATCAGCCCTTACCTCTGGGTTAACATGAAGCCTCAGAGACAGAGCAGCATAACTGCTTGGTTGTTGGACAGCTTTCATATGACCATCCAGCACTTCTCCCAACAAGCAAATGCACTCTAAAAAACCAGATTTAATGGGTCAATTTAGTGGTTTCAGTGCCAGCCCAGTCCCCTCTAGTATGTGAAGTGTGATATGGCCTTTAATCAGAGGGGTTTGTGTTGTTCTCCCAGCTAGACCCCTGCCTCACCAAGTTCTCCAAATGGAAAACTTCCACAAAATTAGCAGCTATTCAGCATTTTGTTTTAGCTTCAATGTTCATTGTGCAGCCTTGTCCTGTATTTACTGTGTGCTGTTCAGATCCTGCTCTGAGGATAGAATTGTTAATCTCCGTGTGGGCTCTTTTCTTTTGCTCATTGCTACGCCCTGGGAACATTTTAGAAGTGTTGATTATTTTTTGGGGAGGATCCCCATAAGAGATAGATGCATTGTGTGCATAGGAAACAGACCATTGTGACCAGAAGTACCTACCTGTTTGTGATAGATGTTATAGATGCCTGGAATCAGACTTGTTTCATGGCATTCAACAAAGGTTGATACATTCATTGTCTTGTTTCTACCCCTTCCTTCTGCAAGGAAGACTGGGATAGACTATTTCTGCCATTGGGAGTTCTTGGAACCTAGAAGAAAAGCAATAGGCAAAAGTGGCTGCTTGGAATGAATCTGTTTCAAGTAATTTTCCCCTCCCAAATGAAAATGCAGAAATGGGATTCCGTACTTCCACACATTCTCACTGCAACATTGGAGTTTGTTTTCTTTCTTCCTTCTTTCTTCTATTGTGCCTGTTTTCCACCCCCTGTTGCCATTGAAGCTGGAGTCCTACATGCAAATGTTCCTATGCTTGGTGCTATTCACCTTGTGACCTGACTGAGCTGGAGATCTGACTAAAAAGAAAAGAAAACAAAAAGACCCACTCACCTGGGATGTGGTTTTTAATTACAATCTCCTTTGTCATGCACACATACACTAAAATTTAAATTATTTCTGCATAAGTAACTTTTCTGTATCCATCCCTGACTTTGGAGTGCTTGATGTTGCAGCATTTGCATACTTTTAATGCTATTCTGGGTAAGAGTTTTCATTGATTCAAAGCAAAACAAACAGCTGAAATAAAACCTCAGCATGTTAAACTCTGACTCATCTACTGGGCTGGAACCTTGAGGTGCACCACATAGACATCTGCCACCAGGACTGATGAATTAGCTGATAGAGGCTGGCAATCTGCTGTTGCTCTGGACAGGCTGGATGGAGGGAAAGAGCCTGTAGGTTTTGGGGGTATCTGCTGACAGCAGAATTAGTAATAAGAAAAGCTGAGTAAACATAATACTGCAGGCATTGGTGGTGTTATTTAAGGATGAATGACACCTTTTATGTTTTTGAGGAGTTTTTAGTATGCTTAGGCTTGAGCAGAAGTATATGTTTTCTATCTTCCTGTCTGTAAGGAGGCCTTGCTCTCAATCCAGATATGCTTGAGTGGGCAAACAGTTAAGAGCACAGGGGAACTAACATTTGTCTGCTAAGTCAATATAACTGGATTCTTCAGCAGATGACTGTTCCTCTTCATTAAGAGAATATAGCCTACTTTCTTCCAAATGTACTGAACATACACTGTTCTGGTCCTGTGTTACCACTGATCTCTAGACCCTGCTTTAGAGGTGCACAGATACCCTCCTGGTGCTGGCTCCCCTCAGCACATCAGGCACCTTCACTGCTGCAGGAGGACAGCAGAGAGAGCTTGTTCTGGTGAAAAGGCCTGAACTGATCTCTGAGTTCCAGCTTGTTGCTGATAAGCCCAAGCACTAGAAAGCAGTTGAGGTTGAATGTAGTGTCATGTGAAGCAGTTACTGTAGCCAGTTAAGTGAAACACATTCTCTCCCTGACTATCTGTAACTCATCAGAGCTGACTGTATTACCCAGTTAGGTGGTTTCTCTAGGTTTTCCCGTGATTGCCAAGACGTACTGTCTCAACCCTTCCCTGCACTCATAGACTCTCACCTTCTCTTTCTCCCATTCTGGTACAGAGTTCATCCCTGTCAGGAGGTTGCACGTGTTCCTACCTACCTCTCCAGTTTCCCACCTCTTTTAAAGATGCAGTTTGGCTGCTGATGCCTCAGTCACTGCCTCTCTGCCTGCTGCTCTGTTTCAGGTGCTGTTCAGGCTGCCCACTGTCAATGCTGTTTAAGCTACTTCTTTTTGAGGCCTTCAGTGGCAGCATCCAGAGGGAACTATCAAGAAGGGTACTTTGGAGCGTGTGGGAGCCGTGTTCAAAGTGTGGTGCTGGGAGTGCTCCAAGTGCAGCGCATCCAACCCCCAAGTTTCATCATTATCCTGAATTTTTGCAGAGATGGGAATCAGGATATTTGTTTTTCTAGTATCCCTCATTGTACAGGCAGTGCCATATTTTGAGGGAGGTATTCTGCTTTTATGGAAAACAAGTTCATAAAATATAGAAGCCTGGAAATGATACTTTGCACATTGCAACTATCCCTAATGACAGCTTTAGTGACTTTAGTTGCTGTAGTGACCTCCCATCCTCTCTACCTTGGACAGTGCCACATTATTTCCCAGACAACTCCACGTTTAGAAAAATGCAGATGGTCTCCAAGGTGCATGTTGTTTGCTGGAGAGTGACATAAATTTTATTTCTGTCAGTCCTGCAAATTGTGTCAATCTTAGAGGCTCTACTTCCACTCATCTTGTGAAATGATGTTAGTATTATCATCACTGTGATACTGGATAGTTGACAAGTAAAGTATAACAACAAATTTTAGAAAGGTTTCACATCTAAATTGTACACTTATGCTTCTTATGCCGTAAGCCTGCAAGTGGTATTATCTAATCCAACATTTGAATGACGAAGCAATTGTTTTCTTTTCAAAAATCCTTCTTTTCCTTCATCATGTGCCCTGCTCCTGTTATCTCTTGGAGGAACAAAATGAAATATATTTCACTGGAAAATGATAAGCTGATTCTCATTCTAGCTGAAGCCAGTTTGGATGTTAGTAAATGTTTGGAAGGACTTTTGGTTGAGGTTTGGTATTGCTCAGAAATCACTCAGAGCCAAACAGCGGAGGTCTGCTTCATCTGGTGTAAGGAGCCATAACAGACTAACATAGGGTAATGACATCTGTAGCATAACACACTACCTGGCTCCATTTTGCTGCTAGCAGAGCTCTTGGACTTCCTTCACCAGCTAAACAAGAAAATAGTAATGAATAATCATTTTAAACTCAATATTGGATTTTAACAATCTACTAGAAGGTGATGTTCAGATAGTCCCTTAGATATTCTGAGTTGTTATTTGCACCTGATGGTTTTCACTCTGACATCAAAACAACTTTCATGAGACATCATCTTTTGCTAATAATTCTCCGTGTAATATAGTATATGTTATTCTGAGTTCTTCTCAGGCAAAATGGCCAACATGCTGCTTCTAATTTCTCTCCTTCTAAAATTAGAAGAGATATTACCTCTGCTGATGCAGTATGTGTTCAGCTATGAATGTCCTGTGGCTACTTTCTATGGTAATGTTCATGTTTGTGCCACTTTGTTGACATTGTAGAAATGCCCTGTACCACTTCTATCTTGCAAGTACCTATTGACTGAAGTGTAACTTTTTTGTATTTTGCAAATATCATTCTGATTCCAGTTCTCCGCTGAAGAAAGCAGTAGTAAGGATAACCCTTCTTTCACTGGTTTAATTTGGCAGCGTGATGTACCCATCATTGTCTGCTGCTGCAGCTTGTGCTCAGGATTTTGACTCTATTTCACACCTTCCCTTTGGGCTAGCATAATAGGAGTTACTAATGCTCCAGCTAACATTATACTTCATTTAGGCTGTTTTTAAAGGTTTTTCCATTAAAATCTTCCCATTGTTAAATATGGATGCATTGGGTATCTGTTGACAGAAGCAAATGTGATGTGCACAATCAGTTTGTTAGCTTTGGCATTTTCTGATAAGCAATCTCACCAGAGCAACAGTTCAGAAGAACTTCTCAGTTTCTTTCATGCAATTTTAACAATTCTTCCACATTGTCCTAGAGTAAATGTTGTCTTGATCTACTACTATGTTCTATTTTTATGCTAGGTAAAGCAGCTTTTGATTTTAGCAACTTTCTTCCCACAGTTCTTTAAACACAAACAATATTATAAGAACCTTGCTAGTAGCAGAGCTGGATTTGCACTAGAATAGGTTATTTGCAGGAGATGCTGAATCTTTGCCACTGAAGGGGTTTATGACAGGTATTTATTGGAAAAAAGTTTAGATGGATTTAATTCCCTTTTGAGGCAATTGAATACAATCAATAACCTCTACAGATTTCCTTCTTGTCTCCAATTAATCTATGATTTTTGCCCCTTTGATTAGTTTTTAACATGTAAATCTTCATATATATATGTGTATATAAAAAAGTGAATGTATAATTTCTCTGGGTAAATTTCATATACATAAGTGTATATAAAAAAGCAAATATATAATTTCCCTGGTAACATTTTAGGAATAATTGACACCTTTAGATGAAGTTCTGCCTGGAACTGAAAGGAGGTGCTCTTGAGGCCATCCTCTGTCAATGCTCTTATGTTTTGCTAGGCAAAATTTATAATTTGGGAATTAGAAACCACACTTCCTCTAAACTAGTCAGCTTTTTGGCTGATTTTGGTTTGTTTTGATCACACTGGCATGTTCATAATCTAGCTCTGGATGATGCTCTACTGTGCTTTTGACAAATACTCCAGACTCTCCAGGAATTGTGTCTGAAATGTGTCTACAGCTACCAAATATCTCTCTGTTTGTACTGAACATGCTAATTATGCCAGTATAGTGGTAACCTCTGACACAGGTTGTGGTTTCTTTGGTTGATTGGGGTTTTTTGCTACCCTCATTTGGTAATGTTTTTATCTCGAATAGGAACAGCTTCTGTTAAAATTCATAACCCAAAGACAAATGAAATGCTTTAATTCCAAAGACTAAAATTTCCTTCATTTCTACACAATGATGGCCAGTTTTTGTTTGACAGTTCTAAGATGTTGTTCTCTATGAAACTCAGACACCTGCATGAAGCCCTATAGATAGATTAGTGTGGTTCATTATAATATTTCTAGATGCATAGCCCTTTAGTTAACTCTTTTATATTCTCACATGTCATGCTGTGACTTGGGGTGTCTGTGTGCAGTAATATCTGCATGTTGCTGCTCTAAACATCTAAATCAAGCTCATGTTTGGGGGTTTTTCCCTGTAGTTTGCCATTTGAGAAATCTTTGTACTGCTGGTTTTTGTTTGGGGCAGACATGTTAGTTATGACCTCCACTTTCCAGTGATCTACTGCACACCTTATCTTTTCTTCCAGGTGTTTTATTGCTATTACACATAACTTCTGTTGTTGCTTTCTTAGTTTTAGCTCAGCATCTGTCTCTTTCCCCAGCTCTTTAGGGCCTTTAGTCAAACTCCTCTCTTTTACCTCGGATCAAAATATTATCCATCAAAGCTTTAGTATCCTCTCTACCATCAAAACATGGTTGTATTTTCCTGGGATGTGCCTAGGGGGCTGAACACGGCTCAAATATCCCTCTGAGGAAATAGTGTCTCCTAAAATAGTTTTTTGAAGATGTACAGCCATGTTCTCTATTTTTCTAGGGGCATCTGCCAGCACCCCGCTGATGAATCAGAGCTGTCTCTTCAAAGAATTTACCCCTTGCCAATGGAGGAAAATATTCCTTTTATATAATACACGTATTTTTTTCTTGGACTGAATGTACAAGAGGGCCTCAGTATGGATTATTTTCCCACTCTTTTGCATCTTCATCTAGCTTCTGCATTTTGTAATTCTTACAGATGTGATGTTACCGAATTCCTCTTTGTATCTGCACTGGGGAGAGAGGGATGTTTTGTTTTTTAATTGCAAGTAGCATTAATCAGGGAGTGGCTGACATGTTCAGCACTGCACTGAGAGTTTCCTTGTGTTTGGGAGACATGATTAAGCTCCTCTACAGTAATTCTGGTTTCATGTTTCTCCTCCCTTTCTCAGTTTTTCAGTGAGTAACAGAGTTTGATTTTTTTTTTTAGCCACTTACGAAAAACTCCCCCTTCACTTCTGCTCGTTCCCCAAGTGCTTCTATAAACTGGGCCAGAGTCAAGGTCACTGACAAGTCTGCTTCAGTCAGTGGTTGCATTTGAACTGATGAGCACTGAGAATGAGCTCCTGCATGATACAACAGTCAGTTCCAGCTGGCTCTTTCCAGAGCTTCTTAGAGATGAGGCTTCTCACAGGATGCAAGTGGAAATGCCTGGAATGAGCTGATTCATTATATTTTTCCTACTTCAGAAGGCATTGGGACCATGCCCTTTGTTCATGTAGCTCAATTTTCCACCTGGGATTGAATTTGCCTTTTAAGACACAGGGGCAAAGTCACTGCCAGTGCTTTTTTATTTAATACAAAAGAGCTCTTAGTATTCAAAAATGATTTACAGACAGCTGGCCAAGTGTTTGACCTAACTATGTCTGTTCATGCTATTCTACTGGTGCAAGATAGCAGTAATAGAGCCAGTGGACAATTAGCCCAGTGTATGCAGTGAAGATGGGTAAAGTGAATGCTGATTTTAAATGAGGATATTGACATAATAGCATCCCAATCAGGGAACACTGGAATAGCAGTGTAAATGATACACAAATAGCAGAGGAAACCAAGCCAAGGGGAGGAGTGACATTATAGTTAAAAGAAAGATCAGAAGCAAAAAAAAGGAACAAGAAAAGGAAGAAATAGGCAGGGAGTGGAATTGTATCAACAAGTACTGAACAATCTCAAAATCTCTGTGCATTAAAATTTCATGCCAAAATGGGATGGTAGCACTAAGCAACTTTATAGTGTCACGCTCAGAATTGCCAAAGAAGCAATGAGCACTCAAAGAAGGTAATGGTAGAGCCTGATTAAGTGTCACAATTAAAGGTGATGTAGAAACTGCATATATACCCTTTAAAAATGACATCTTCTCGAAGCAAGAAATCAAAGAGCCTGAAAGAAAAGAGAATTTTTTTATTTATCCCTCAGCAAGGATTAAGTCTTGATTGAAGATGTACTTGCCAAAGAAACATTCAGTAATAATAAATATAAACATGCTCAAATTCATCATTCCTGGTAGAATACAAAAGCCAACAAGACCTTAGATTGGCACATTCTTCTGAAAGGGGACCACCACAAAATGGAAAAAAAATGCTAAAACCAGTAGCTTAAAGGGCAAAACAGAACAAAATAACACTTTGGGGTGACATGGCAGCCATATAAAATCACCATTGTAGGAATGCATTTTTGCAGCTTTGCCATTAGAGAGTAAGTGTATTGCCCCTATTTGAAAAACTCCACAACTTTACAAAAGGTTGCATGAGAAGTTAGAAAAGGGGATTATTAGACTGAAGAAGGTCATTAGCATTAAAGGACACCCTTTGAAGTCTTGCCCAAATGAACTAAGGGAAAAAAACCCAGTACACTCTCGCAAGTTAAATGCAAACACATAATAATAGAGGACAAAAACAATTTTGAAGAATAACTTGCTAAAGGCATAAAAACTAATAATAAAAACTTTTTCAAACACATCAGAGGCAAGAAGCCTGCCTGAAGGTCTATAAGGTTGATAGATGATCAAGATGTAAAAGAAGTGCTCAAGGAAAATAAGGTCTTTGCAGAAAAGCTAAATGAGTTATTTGCTTTGGTGTTCACAGTGAGGAGCCTAGAGGGAATTCCCAAATTAGAGCTGCTCTTTATAGGGGACAAGTCAGATAACATGGATAACAATGGTTTAATGGTAGTTTTCATTTTGGAAGAGGAATTTATTCCTCATACATCTGCTAGCCTTTTTTGGATGAATTGACTGCTGTGAAGATCAAGGCAATCCACTACCTAGTGCATATTTTGAATTCCTGAAAAGCTTTGGCAAAGTTTCTAACCAAATTATTTTAAAGAAGTTAAGAATCCAAGTTGTCATTGGATGACATGAGCTTTTTGTGGTTATTTGTGACATATCTGGGCTTTTGTTTGCATTGTTTCCTTAAACATCCTGTGCTGCCTACATCCAGGGACCTTAGGGTGGCTGTTCTTTCAGTAGCTCATGCATGGCAAAGAAAACACAACTAAACTTCTCTCTGACAATCTCTTGTACTGTTCCCAAAATAAATTAAAGGCAGTGGCTGTATGACAGCTGGATTGGTACTATCAGGTTTATGGACAACAATAGTAGTTTGTTCTGCTTAAATGAGCTCTATTCTATTCTGCATTCCTCTACTTCTGCATTCCTGTAATTCTGGTGCTTGAGGCTACCTGAACCTTGGTGGAGTTGCTATGCAGTGCCATGAAGTGCTGTGCAGCATCACTAAATTGCAAAATACACCAAACAACAGATGTGAAGATGTGTTTTGATTGCAAAAAGCCTACAGGCTACATAATTTCCCTACATAAAAGATCACTATCCTCAGTGAAGGCCATTCTACTGTCTTTGTGACAATATAAAGAGGTATAGGATAGGTCCCTTGATTCCTTGGCATATGCCATTCCAAAATAGTAATCCCAAATAATCCTGTAGATAGGATTCTCCACTGCTTGTCTTGTGCCTGGTTTACTGTACCATCCAGAGCCTGGGCCGGAGAACAGGAATCTGAGAAAACCCAGTGGCTGCCTAACTGCTTAAAGGAAAGTAACTAATGGATCCAATGGGGATATTTTAGGCAGATAGGCTTCAGTTACAGAGGAGATGGCTAGAGCTGAACGAATAATACTGTTGCTCTTTTGAAAAGTGTAATAGATATCCTTTATTATTTCAGGTTGCCAGGATCTTTGCCTTTTGCAAACTCATCCTATGAGGATTATAATGAAGCAGAGCTGCTTCCAGAGTTGTTATTTTTCTTAAACCTGAGAAACTGCACTTTTAGATTCATAGGCATTAAAAATAGCTTAATGCTGGTAGCATTACTAGCTGGCTTTTGCAGGCAGCAACCCTGCAGTTTTGCATATGTTTTTTTGATCTAGAGCCCAGTTTAAGCTGTTGAATGGGGTCTGTGTCTATAATGTTCCCTAAGTGCAATTATGCAAAGAGATTGCTTATTTGAATCATTAATCAGTCTTTCGATGGCTGCAAGTTCTTATATATCATGGCTGGTTTTCATGATGTATGTGACCTATTCATAGTGTTGCTCAAACTGCACTAGAACAAGACTTAATTCCTATTCTTGTGAAGCTTTTCTGCTGACTGCCTTCACTAGTATATGATTAGAAACTCTCCTAAGCCCAGAGGACCACTATATGCAAAACTGCTGGAAAGGCTCTTCAGACAAGAAAACTGTATTAGTAGCTTAAATCTTTCAAGTTAGAGTTAACACAATAGATCGATGTTTCCTATGTGGATGCATTCAGTCATCTTTTCAGAATCCGGCTACTCTGTGCCTTGTGAAAAATCCAATTAAAATTAATGTATTAATTAGCAGAAGTTTAATTTTCTTCTTGTCAGGAGATACATCACAATGTTGGAATTTTACCACATCAAAGTTAGCAATAGTCCCCTTCTTATAAGTATTTGAAAGCTTCTACTTGCTGTCTTCTGCAGTGCTGACACCAGTGGATCAATAGGTTTTTAAAAGCAGACAGGAATCACCGTGATAATCTAGTCTGACTTACAAAGTACTAAATATCATCCATCATGGTTTTCCTAAATGGGCATCAAAGTCTGAGCTTCCCCAACTTCTGGTGGCTTAGCTGTTAGAGAAAATGACTGATCTAAAAGAGCTTAGAGGGTTTATCTCACAGGAGCATCTGGAATATCAAATCTTTCACCAGATATCTTCAAAACTCCATCCCTGTGCTGGTAAGGTGGTTTTCTTTAAATGAATTCTTTTCTTTCTTGTTTTTTTTCTTTTTTTTTCAAAAAATGAATTATTTCTTTTTCTCTTCAGTATATCTGCCTTCTGGGAACTGACATATAGGAAACTGTAGTGTAGAGCAAGTTCACTGAGCTGGGGCATTTTGATGGCCTGAGCTGCGGAATCTGACCATACTTTATGTGATAAACCTGCCTGAGCATGCTGAAAGCCAAGGGTATTCCAACATATGAGCTGCCCCCTTCATTTCCACAGGGCTTGCTTGTGTTCCAGGGTGACTCCTTCAGAGACAATGCTGATAACTATTTCACTGTTCCTCAAAACATGATAAGAATGGGAGGAAGGATCACATTACGAGGACTGATAACCATTGATTCGCATAAATGTACATCTGGGAGAAACAGAGGGTTGCCTGAGCATAAACAGGAAAATCAAAGTTAAGATGAGCACACTGTGGAGTGTATGCAGCAGGGAGGAGAAATCAGCAATTCTTGATATTGCTGAAAAGGGAGCTCTGCAAAATAATTTTTATTCAGGGTTTGTAAAATCACTGTAGCTTTGCCTCCTCCTTCATCATGGTGTTTGAGCCTCATTTACAGAATCACAGAATTGTTAGATTTGGAAGGGAAATCTAGAGATCATCTAGTCCCACCCTTTTACCAAGGCAGGGTCACCTAGAGCAGGTGGCACAGAAATGCATTAAGATAGGTTTTGAATGTCTCCAGAGAAGGAAAGTCCATGACCTCCCTGGGCAGCCTGTTCTAGTGGTCGGCCACCCTCAGTGTAAAGAAGTTCTTATGTTGAGGTTGAACTTCTTGTCTTTTAGTTTATGGCCCCTGGCCCTCATCCAGTGACTGGGCACCACTGAAGAGTCTGGCACCATCCTCTTGCCACTCCTTTGAAATATTTACATGCAGAGACGAGAGCCCCTCTCAGTCGTCTCTTCTCTATGCTAAACAGACCTGGCTCCCACAGTCTCTTCTCATAAGAGAGGCACTTCAGTCCCTGAATCATCTTTATGTCCCTGCACTGGACCCTTTCCAGTAGCTCCTTGTCTTTCTTGTACTGAGGAGCCCAGAACTGGACACAGCACTGCAGATGTGACCTCACTAGGGCCAAATAGAGCAGGAGGATCATCTCCCTCGACCTGGTGGCCACACTCTTCCTGATGCACTCCTGGGTCCCAGGGCACGCTGCCAACTCATAGTCATCAACTTACCACCCAGCAAGACTCCCAGGTCCTTCTCCACAGAGCTGCTCTCTAGTAGGTAAGCCCCAGCCTGTGCTGGTACTTGGAGTTATTCCTCCCCGTATGCAGGACCCTACACTTGCCCTTGTTGAACCTCAAGAGGTTTCTCTCTGCCCAACTCTCCAGACCACTGAGGTCATGCTGAACGGCATCGTGGCCTCCAGGTGTATCAGCCACTCCCCCCAGCTCTGTATCATCAGCAAACTTGCTGAGGGTGCATTCCATGCCTCTGTTCAGGTCATTGATACAAAAGTTGAATCAGACTGGAGCCAGTATTGATCTCTGGGGAACACCACTGACTACGGACCTCCAACTGGATTCTACTCTGCTGATCAGGACCCTCAGAGCTCTGCCAATCAGCCAGTTCTTGATCCATCTCACTGTCCATTCATCTAACCTGAACAATTTCCTGAGCCTACCTATGAGAATGTTGTGGGAGACAGTGTCAAAAGCCCTGCTGAGGTCAAGGTAGACAACAACGCTTTTTATGTGTTGATGAATTTGATGGGGGTTTTTTGGTGGCTTTGGTGCTTTTGCTGAATTAATAACACTGCATAAAATTTAATGCTGCTACTATTACTATTTTCTTCTGTTGAATAGGTTGTTCTTGTAAATATATTTATTTATGGACTATCCCATGAAACATGTTTTTCACTGTAGAATATCTTGCATTTATGTTGGGAATTTCAATAGCACTTTCTGAAATAGGATCTTACCCTCTCTTATTATATATTGAGTTCCAAAGTCTAAATGCAAGTTAGGAATCAGTTTATGCCCTGCTGAAATGCAGTCACCTCTGGAAAAGACCCCATCAGAGGAGCATTATTTGAAGGCTGTTTACTTAGATGTACATCAAGAAAAATCTATTTCTGTTCTGAGTGCAGCTAATCTATTGTTTTCTATTTTTTGAAAGTAAACTGCCTTCATCTCAGTATTGGTCTTCTGCTAGGGAATTTGTGGTGGTTTATGACTCCCCCCAAGAAGGGGACACACTGTAGAATTAAATCTCAGCAGGAGTAGATTTAATCCTCCCCGATGACTTGTAGTCTATGGAAACATTATTGCCTGTGCTTGGTTGGTGAGGCTGCCCTTCAGGAACTGGATGTTCTCCTCTTGCTGCAGTTAACTCATGCAATAGAGACAGCTTTTTATTCTGTTTATGTCCCTTGATAATGGCTGTATTGATCTGGCCTGATGTAAGCAAGGGTTCACAGTTCGCCAAGTGTTGCTAAGGGTACCAGACTATTACTGCCATCAGCAGACACATTCCATCATCCCTCAGCCTCGGTGTGTGAAAGCTAGAGCAGCAGGATGCCACATGTTGGTGACTAGGGAAAATGGCATGTGTCAGAATCTGGCATATGTCAGACTTGGATGCTTCTAAAATTAGAAAGAGTATATTTTTTGCCATGTTTGTTTTGACTGCCAAGCAATGCAGGAACATTTAAAGGTTAGCCTAATTTTCAGCTGTTTGGAAACAAAAGTCACTATGACAATGTTGTGCGAAACTGCCTGTGAATTTTGGTGTCAGATAACTGAGCATTCCTTTTGTTTAAAAAATTATCCAAGTGGCTAAAGCTGCCCTGAGTAGGGAGCAAAAAGGGTGAGGAAGGTGGGATGGCGTCCATCCTGATAGCTCTGAGAAAATTACTTCATCATCTCCTTGCCTGCTTAGTTCAACAAGAAATTTTCACTAGAAAGCAAAAGCCAGGAGAAAAGCTTTTGAGCCTGAGCTCTTACTTGTGGCAACTCCAAGCTGTAGAAGTGAGAACTGCTGAATCTCCTAATACTGCTTGGGGAATTTGGCTCTGTTTAGAAAACAATTTAAATCTGTGTATGTGATTTTCATAGCACAAAGCCCCAGTTGTCCCTTGGAATAAGAAATAATATTCTAGCTCTGCAATGATAAATATGTCTCACCATAAGAGGATACTTCATTGAGTTTTAGACTGTTTTTAAAAGCAGGAGGCCTGAGACTGTAGTTGGGAAGGGGTGATGGTGAGGAAACAAGACAAGCTGTTAGATTAGTATGTTGGGGGGTTTCCCCTCAGAGTCCAAGGTAGAGGGTAGATTAGCTGCTTCAAGAGGAAAACTGTTTTCATTTTTATTCCTTCTCCTTGAGAGCTGGAAAACGCTGATTGCTTGATCCCATCTCGTCCTGGTTCTAGTCTGTTAATTCCAAAGATCATTCTCCAAGTGGCATGGTTACCTTCTAACAAGATTAGAGGGAGAGAGGCAGTGAACTGCTCAGTTGCCCTCTAGAGACCCTTGGAAAGTGTGATTTGGAGAGTGTTGCCTAGGGAAGTAGTGCAAGGAGCCCCATCCAACCTAGCCTATTATTGCAAGGGTTTTACAGCTGTCACAGTAGTGGATTGTTCTCTGCAAAAACAAATATTTAGCAGTTATTGTCTGTGTTAGTCAAACTGATATATACCACTGTTGTATAATAAGGTGGGATTCTGTACAGAGTGTTTGTAAATGACTTTGTTGATTTCAGCAGTATCGTAATAGCAAAGGGCAATGAAAATTTATATAACAACAAACACTGTGATTTTATGTTATTAGTGAAAATAATTTCAAATGCAGTTTGCTAGATCTGAAATAGAGACATTCATCCAAGCAAAGCATTATTTTTAGTTTTCAGTCTTGTTTTGAGAGTACCAGTATCTTCTACTGAAGTCGGTGGAAGCTGTAAATGGTTACTGTGAGTGCTTTTGGCCTTGCAGATTGATTTATCACCTGGACCTATTAGTATCTGTGCACTGTGAGCAGTAGGGAAAGTGTATGTGTCTATACATATATTGCACCTATGGTATGTTTTATGCATTGTTTTCCTGTTGATTATGTATTTTGCAAAGGAATTTATCTGCATCTCCTCCCTGTGGAGTTCAGAAGTATGATTGGATCTAGTTATGCTGCAGTTTAGGGAGAGACTGGAGCATTTGAAATAAAGCTTGGGAGCCATTTACGAGGCTATTACAAAAGCTGCGGTCTGCACTGGGTACCCAGGCCCAAAATGCCAAGGAGAAGCTGCCATCTGGCTTTGCAGGCTGGCCAGCATCAAAAGGGTCTGTGTTAATTGGAGCACAGCCCCTCAGTTAGCTGTGGGGAGCCATGCTGCAGGAACCTGGAGACTGACTGGAAGACCTGATAGGAATTTTCCTTCTCTGACTTGTGTGATGGAGAATTGGCTGGAGTGCACTGCCAGCTGCCACCCTCTGTCAGTAACCTGTAGAGAGAATAAATCTGCACTTTGGCTAACTGGCTCTGTACCCCAGCTAATTTTGTTAATAACAAAGTCAATGCCCTCTTAAACCACACTGGGACTTGATGGGGTATTTTAGGACTTTTATCCTTTGGACTGGAATTGACAGAACAGACTGCAGAAGAACAGATAGGATTCTCTTCCTAAGCACAGTTTTCATCTCATTATAATTTCTTTCAGCCTAGTAGAGTAGTTGTAGTAACGTGCAGGTGAAGATCAAAAAGCTTGCTTAGGGAATTGCGGCATTTCACCAAGAGTGGGCAGAGTGACACTGCTTTGCCTTTGAGTAGGCAAATGTTTGACATCGTTCTGAAATCAGTGCTCTCTCCGCATGCACTCTGAGACCCCCTGATTAGTGTTTGGCATCTGTTCTGGCTGAGCGTGAGAGTTCTCCTCAACACCACATCTTGAGAGTTTAACCAAGCCTCTATTCACCCCCCAGCCCTGCAGTTTGCCCACTTTCCCCATTTTCAAGGCAGGGCCTATTGTGGAGCATCAATCCCTCAGACCCAGGAGGTTGCAACGCCTTGGTGCCCAGATAGGGCAGGCATGAATGTGGGATCTTCCAGTGCATGCTGTAGTCTCCTTGTTCCTGGAAATGGCCTTCTCGTGCCATTGACACACAAATTCCTGTCCATGGAATGAACATGGAAGCAGTTAAATTCCCTAGAAAGATTCTTGGAAGTCTGAGAAAAACTGGGCCCTTTGGGTGTCTTTTGTTGTAGCCTGTAAAATGAGATATGTGGGGAAACATAGGTTTGGGGAAAAATTATTTCCAAAGCCAATCCTAAATGGAGACCTGCTTATTTTTGTATATTTGGGTCAAATATCTCTGATCTGGCCTACTAGAAATCATCTTAAACATCAATACTGAAGCCTTGAAAGACAAACAACATGTTTTCCATCAGTCCTGGGCGTGGGAAGGTACACTTGGCTTCTAAACATATATAAAGTGTGCTGCTTTGACTGTCACTTTCATAAACTGAATAAATAGTTCTGGTAAGGAAGCATGTGGATGTTGTTTAGATTTCTCTGAACTTTATTATTTCAGCACCAGGAAATTCAATTTAGTTTAACTTTCCTCTGCTCATCTGAACAAATTTTGTAGTCCAAACTTTTCCCATAGTGCTACTCAGTCTTTGTGCATTAAAATTAAACGAGAGGAGGAGGGTAAGATACAAAAAATCAACGAGTAAAGTGACTTATGTTTAAAAACTAAGATTATGGAAAGAGCCAATTTGGTTGTAACAGTTTGACTTCAGAAATTATATTTGCAAAAGGAGAATATTTTGTAGATGTTCTACTTTTTTTGTCCCCTCTCACAGTATCTTTAAAATTGCATCTGGTAATGGCCTTGAGGATTGTAGCTTTTGGAAACAACTCTGAGACAGGATGTGTATGAAAAACCTTGCTGAAATTTCAGTGAAGGTACAAAAGGACAAATAGTCATCCAGCCAAATGGAGACAGAAGGGCACAGGGAGGATGTTAGCTTTCACCTGAAGTTCTTGTAGCAGTAAGCATCTTAAAGTAATTTTGAATAACCTCATGGAATATGAGGAAAAACAGCTTTACTCTACATTGGGCAATAACTGAGTAGGCTTGACATATTTTGTGAGTTGACACCCTTGGAGGTAATAAAGTGGATGGATTGAATTTAGTTGCAAAATAAATAACACACAGGTTATTAAACTTCCTGTGTTATTCATGACCATCTTCCATTTAGCAAAACTCCCCATTTTTAAGTCTGCTGCAAGCTGCCATGGAAAATGTAGTCTGTCCCAGGGGGACAATGCAAGAGTCCAGGGAATGCCAGAGCAGGCACATGAGCAGTTTAGGGCATACAGAGCCTTGCTAATGCATTAAGGTGGTGTGGTAAGAGCAGAACACCTTCTAAGTAACAGTTTATTAGACTTCTCAAGGGAGCAGCTGACTATTCTTATGGTATTATAGGGGGGTCCTTGTCTTCTTGGAAGAATTTTCTTCAAGTCCACTGTCCAGCCAAATGAGGACTCTTGAAACAAAAAACTCCACCTGTCTGTCTTTAAAAGTGTGTCAGAAAGGAAAATTAGTTACAAATTTTGCCTGAGGGACTCTCTGGTGCCGACTGGCCTTCAGGTATTCAGTCACCTGGCAGTGGCTCTTCACTGCTTGAAGGAATCTTAGAGGTATGTGTGAGGGACAGTTAAGGGTGCTTAAGAAGAAATGGTGTTTATTCTGAATAAAGATGGGTCTGCAGCCTCCCTATTGGAATATAATCCTTGAAGTTCTGAGGTTATTTCAATCAACTTCAGAAGATCACCTCATAAATCTGGCTGTCATTCAAGTGGATTTGCTCAATGCAGCAGTACCTCAGCCACAACCAGCTGTGGGACATGCTGCTGTCCACACTACAACACAATGAGGCATCAGTTTCTGTGTCAGGCTGTAGCTACAGAGCCAAAGGGAACAGGAAGGTGAGCCTAATTTGACGGAAGGGAAGGGAAGCAGTCAGGAATCAAACAAAGCAAGTTCTTTTGCTAGAAGTTATTTGGCCATAAGCATGTCATGATTGATTTCCTGCAAGGAAAACTGATTACTGTTACCAAACCTGCCTATTTTGTAATCTGGTCAAATTCTGTCACCTTGTAACTGTATTTAAACTTCAAACCTTATAGTTGACACATTTGGGCAGACAGACCATTTCCGCTTCCCCCTTTTTGCTTTCTAAGGAATTGGTGATTTAAAAGTTAGTCTAAAGCTTCCTGTCCATGTCACACTGGACCAGGCATCAGGTTCACCAACCAAAGGGCAGTTTGTAAGCCCTAACAGCAAAAAGAGGAAGATGGAGGTTCTCTTGTTTTCCTCCCCGTGGGGAGCATCTTTTGGTAGAGGAAGCAGCTGACCTCTTTTGCTGTAGGTGGTTCACAGTTTTGAAAATGACTTTTCACTGGTGCAACCAATGTTTCACTTTATGCCAGGAACTGGCCTGTCCCTTTGGACATTGAATGAGCAGATGCCTAATTAGCCCGTTACTTACCATGGTTGAGATAGCTGAATTTTGATGAAAGAGACTTTACTTTAATCACTGATTCATGACGGAGATGCTCATATCATGCATTAGGCTGTTTAACCTTTGGCAAATATAGTTGTCCCATGCACCCTTTTATAAATCCTCTGGCAACTGCTCTGTCTTCCTGCATTCTGTGTGAGGGGGAAGCTTGAGAGGTCCCAAATTGGTCCTTAGTGCCGATAATGTGTGTATAGAATGCAAGTAGAAGACACCGAGTGGCACCAGGGCACTGTGTGGCTTAGGCATATACTGCAAGCTTTTAGTGAAGGAAGAGATCCCTACACTGAGGTTAAGGGGGCTTGGTCTGAATCCTGCCTGTCTAGGCCTGGAAAGCTGAGCTGGAGCATCCCAGAGAAAATACCTCTCAGGAGATCCCTGTATTTTTGTGGCAGGAGTGCAACTGTAAACCCAGGAGGTCAGTTAGATGAAGATGAGGTTGATCCAGGCTTCCTCTCCACCACTCCCAGTGTGGTTGTGTTAGACCTCCTTGCCCTCACTTGTTCAATTTCTTCTCTTGAATGAGTCTTGGAGAGTCCTGGAGGAGGGGCAGTGCTAGGCTGATCTCTGGCTTTGAGGAAGCTGGATCCCCCCATGGCAATAGCTCCCCGCATTTTCTCTTTCTTCATTTGGACTCCACTCCTGGGCTGACCATACTTTGCTGTAAGAAGGACTAAGAATAAACTGAGAGATTTCTGTGTCAGAAAGAAATTCAGCTGTGGTGATGAGCAAGGCTCTGTACTGATGGTGTGGGCTGCTCTATCCAGCTTGCAGCAGCCCATTCCATGATGGTTTTAGAGCTGGAAGGATCCTTAAAAACTAGCCAAATCTGAGGTATGCAGGTGCCAAACTTCTGTAGAAAGTGTAGCAGAACAATTCCCTGATGCTATCTAAAGGCCTGGAACTTTCAAAGCATCCTCTTTCTCCAAAACGACAGACTTCCCTAGATAGGATCCTGAATTCAGGAAAGGATTGTCACAAATGTCATTCAACTGGGCTAGGTGTCATAGGAAAGTAAACCCTTTTTAAAAGGTCTGTTAAAATGCATTTTTAATCCACCCCCTCACACCCATCTCCCCAAGACACATTGGTTCTTATATCCCCCTGCTTTATTTGTCCTGTGCTGTTCATCCAGAGGTTGAAAGTGGAGGCCAAAGAGGCAAAACTGTAAAAAGAAGCTGGATAAACATCGATTGTATTTTAAAATCTGAATAATTGTTGGGTCTGTACTGTTGGGAAGAGAAAAGGAGTTAAAGATTTGCTCTCTGTTTGGTGTGATAAATGGCACGTTCTGTGTAATACCAATGATGGATGCAGCCTGAAAGGTCAGGGGAATTCCCAGCACAGGGTCTGACCTTTATTTTACTCAGTTCTCTGCATTGAGTTTAGAATAAATTCACCAGTTAGAAGGAATTTACCACTGGAGGTTTTATCTTTGTGTTATATTTTTGAATGAGTTCTTTTACTTTAAATTCCATTCAGGGATTTTTTTTTGTGGTTTTTTTGTTGTTGTTTGGGGTTTGTGGTTTCTGTGGGGTTTTTTAGTAGCAGGAGGAGGTGAAGAGAAGGGAACATTTTTAAAAAATATTTGGAAGATTTCAGAGGCCAAACGAAGAAGAGACACTTTCTTTTTTTGAGCTTTGAGATTAGTCATGCTGCTGTCTGTTTTGGAAAAGTGTGGATATAATAGAGAGCCCAATCTTGTGTTAATATGTATGGACTGATATAGCTCTCTCTATGCTGCAGAAATCCTTCCAACTGTAATAAATTGGAAACACTTTATTCTGAGAAGAGCAATTATCAGAATCCGGCATATTTCTCCCCCTCCCTGTCACCTAACTCTGTGCTCTCTTCTAGATCTTTTTTGACTTGCATAAGCCCCAAAGAGAAAAGGATTTATTTAGTGTTGACCAAAGGTTTAGCAGTATAACTTTACAGAAATAAGTTAAGTGGAAAACTTCTCTTAGTATATTTGCTGGTGGTTTTTGGGGGGTGGGGGGGAGGGAATGTTGTGGGGTTTTTTTGTTTGTTGGTTTTTTTAGTGGTTTTGTGTGTGTGTGTGTGTGTGTGTGTTGTTTGTTTGTTTGTTTTTTTAAGAGTGCAGGAGTAATCTCCCAATTAAAACAGAAAAAGGGACTCATTTACTAAGTGATTGAAAACTGACACAGAGTGATTCTTTGGATATTTGCTCTGTCAGGACCATGGCCCACTATTTCGTAGTTCTGTTGAAATCACTAAAGAGTGTGTTTGTAGTACATGATGCTAAATGGAGATGCTCTGCAGTGCTAGAGAATATGTTGCTGGAGCAACACATCCTTCTGGAGGCACTGGTGGGCCTGTGGAATCCACTGTGAGCTGTGGATGTCAGTGTTTGTAATTCAGCTTCCTCATTAGAGACTTGGGCACTGAACTGCATTCTCTGGAAATTGATACACAGTAGCAGCTGAAGTTAAGAGCGGACAGAAAGGTAGCATGAAGCTGAAAATGTTGCTTATCCAAGAAAATGACTGTAGTTGTGTGGGTTACATTAAGAGCAGCCCTTTCTCTGGCCAGTAAGTGATGCAGCAGGGCACAGAAACCAACCATCTCATGCCTTGAACACTATTGCACAGTGATGTCTGTGTTCAGCATCTTCAAGTTCTGTGAAATAGCCTTACAAAATTGTAGACAAGATTTTCTGCATTGCATAGTGAAGGCTTCTGGGAGACATTGGGGTCTTCTTGTGGGATGAGCTGTGATGTTTCTGTGGCTGCCATGGTTTCAGAATAGAAAAACCTCCGAGGTGTTTAGGAGAAGAGGTAATAATTTTCCTTAGCCCAGCTGGTATTGTTGGAGAAGGAAGACAAGTTTGTCATTGTTTTGTGACGCAGACATTCCACCAGCAAGTTGCATCTTATGAAGCACATCTGGTCTCTGGAGATCCAGGCTGGATTTTCATCTGGGAAATACAGACTCCTGAAATTCTATTTAAATTATGTGTATGCTGGTTTTATAACTAGGTGTTCATAGTAATTTGTTTGACCTTTTTTGGGCCTACTGAGTATAACTTACATCTTTCCCATGTGGTTTGGTATTTATGAAATAGAATGGAGGGACCATTTACCTTTCCAGAAAAGTCGCATAGGTGGCAAAGGTGAAGAGCCAACATCTGCTGGACTTTGTTGCCTATTGCCCTTGAGCAGGTCCTTGAATCACCTGAGAGAACTGTGGTTTCTCTGTCCCAGTCTCGCCCCAAGAGATTTCTAACAATTCAAAGCATTTGAACATACTAAACCTAACCAGAAGAGCAAGCCCAGAGATAAGCCTGCCCTTATCAGTTTGGAAGCAATCATAATGAAGAACTTTCTTTTTTTTTAATTTAAATTTTGGGGTTCTTTAACTGAGTGTTGTCATTGCATACTCAGGAGAGTGAGACTTTGAGGAGAAACTCTGACCATAATCCCACTGAAAAGCAAGTATCTGAAAACCATTAAGAATTGCAAAACATCTTCCCTTTTCTTTTAATTTCCTGCTTATGTTTCAAATTACTTAAAAAATACCTGCATTTCAAAGCTGAAATTTAGAAGAATCCTTGCAATAGAGAAGCTTTTGTGTTTCCTAAAATTGAGACTATTTGATAAATTGGAGGATACTTTTTTAGATGTTCTTTTAACTTGTTCATCAGTTGAAGCAGATTTGCATCTGAGCAGTACTGAAGAGACCATCTCCAGTTTGTACCATCTAACAGACATCATTCACAGAAAACTCTTAGTAGGCCTAATTCCAAGAAAACTGCTGAAACCATGATAGAAGAAATACTAAAGAAAAAAAAAGATTTAATTTCTACCTTTTGAATATGGCAATTCCTGAAAAGAATTAACTTTGACCAGTTAATCAGTACTAACGTTTATTACTCAAAATGTTATCCCTTTTGATCTGACAGGCTTGTTTTGGATAATTTGTCAAAGATGACAAAAAGGCTCATATGCCTCTCGTTCATTTTGACCTTTCTTACTATTAGAAAATTAATTTCAGAACTGAAACAAATGTATTAGTGTTGTCATTTAAAAAAAAAAAAGATGAATACCTTGCCTTCAAGCTGTTTCTTCATATTAATCCATCACACTGTAACATGATCGCTTTTTGACACATAACATCTTACCAAGGTAGTTTCGACATTCACACCAGCTCTTATTAAATACTGCACATAAATTCCAAGTGCTGGAAGTTATTGATAGAAAAGGGTGAATAATAAAAAGTATACATATGGGAAACACAGGGAGGAGAGAAAAGTTTTCTTTAAAAGGCTTATCTGAACATGTGGGTTTATGATTGTCAAGGGTTAAAACAAGCAAATACTGTTTTCCCTTGGTAATGTTTTGTTTGGTAACTCACAAAGATGGAATCAATATTCCACTACTTCAGTAGGTTTTTTACTGAGGATTTTTAGGTTTTCTTTTAGTTTTGCTTAGTGGAAGTAAGTTTTGAGGCAGTCAAGTTTCAAAGCTTGGAACTGCATTTTCCTTGTAGTTGTTGCTGTGGTTGCAACATTTGTTTCCCTCTATTTCATTTCAATATTTGCTTCTGTTTACCCATAATTCCCACCACATCCTCCCCCTAAATTGCCTGTAGCTTGGAAACCTGTTGGTAGGTGCCTTGCTGAATAACAGTCATGAATGATTCCTTTCATTCTTTCAGTTATATATCAAAGCAAGAATTTGTGCTATATGGACAAATTAAATGTTACACTACTCCAAGACATCAAGAACTACAGACTTCCTAAGCACTGGTGGCTCAGACACAGTCACTGGATAATATTGAATTGGAGTCATGGTTGTTAATGAGGACTTAAGTCTAGCAGGGGTTTAAGTTCATGTGGAATCTCAATAAACACTCAAACATTTGGATGCATTTTCAGAAGAAATTTTATTTAGTCCTACTCTTTGTATTGATGTCTGGTAAATCTGGGTTTCACAGCTTTGGAAAACTTCAGTAAGGGTCATGACTCAGGAAAGAATGAGGATCACACTAAGATATTGTTGAGATGCCCTTTTATCCAACACACTTAGCATGTGATGGGTTCTGGGTTTACAGAGTTACATTCATCATGTAACCATATTACTGAACCTTAACAGCCTCTTTGATTTGGGAATTCCAGCTTTCCAAGAAATTCACTTAATATGTGGATTTTAAATCTATGGTTTGTGAGTAGACTGTAGCAGAAGGGTCACATCTACTGCCTTTTAAATACCATGTGGATAAATAAATCAAGTATTATCAGATCAAAACAGCAACATCTATTATTTTGCTGGGGTGAATTCAGCAGAGTGCTGGTTATGCACTGTGGTCAGTTATGTTTATTCAGCTATCAGCAGCTGCTGCTTCCCATTTCCAGAGCTTAAATGGAAGGCAGACTTCTGAAACTAAAGGACATATTTTATTACTGTTGGTGCTGCTGTTTTCTTGTACCATGAGGTCAGAGCAAGGAAAGTGTTCTGCATGATTTTTAGTGAAGGGTGATATACAACCTTGAAAAAGGGACAGGAATTGCACGGGAGTGGAGCACCCCATTGTCACCATGGTCTCCCTGTCCTGTCTGTGTCCCCCACCAACCCCATTTTCTAGTAACTTGGTATTGGTCTTGAATCATGATATTGTCTGTGGCCATGGAGGTGACCTTGAATTCCGAATCCAGTCTCCGTGGAGGGGCATAAAGAGATGTATATTGGTATAGGAAGACGTGTTAATTGTGTGGCTCAGTGTTTGGTGGCTGGTTGAAAACATGCCAAATAAAAGCAGATTTTCTAAGGTTAAGGGGGAAAATGCACCTTTCCATTCCTGTTTCAGATAGTGACTGAGATATAATGATTTTCCTTGAATGTCATTTGAGGAGCAAAGGTAACTTTTCTGAAATGAGAAAGAACTTTGAAAAGGAGAAATCAGAGTCTGAAATGGTGTTTAGAAGCCTTTCTGCAGGGCAAAAGAATGGTATCTACTAGGAAGGAAGGAAATACTGTGTGCCATAAAGAACTGAACAGTTATCTGTCTATGAGAATCAGTCAAAGGCATGTCTTGGCTACACATAGGTCATTGCAGCCAGGAATCCTTTCCTGGCTGAGCACCTCTGTTTTCTGCAGATATATTGTTGAAAAAATTGCTGGTGATTTCCTGTGTATTTGTAAGACCAAATGCATTGAGCTCCATGTATTTTCTGAAAGATAAAGTCAATGTGAGTTGTGGGTACACATTGCTCTCTGAAACTCAACCCCATCTGATCTCCAATCACATCATCACAATCAGGAGGCACAACTGGGAAATGCAGATAATTGTGAGTCACCTGTACTGGGTAGATTTGTCATTTCTGTAGCAACTTGGAAGACAGAGACAGGAACAGTCTGTTAGATTAGCCAGTCCACCCCCACAGCCAGACAAGTTGTTTCTTACCCTGCTGTGTTTCTGAAAAAAACACTTGGCTCTGTTCTAACAGTTATTTTCTGTACTCTTATGAAGAAACCCACTGTCATATTGAAGTTGCTTTTACTCAAATATTCAACAGTCACAAAGGGACAGCATATAGAATGCTCTGTACCACAACTACATACATGAAAATTGCCATGTTAAAAAAAAATATCAGGGGAGATCCGGTCCTAGGATTTTTCTTGTAAAGCTTGTGATGTACATGATTTAGTTTTCATTAAAATAAATTCTCCATATGATACTTATCTTAAGTGCAGTTTAAGGGTTTATTTTTGTGGGTTATAAGGACAGGAAAAATATATTTTTACATAAAGCATTCCCTTCTAAGGAGAAAGCTTTTCTTTTGGGTTTTTTTTTGTTGTTTTTTTTTTTTTTCCTTTTCCTGAAAAACTGTATGCTTTGTCATAGCCCTTTTTCATCTGGAAAGGCAAAGGCCTTTCTACAGTAACACTTCACCCAGCTCTCTTCTTTTGGAGGGTATGGGCTGCTTGCACATACTCCCTCTCTCAGAGGCAGAATGCCCATTGGTTTCAGTTAAAATGCAATGATCTTGCAGTGTGGGTTGGCCAAGGCACTCACATACTATTGCCCACACCACGGAAATGTCAGCTGGGCCTGACTCCCCATCCAGTGAACGGGTGAGCCACCAATTCAATGAGTCAGAATAATTAACCCATTGAGAAAAATCAATGATTTTGCAATGTGATCAGTGCACCGCTGAGATCCATGAAAAGCACATGATCATCACAGCCAGTGGCTTAATTTTATGGATCGCTGTAGGCTGTTTCTTGGGATCTCAGTTTATTCTCATCATCTCTGAGACACTGATGGATATTTCACAGTTTCTTTTCTGGAAGGCAAGACCATTCAAACCCAGCAAGCTGTCCCTTTCTCATGCCACAGATCCCTCGGAGTAAAGAATATGTGGACGTTTGACTAGAAAATAATCCCTTTTTCATCAAGTCTTCACAGGACTTTCACAATCTTTGGAGGATCTTTGGTGAAAGAAATGGAAAAGGATAACAGCCCTCAGGTTTCAGGAAACAGTTTGTTGGTAGGGAAAGGGTAAAGTTGGTAAAGAGATTTTCAAATCAAACAAACCATTTGAGTCCTGTTTAGCTAATGGCCTGCAGGTGGATTTGGTCTGCAGGTTCCTTCCATCTTCCCTGCTCTCATCCTCTTGGGAATAGGTAACACCACAGGACACTAATCCCACCTCTTGGACCTGTGCTTACAGTTGAGGTTTGCTGCTTCCACAGAGATGGAAGTAGGAGTAGTATAAGGATCTCTGATATTCAAGGTAAGGAGGGAGAGGTGGCCCAACCCCAGGCATTCCTCTGGCTGGGGCTGGGGAACCTTTCCCTCCTTACCTTGAACAGCAGCGGTCCCTGTACTGCTGGTGGCACTGCAGGCATGGAATGGGGGCCAAGGAGCAGCTGCCATGTCAATGAGGCTCTGAAATCCACTCTCTGCAGCTCTTATGGGCAACTGTGTGGATTTTTAATTTAATTTTCTTATCATAGGCTTTTCATCCACGTGCACTCAAGGACTGCATGGGTGTGTGTTACTCCTTGGGGTTTCTTGGACAGGGCCTGTGACTCTCTCCTCATTGCCTTCTTAAGCCCCTTCTGACTATCCTAGAGAGGTACAGCCAGATTGAACCCCCAAAATTATATCCTTCCTTCTCTTCCCCAACAGCTCAAAACTGGGAAGAGTTCATGTTGGAGTCAAGACCCAGACTCTTTGCTCAGGCCCTCATCTTGCTCCACAGAAGCAGGAGATTATTATTTAAGTTTCCCCAGCTATGCACATATCCTTCATGCAGGTGGTTTCTGTACTTGCACTGAGCAGGCAGCTGCACTGTTCAGCCCTCCAAGCCTCAGAAAATGCTAACTGTTCCTTTAAAACATCTGTACAGTGCCTTTCCTTCTCCCTTGATCCTGCTTCTCGCTGCCATCTTCCTAACAAGGGAGTTGTTACCCAAAGACTTGTTATCCCTCTCTCTGCTGACGACTCGCCTGACAGCTCTCTCTGTATGTAAATTAACTTTTTTTTTCTTTATTTTTTATCTAGAGGCATCTCGGTTTTGGCAGTCTCATCAAAAAAGCATATTCTGCTTTAAATTACCCCCAGTTCTCCAAAATGCCTCCCACATCACGCTTAAAAATCATTCTTTCTTCTTCTGATTGGGAATTTCAGCAACACTTAAGTCTTAAAATAAATGGCTTGTTTGTGGTTGAATGCCTGCCTCACATGACACCTTTTATTATTAATATCTGCACATCTGTTTGTTTAATTATTTTATTTCCTGCATGAAAAAGTAATAATTTTTTTAGAACTTTGTGTGAGCTGATCAAAGAAAATCATCTCATTTGGGGTCACAGGACCTTTCATTCCTTTGCCTTTTGGGCACCGGTCCGTCAGTCACTTATCATAAATAATCAGTTTCATCAGGTTACTGCAGAGATTCAGCCCATCGCAGACACACAGAGGGTATATCTGGACTTAACTCCAGGCTGAAAGTGGCCTTTCAAAACTAATTTGGGGATTTACAAAACGACAGACAGGCTCTCCTCATGTGCCGAGTTGCTGCTCCTTGTTGTTGCTGGTTGGGTGTTCTCTTTTAATTGCCTAGTTAATATAATGTGACACACTTCTAATTGCCCGCTGGTGAGTTCAATAGGGTAGTGGTTTTCATCAGGTGCTGGTAATAGGGTAAAGGAGATGGTTTAAACCTGTTAAAGGCACAGCAATCGTTTTTAAAAGCTCACTGTTAGCAACTCTTCTGGAGCCTGTGCTAAAGGATATTAATGTCAGGAACTGCTTTGCTACCGGAGGCTCAAGCTGAGTCCTGCCTGCTCTTGTGTACATTCAGTAAGTAGAATATAGCCAGCCTTGTGACAAAGTCTAGACTAGGGCTTTGGGATGCAGAATTCCCAGCTGAGGCTGGGGCAGAATAAACCAGGCTTCAAGAGAAAAACCCTGCAGAGTGTTGTAGAAGCACCAAAGGGCTTAGAGTGTGAAGACCAGCTCCCAGCCTGGGAGTAGGGATGGATCTGCTCCAGGCTGTTTGTCCCTGGAGAGTGGTTGTTCAGGGAAGAAAATCTCCAGTTGCAGAGAGCATGAAGGAGGTGAAAGAACCCAAGAGAAACCCACAGCTTTTATATTTGGAAGGTCAGGTATGAGCTAATCAAGTGTAATCTGTCCTTCTGAGCCTGAGTTGAGTATGTTGGCCATGACTGTTTAAAGTATTGAAACTTGTGCTCCTTCTCCTGATAGACTATGATCTATTTAAACACTGCTGCAAAGAATTGACCACTTTTGAGTTCCCCGAACACCCCACAGCCACTCTTGGCTCTATTTCTAATGAAAAAGGAGCTTGTAATGATGGGGTGAAAAGTATGAAGTCCCAGTGGAAATACAAGTGTTTTCTTACGCTACAGTTTCTTGTAGAAATATGTTGCTTCTTCCAAAATTTTAGACAGACTGCTAGAACTGGGGTGGTTTCCCACTTGTGCACACTTTTATTTTCCTGTTTTGTGCTTTGCCTCATTTCATGTGGTGGTTTTGCTTAAGAAATTTTTAGGCATTTGTTGAAATTTCTCCTGCTTGACAATCTTGTTTTAGAGTGAGAACCTGCCTTTCCCTTGCTGTGAACTTGACTTCTCACATACCTGAAGGAAGGCAAATATCAGTAGCTGTCAGCCCTTCTTTGCCTTTGCAAATTGGGATGAATCAAAGGTGTGGGTTAATTTAGTTTCAAAATAGATACAGTTTGGATACCGACTGGTTCTTGAACTTTGAAGCAGAAGCTCACTTCTAATTGCACATTTGAAGCACAAGTTCCCTTCTAATTGCTCTCCAGCTTTATTGATGTGGCCTTATTTCATTAGAGCCTTTTGATTTTCATGGTTTCTTGGCACACATATTAATAACTGAACGACCACATGTGCTCTGCTCCCTGCTGTGCCTTTATTCCATGGTCTCTACTTTTTCTGCCTGAGGGTCTTTGATTGACACCATGAGCTAAGGGACCCATGGCATGAGGTATGATGTGGAGTTTAGCCCTCTGTATTTTCACTGCAGATTGACAACACATACCTCACGTGAAGTTTTATCCATGTAACAACCCTGGGGGCAAAAACAGCCCAAACCAAACCAAAAAAAAAAAAAAAGGTAGAACTCCAGTTTCCAAATGGTAAAAGGAAAGAGGACATTTTAACTGGCTGCATAGGTGTGGATATCTTCCTGCCATGTCCAGTCCCCCCTCTGTCACAGCAACACAAAGGCTGCAAAGGGCACCAAAAGGATTGTAGAGTGATGTTTTAGTTTTGTAAGGGGTCTAGGCAGTGGGGAGCCCCTGAAGAGACTTGTGCACAGAATGAGCTGTAGGACCTGTCCCATCTGTTCTTGGACAGCCAAGCTCCAAGGAGAAAGGTACCAATTTTCCTTGGTATTGAGAATGCATTGCTTTCCTCTTCTGTTTTGTATTATGCCTGAGCCAGGAGAGCCTTGCTTGTGCCCTCGTATCACATCGCTATTGCTTTTATTTTCTTTGTGATCACCGCTGGAAATTTTGTCCGATTAGAAGAAACTTTTACCTCTATTAAGCCTCCGAATCTCCATCAAGCATCTGATAGACTGGGCCCTAACGGCAGCCGCTTTACTTCTTTTCAGGCACCATCCATCAGGCTGACAGTGACTGCCGATGGGCCAGTCATATTGTCTATATTTCATACACAAACATCAGGCCTGCTGACAGCACTTTGCACACTCGGAAATTGCTTTTGCTGTGAGCTGAATTTCAACTAGAGCTTTTTTGCTGGCTCCATCTCTCAGTGTTTATGACCCTCAGGAGCAGAGGAACTGCTGTGAATAGATAATGCTGAAAGCACTCTTGTAGCACAGAAGGTTTCATGTCTGAAGTATTTAATGTTTACAGCAAATTTGGTGTTTGTTAATTTGCATTTTTATTCTTTCCTTAAAGAACTGTCACCTTATTCTTCCGCTTGTCCTTTGTACAGATGTGTGGCAATTTGTGCTGGGGGAGCAGTGCTGATGGCGTGGGGGGAAAGAGGAGAGGAGGTGTTAAGGGGTGGGAAGAAGGCTGGGTAGAGTTACAAAATGCTCCATGGCTTAGGCAGCAATCCTGATTAATGCTGCTTTGGAGGATGGTGAAGGAAGGGCTTCCAAGCAGTGTAGAGCTACCCCTTTGCACTACATTGAAATAAATATGACAGGCAGCCCATCATCAGCTTAAAAATCAAATACATTAGCATATAGGAAAAAGACTGTAACCTAGAATGAATAGTATTAGCTTGTCCTTTCCTTTTAGATAACAGAGAAATTATTTTCATTACTGAAAAGGACAGATCCCTGATAATAAAACACCCCTCCCATCAGCTGAATCTTATTGTTTGTGAGTATAGAAATGCTTCTGCTGGAGCCTAATCATTATGTCTGCACATATATGTGGTTTTGCACTTGGACTGGTACACAAGAGACTGTGTGTGTTACTGGGCAGGCCTGAGTCTTAACCCATACCGCTGCAAATGTTCTCATAGGAAGAAATATGTTTATGTTCACCCTGTTTGTTTCTAGCTATCCTTGAGGAAGTGTGTGCTGGGAGTCACTCAGAAACTGAAGAGAGGATGAGGAGGAAATAAAGATGGCTATATAGGAAGTTGTGCAGCAGTTTCAGATGAACTATGGAGGTCACATAGATTAACCTACCCCTGCCAAATGTTCCCCAGGCAATCAGTGCTCTGGCTGGCCAGGTGGCTTTATAAGGACTGTAAAGAATGTACAGAGACCTATCCCTGTAAAACCATCTCTTACCTAAAAGCTCAATGAGCCATCAAATTCGGGAGAAGAACAGCCATTTCTTGGGAAAACATAATGCTAATTATCACCAAATTAAACTCCAAGCCAGTATATATTGGTGTGCAGCTAGACCTATATTCAAGTAACATTAAACTTAAATTGTCAGAGTAAAAATCTCGTGTTAAAATAAAAAAAAAAAGAAAAACAACCCTCAGACTCTCTCCAGCATCATGAACATCTATATGTAGTTCAAACAGAAAGATTTTCAAAGTGTTATTTATTCTTTCAGTTGTCCTGATGTTTTGTTGTTTCCTTTTTCTTTGTTTATTCTTTTCAGCCTGGAGAGAGCTGGAGACTTGACTGGTTAGTTTGCATAAGTGCAATAGATTTTATTGTCATGCTCTAGCTCAGTGATCTGTTTGGGTTGCAAACTATAAAGGGTAACATTTAATCTCTGTGTTCTTTTTTGTCCGGCCCGACTGACATTTGTGTTAGTGATTTTTTGGTGGGCTTTTTTCCCCTACCCTTTTACGCTTTGATTTTTAAATGGAAACTGAATGTTGTGCCTCTAACTCCGTGACAAGGTTAAAGAATGGCACTTCTATTTCAAAAATAATTTGACTATATGAAAACTGATTTTCAAGTGACAGTATTTTATTGATGATATGTTGTATGACCTTTTGCATCATTATTGTTGAGATACGAGAACAGAAGGAGAATTTTCTGCATTGATTGGACCTCAGGTACAAAATATTAAATACAAAGTAAGAGCAGTTTCCAAAGTAAACAGCAGCTTTTCAAACAACCTATCTGGTTATTCCTGTTACAATAGGTCTTGCACTTCCTTCTTGGAGCACAACAGAAGGCTGTTGTGTTTAGGTCTGTGTAATGGCTATTTATGGTTATTTATGCTACAGCGGTTCTTGGGAGCTCCTGTTCTGATCAACATCCCATTGCGTTTGCAACACTATGCACTATGAAAAAGCATCTTCCATGAGAAGGTGGTGATTCCTGGGGATTAGACAGCCTGACATTCTGCAGTTCCCATTGTAAGAGTGAGAGCTCAGAGAAATGAACAACTTGTTGAAGGTCAAATGCAAAACCCAGAACTGAGAAATCAATGCACATGCCATTTCATGTTATAGAGGCTTCCTGCTCCTTCTGTTTCTGCTGGCTTGGGAACAGTGGCCTCCTGAAGCTACTGCTGGAGCGGAAGTATTATGAATCAACTATCTTCAATGTGTGATAAATGAGCACAGTGACTTGGGAACCAATGACAGAAATCCAAAAAATACAGAGCACTGGGAGATATGTTTCCAGGTAGCTGACACTGCATCCTTATCTCCAGTCAAGTGAACAGAGCCAAAATGATATGTTCGCATTGGAATACTTCTTTATAGCTCTGGCCCAAAATGAAGGAAGCAAGGTTCCTGGTGTAAAAGTGCAGAAAATAGCAAGGTTGTTGAATAATTTCCCCCCAGACCAGCGTTTTTCTATTTCCTTTGCTCTCATTCATTAGTGGTCAAAGCTGGACTTGACTATGAAGACTTCCTGTCTCCCCTAAATTAAGTACTTATCCAGAAGTAGATCCCATCTTCATGTAATTTTTGTAGTTACAACCTCCACATTTGCTCACATGAAAATGAGGTCCAATATAAAAATGTTTCAGTTTCATACCTGGAGCCTCTACCTACCCCTTCAAAACAAGTAAGAGCAGCAACATAACGGACAGAAACTGAAAGCATTTGTTGACTTTTTCTAACATCCTGCATGACCTCAGGCAAGTTAGTTTACCCCTGGGCTTTGGTTTGCAAGGCTCCAGTGTGACACTGACAACTAAGTTAATTGGTGAAGTGTTTTAAGACCTGCTAAAGATTAAAAGTGCTATAGGGAGCACAGGCATATTGAACAGCAAACAGAGTTACCTGTAATGCTTATTGAGGCTTGTTCTACTCAGAACATGGCGGTGGAGGCTGTAGTGTATGAAACAGTAGATTAATAGATTGGGAACCTATCATGAGACCATCTCTATGATTTCAGCACAAGAAATTTGACAGTGTTCCTGAGCTTTATCTAGCTGCAATGTGAAAAAAGAGGAATGATGCACAGCGATTACACCTTGTAAGTTTTGATGGGCTTGACTAAGGAAGAGAAAGATGCAACCACTTTTCTCTTTGATAAATATGCACAGCTGTTAGACTATAAACAGCTGTGAAGCAGTGAAGTAAGTGTTCGATTATAGCTTTTATCAGCTTCTAAGATGATAGAGCAATAGGTGACTTCTGGGGACTTTCAGCTGTGACTATCTACCATACTAGGCAGCATGTTACTCAAAGGCAATAGAATATCCTCCAGATGCCCTTTGATGTAGAAGATGTGTGGCAGGTTCCACCTTGGCAGGGAATCTCATTAGCTATTGCTGGAAGGAAGCGACACAGTCAAGAAGCAACTCAACCTCCCTCTTCTCTCTCTCATCATGTTAGCCATTGGGAAGCAATTTTCTTTTGTTGTTTTATGATCCTTAGAGATGAGCAGATGATCACAGCCATATCCTCTGAGTAAGGAGAAAAAAGGTTTGAGGGGTGTTTTTTTCCCCCACTTTCCTGGTATTTGAAAACTATTTTCCCAGGCCCTGTTTTGATAATACCAGTATCTATAATATTTATCTGAAATATTGTGAAGCCCCAAACAAGCTGTACTCTGTTTATGAACACCAGAACTTCATTTCTTCCACTCCAAGTGTTTGTGTGCATATAATTTATTATTTGTATGAAAAATAACATTTTAAATCTCCTAAAAAAACCATCAGTGATCCTTTCAGGTCACTGTAAAACTTCCATTTTAATTCAATAACTTCCAATCAGGTGAGATTGCTTAGCATATATGTGTGGGAAGCATTTTTTTCACATAAATAAACTAAGAATTTATTTCCATGTCAACAGGTTAAGTAAATTTTTCCGCATCATTACTGGTCTTTGTATTTTCTTGATGATTCTACAACATATGACAATAAGTTTGTTATGGAAGGGAGATCTGAAAGGTATATGGTTTCCATGATTTGTTCCCCTGAAGCATTCCTCATTATTGATACATTCATACAGTTGAGATTTACATCATTGATTAGTGTGATTTAGAGTGTCATGGCTTTGCATTCTTTCAGCCTTTCTAGCAGAGCAAGCAATTTAAAGTCATTGCATGTGACACAAGTTTTCAAAGCAGTAATTCATCTGCAGCATTAAGTTTGATCCAGTGTTTACTGCCTACCTACTGTAACAACTCACAGTTTATAAATTTAGAGATTAAAATGAGAGATTTAGAAACCCATACAACTCTAACGAAGAAGTAGTATGTGAATACTTCCGATTGCTTTGTCCCATTTTTCCAAGCATGCTCACCTGTTTGGGGTGTGCACAGAAGGGAGCCCAGTCCATGAAGTGCAGATCAGCTATTTTGCTCAGTCAAGCCAGAGAGAGTTCAGAGTTGGAGGGTTTGTTCATGTCTGTCTCCCAGATAATTTTATCATTCTGAGTATCTGTCTGTCCGCAGTACATCTCTGCTCAAAGTGTGAAAGTGAACTGCAGTTTTTATTTCCTGCAAGCCTGATATTTAAATTATCACTGGATGTCTATTGTGTAGGCCTTAACAGTGCCACAAAACATCACCCTTAGAAACAGGACACCAGAGTGGATGGACTTTAGATCAGACTATGTCGAGCAATCTTTAAATTCCTAACCATGTCCATGCTGTTAAGGAGCTGGACTGGACCATTTTTTTCTGTCACTGGACTCAGATTTTTCATAGCCCTGAGTTTTCGTAGTAGAAGTTGTTTAAAGTTTGTCTCAACTGGAGCTATGCCATGGCTTATCAGATATTACATTACTGGTGTTCTCAGAGAACTAAAATTTCCCCAGGTCCTTCCATGCAGCCTATCTGTAACATACCTGTTGACATGAAAACAGAAGTTTAAAAAAATGTAATTCATAAGAAAAGTCTAATTATTTGTGACATTTCATCCATCATGTCCTAAGCTTCTCCAGAGGAAAGCAGTAACATTTCGTCTCCTTGACAGCAAACAACACAGTGACGAACTGAAAAATGTTCTGCTATATTTCAAACTGCAGTAAACTGAGTAAAGAACAAGTGCAAAATAAATAGCAAGAGTAAAGAGCAGGAACCCACATAAGTAGGGGGCAGAAGCTTGGAGAGCTTTCTAAAATATTTCTCCTGGGTTAAAATACAAAACAGCCCTTCAAAAAGAACCAGAACATTTCAAGGTAAGCTATAGCAATGCCACTCAGCCCACTTTGCATTGACTTTCCTAACCACTTCTGGGAGGAGATGCCTTGGGCAGACATGGCAGCACAGTTCAGCTTATGGAAAGCTGCAGGACCTGACTGAAGACAGGTTGAAACAGACTTTTACCATATCCCCCAAATCCTCCCCCCCAGCACTCCAGGACTGCAAAAGGAGGACTTATATTTGCTAAACGGAAGAGAAGCAGAGCAAGTCTACGAGGCCTGCCCTCCTAATGTTTTCATTTTGAAGATGATGCTTAAGCTCCTGAAATACTGCTGTTAGTTCATACCCAAGCTGGCTTTGCAAGCTTTCTTTGCTGAATACTGGAATTCTCTCTCTCATGTCAGGCTTTGATCAAGTTTAGATGATCATTTGTTCATGGATGACCCAACTCTTTGTTCGTGGCTCTTGTAGTCTTGCTTATGCATCTCTATGCCTCTGCTCCAAAACCTGCAGGGCTCTCCTGCTTCAGCAAAAAAAAGAATCTCTGTCCAAAACTCAGATTCCTACAGATTTGGATATTTAACTCCTACTGTTCTCCTGGGTACTCAGAGATCTCACATCTGTGAAAATGCAGGTTCTACCCATTGATGGTGTGTGTAGGTCATCTGTGTTGACATGCACACAGAGCTCTTCAGCTGGTTTTCAGACCCTTGTTCTTATCCTGTTGTCAGATCTCATGCTCTCCAAACTTCATCATTTAACCAAAGAAATGTGTAACATCTCAAACTAAGATATCAATCAAATCTTCCATCTGGGAAGTCTAATCAAGAATAATAATGAGTTGGAGAATTTTTAAGTTGTTTGGATGTTCTTTGTTTTCTGATTCTTATTTTAGAGGAAATCCTTATATGTAGAAGCTACAGAACAGTACTTCTCTTAACTCTGAGAGACTGTGATTGTTCTGTAAGGAAAATACAAGTTTATGCAGCCATTCCTAGTCTTTTACAGCATGGTGGCTCTTTAATTTCCATTCTTTTTCTTCTTTTTCCTTTTCTGTTATGCACACACACAAAAACTCAGGAGTACATCATGAGCCGAGCTGTATTTTCTGTTTATTGCCACCAGGTTAATAACAGTAATGGTGCGAGGAGAAAATGAAGTGTTATGTAAAATCCTGCATTGCAGATTTTGGTGCTGATGCAAAGAGCTCAATAAAGTGTAACACTTTAATCATGGAGATAAAAATCACACAGCAGCTTAACAGTCTTCCAAGATGCAGAGCCTTAAGACAAAATAGAAGCGGGAGAGAAACTGACAATATTACTGATTCCCAGAAACTTGGGGAAGAAAACAGCCCACTTCTTTTCTTGTGATGCTTTGATTCAGTCTTTGTATTCACAAGATAAACAACTGAAAAATGTGTGCATATTAATTTGCTGGTATTAGAGAGCAAAATGTCACAGCCTTGTACACAACTCGGTCTCATTTACAGAAACCTGGAAACCCTTTAAAAACAAAGCCAAACAACTCCCTCCCCACAAAACCACAAAAAAAAAAAAACCTCAAAACAAACAAAGCCCTATCCCTAGAACATCATATGATGATATGTAGGGTTTTTTTCAAGAAGACAAGCAGCCCAGCCCAGTTTTATCTATGGTGGTTTGAGGAAAATTTCAGCATGCTAGCACAGAAGAGGACTCAGTTTTAGATGGCTTGTGGGGTTATTTTGGAATGGGAAAAAGGAAGAGTTATGGGAAGAAGATCTCTCCCATACAAGAAAATTGGTGGATGTAATAGTGTGGAGCACTGTGCTAAAAAGTTGGGACAGTGCTAAGGTGTGTATGTCTTTAGATTGGACCACCTCTGGAGAAGGACATGACTGCATTTGTGTGCCAAGTATATTCTTCTTTCAATAATATTTTCCAAGAAAGTAGTTTCCCCCTCAACTTGGTAGTTGAAAAGAATACAAGAATATTATTTTTTGGAGCAAATAGAAAACAATTGGAAATACCTAGTGTAGGACTGAGAAAAACACTTTCGGTAACTCAGAAAAGTCTCTTGTAGCATTTCTCCTGGTACCTGAAAGCAAAGTAGCTTAATATATACAGGGAATCTCTATGCCAGAGTCCAGTGGCCACCCAGCCACCCTAGGAGGTGCTTCTTCACAGCACAGAAGCCACTTTAGAGAAATTACGTATTCAGCATGAAATGGAATTCAGTTTGAGCTGGTGCCTGGCTCTCTGGGGACTGCTGCCACAACTTTCAGGAGCAGAGCAGCCTGCTGAGCATACCTGTCTAGTCCCTCAGCAGGACAAGCAGGAGGAAGGGATGAGTCCTTTGGCTTCATTGCAGGGTTTCCACTGGTCCTGTTCTGTCCCTCAGCTTACATGTTTGCAGCCAGTTAGCACTACCTGTTTCAATCTGTTGCATAGCTATTCCCTTGGGTAAAATTCAAGGTTAATTCAAGGGCATGCTAAAACTTGCTGGGACTTGAAGGCAACCCAGAAGGTTTAATGTTTCCACCAGCTGTGATAACCATGTGCTGAAGTTTGGGACTGCTGATTGAAAAATTCCTACAGAGACAGAATCAGGCACATTTATTAGTGGCCTTTGGTATCTGATAAATTCTGTGATCACTGCTTACCTATGATATGCCCATCATAAAGAGTGCCTGATTATATGGCTGGCATAATCCATATAGCATGAAAGCTGATGTTTTATATTACTTTCTATCCTCTCCTACAGCTGAGTTCACTTATGTGGAATTAACAGATGTCAGATTTGGACGTCATGGGCATGGATGCCACAAGGAATCTGTAAATAAACCAACCCTCATGTAGTATTGTTAGAACAGGTCATGGTAAGAAATGGCAAAGAAAGAGAATGTTTCATAGCACCCTGTAGTAATTTTGGTAGAACTCAGGGATGAATCAAGCTGATATCACTTGGAAGCTGATATCTTATCCTAAGGGTTACCTGAAGTAAAAGCCTCCTGCTTTTTTGCTGAGATAAGTCTGTGTCCATGAACATCACCTGTTTCCCCGTGGTGTGTTAAAACATTCATTACAGCAACTGTAGTAATGGCATAGTGATCTCAACACCACCTTAGTGGAACACTTCATATTTGGGGTAAAGGACCAGGTAGGTTTTAATTACCAGCGTGTCTTGGAACTCAGCCTTGAGCCCATCCATAAAACTGAAGGGACAGTGATTCCAGGAAACCTGCTACATAATGTTGACAGTCCTTGTTTGCTTTTGGAGTTTGATGGCACTTAGATGGATTTGAAGAGCTGCCTTTTTAAGAGTGGAAACAAATTAAGGTTCTGTGAGTGTTAAGAATCAAAACCTCTGTGCAGGCTCTGCTTTGCGGGGCAGACCTATGCGCAGATAGGGAGTTCATTTGGAGTCTCTGCCCATGTGGCTGGCTGTTCAGGGAGCAGAGGAGGAAACCACCCACCACCATAGCTTCACATGCTGGGTTTGTGACTGGAGTGGGGCAGAGGCTTATGGAGGGTATAATAGAGCACAACTGGCTCACAGGGATGGACACAGCTGTACAGATATGACTTTGGGAAAGGAGGCATTGGTCAAATCTTTCTTGTTCAGACCTGTTTGGAATACTACCAGGTGGATACTTGTCAAGTCAGTGCTCCAGAAACAGCCAGATGCTCCCAGATGCTCCTGGTTGTTTGAGGAGAAAACTGAGGTTCTTTGTATGTTGTGATGTCTGTACTGCTGGTGCAGTTAAAATGCTTTTAATCTCAGGATGAGGCTTAAATTCAGAATCAATTTCCTTAAGATATTCTGTTCTCTTGTATTTTTTCTTTCCTTCACCCTCAACCCTGTGCATATTTATTCTGTATGAATCATGGAGGGGACATGCACACACAATATATGAAAGACTAGCAGCTGATCAGGTTGAAAAAAGGCAAACCTCCAAATATTTAGACTTCTTTTACCTACATGTATTCGTTCCCTAGGCCATGATGTGGACTTTCAATTTACCAGCATGGCCCTGGCAATGAGTGGTGACCTATCTGTGGGAGAAGTGGGGAGGATGGAGTTTTTGAGGCTGTTCTTGTTTCCAAAAACATGAATGTGGAACAAAAAAGATCAGTACACCCCGGGGTTGACACCTGAGTGCAGGGCTGGCAGTGGAGATGAATGCATTGGAATTAATTAATGCAGGTAATGCTTTTAAGTTCTGAAGTTAGAAAATCCAGTGGCATTTGTTGCTGAAGCAATGGATTCCTTACCAGTTTGTGAGGGTAACAGAAAGCAAAACTCTCAAAAGTCAAAAGGACCAATGAGAGGATGGGTGAACATTTGAACACATGTTCTGACAGCAATGTGATTTGGAGAGCTTCTGGGTCTGAAAGACTAGAAACAGCCTGTTTGCAACTTTTAAAGGAGCGAGTCATTGATTTCCTAGTGCCGGGCACAGAGTGATAGCACTTTTATCTCCCAGGCATTTAGATTTTGTGTCTGTGCCTTTTCCAAACAAGTTATTACTATTTCCTCTGCTTTTAAGATGCAGCCAGGCTATTTTTACTGAGGAGTATGTGTGTGGTTTGGCTGGGGTTTTGTTTGTGGGGTTTTCCTTGTTTGTTTTATGTGTGGCTTTTTTGTGTATGAGAAACCATTAAAAGCAATCAAAATAAAACCCTACAAAGTGCTGGTTGGATCTGTGGTTAACCTTTGTTTTAAAAAAACGAGCTTAGTTTTTGCCTGTGTGTCATTATAATGCTATGAATCAGGTCTGTAAGGAAGAGCCACAGAGAGGGGCAATCCAGCTCAGAACTGAATGAGCTGCTGTGGTACCTCATGTGTTACACCTGGTGTGCTCCAGTGAGACAAAGTGGTTAAAAATATTGCTACTACATCTTTCATGGACTAAGATGGCATTATCTGAGCACATCGCAAGTGTACTTGTTTGATAGATTCCCTGGTTAGAATCAGTACTTATTTTCCTTGTCAGGAAGAAAACAACGAAAAAAAAAGAAACAAAAGCAAGGTAATTGAGAGCAAGCTGTAAGGATCATCATGGTATTTGCCTCCACTTTGATTTTTTTACAGTGGCTTTAATGCTGTGCAATTATGGGCTTCTTTCAAGTCTTCTCATTTTCTCTTGCAAGTAGACCACTCACATTTTAAACATCTGCAGTAGTTTCAGCAATGAAACCAGGGCTATTGTAGCCCAGAAATCTCTAAAATTGCAGTGATTTTCAGTTGGATAGTGATCCACAGTACATCTGGAAATGTAGGTGTTGCCCTCGGGGAGCTGTATTTGGCATAATTTCCTCCTTGGGAACAGGGCACAATGAAATCACAGCTTCTCCTGGTCTCAGCTGTTGAGCAAATCCCTGTCAGGCCTAATAGCCAGTGCTCTTTTCCCCTTGATCAGCTGGGCTTTGGTCTTTGCTGAGTTGAACATTGTTCACTAAATGAATAGCTCTCAAAATGCAAACTTCGCCTGTTATCCTTCCATTTAGGAAAACTGAGAGTTTTTAATCTTTTGTATCCTGCATTCAAGAGATGAGTGGGGGTGAGGAGGGAAACCCACCTAAATGCCTCCATTTAAATGTAAATTTTGACTTTTCAAGTCTGACAAAGTAGGGTGTTTGTTTTTATAAACAATATTTATATAAATAAAAGCCATGGAATTGAAAGAACAAAACCCTGCTCTTGTTGCTTTTTTCCACATAGTAAATTTTGCTCTCACCATGTTACATATTTTTTTGTTTCTTTTTACTTTAAAACTAATTTTGCTGTGAGAATAAGAACAGAGGATCATTAGGAGGAAATACTATGGCACTGGCTTGTGCAGAGCAAACATGCCATCTGCCTAATGTTCTTCATCTGGTGTCAGTCTAAGATGTGTTGTTTGGGTTTAACATGCCAGTCACTGGCCTAGAAAGAGTGCAGACAGTAATTCTGCCACCGGCTGCCCCAGCTAGGGCTCCAAATCCTTCCTGCTTTTCAGAGACTATGCTCGCTCTGATCTACGCCACAAAATTTTGGGCAGAAGATACATCACCTACTGTGTCCTCACGTTAGAGTGTGAGGCATTTGTGCAAGGACCAGGAGTAGTTTGGGGTATATTTTTACCCTTCACCATATCACAGTTAAGAAGCAAGTGGAAAGATCCAGCCTCAAAGTGGGGTTTTTTCAGAGGTCTGGCTGGTGGATCAAAGGCAGGTGGTGAGAATGTGGTGGTGTCTCCTGTTCACCCTTCTCTACTCCATTAGGAAAGAGCTGGAGAAGCCACTTGGCACAGCATCACAAAAGCAGAACAGCCATGCATAGGAGCCCTCCTTGCTTGGGACTGACCGGTCTCATCTCTCTGCCTAGAGAGGGGTCACAGTGAGCTCAGTGTTTGTCCCCTCTCCACTGCACAGTGTGGGCTTGGCTTCCTGGGGGGACAGGTTATGTTTTGGGGCACAGAACTCTGGTCAGAACCCATCAGTGGTCAGGTTTCAGAAAACGGACACTGTCTTTAGCAGCAGTTTCCTCTTTCAGTCAGAGAAATTTTGCCTGATAAATGGATGGTGCATATCTTAGCTGGGTGAACGTAGCTGAATATTTTGTTACATTGTATAATAAAGACTTTAGCTTATTTTTTTTTTATTAAGCAAAGACGTTGGCAGACAGCTTTAAATGTCTGCCTAAGGACAAAACGAACTGAGTTTTGTAGATAGCTGGGATTTTTTTCTTAATAAATAAATAAATGGAAAGATTTTTATGTTGATAATAAAAATAACTAATGCAGAGCTTCTTCCACTAGTGCCTGGAGACATGGACAGATGTGGGAATTTGAAGGGATAAAGAATTGAAATCTGTTGGCAGGTAGTTGCTATAAAAATGCCTATCCTTCCTGCTTCTTATTAGAGACCAATATTCAACAAATGAAGGGTCCCTGAGAAAGCTAATGATGACAGGATCAGGTTCCAGCCATCAGAGACAGCAAAAACCTCCTCCCTTCAGAGAAATCTGAAGTTAAATTATACTTCCGGCCTTTCTCTGCCTCACAGTGTGGTGTGTGGGAGTCTAGAGGGGAGAAAACTGCCAGGGAAACTATGAAAAAGCAGAGTGAGTTCACTAAAAGTTTGGTTTGCCCATGAATTTTCTGCCAAAGTTCTGTGCAAGCACTTTCTGCCTGCAGAGAACTTTGACTGTGCTGATGGGTGTAGGTGATTCCTGCCTTGCTGTGTGGTCGGTTGTTGGAATAAGAGGGTAAGCCTTCTTTTCTCACTTGAACCCTTCCAATTCTTGCCTCCAGCCCACTGCAGAGGGGAGTGAACAAGTGTCTCTCTGGGGCTTATCTGCCTGCCAGGGTTAAATCACATTGTTTCATCCCAATACAATACCATTGCAGGGCTGATCTCATGGAGCAGTCAGTAACGTGTATCACAGAACTGGCCAGCCACTCATGTTTGGTGACTCAACCTGAAAACCATCACTGATGATGCAACATTTAGGAGAGCAAAGATGAAATGTTGATCTGATGTATTTACCATTCAGAGCATAGCAGGTCCTTATCCTTCTTATGGTGGGGGCCCCAGAACTGGATGCAGGACTCTGTGTGGGCCCTCACAAGAGGAGAATAGAGGGGGAGAATCAGCTGACTCAGCCTGCTGGCCACACGGCTTTTGATGCAGCCCAGGGCATGTTGGCCAGCGTGAGTAGTGGAGTATTGGAGGAAGGAAGTTTCAGAAACAACTGGTGCTGATAAATTCCTTGCAGAAGGCATGATATGTTGTGCTTTCAGTTGTGAAAGCAGATGCTTCCAAAATGTCCATTACATTTTAGCTTTCACGGCACCGTGCAGATAATAAATACTGCTAGATGTAAAGCTCAAAGAAAACATTCCAGTTTGGTGCAAAATGCTATGCTGAGCTGTCTCTGAGTAGGGCAAAGTCAAGAAACCCTGTCCTTCCTGTTGTGGATGAATCCTGGGTCAGCAAGAGAATGTCAGGGACAGTTCTGTTCTATATTTACATGCTGTCCCTCCCCTCAGCATTTATGTCTGATATATAGTCCCTAATCTCTTTCAGTGTCCTTGTGTTCCTGTTTATCAGTTTTCACTTTTATCTCTTATTTGGATGTGCTTGTTACTTGCCCTGAGTACAAGAAAGGAAAAGCAAGACACAACCTGCAAAAGAACAGAGTAAGACTAATGACCATGGATAGCTTCTGCCTGTGGTGAGGCTGTGGCAGGAAGACAAAGAAGAAGAGTTAGTTTGGTTTTCAGCTGTCTATCACTAGTAAAGTATTTTCCCAATGTCCATCCACAGCCTCCCCATCTTCTCAAGCATGTGGATGGACACATAACCCTTGAATGACACATTTAGTGTTGTTTCTTTCCACCTGATGGGGTGGGTTTGCAGTTTGCATCCAGGTATGGGTATTTTGTTGTTTCTTACTCCGCAGGATCTGTGTTAAATGAGAGCAACCCTAACAGGTCCTCTAATAGGTCGAAGTAATCCAGTTTTCTGGGTATGTTCTTAGTAGGTGGGAAAAGCCACTCAAGGGCCTGTTTAAAAAATTTTACATGTGCTAAATGGGCCGTTACCTTTGATGTCCAGCTTAAAGTTAGCACTGGTTTGTGGGCTGAAAGCTTTATACAGAGCAGGGCCTACCTTACAGTAGTTTGGTTCATCTTCTTTTAGAGTAGACAGTTTAAACTGTAGAAATATGCATACTTTTCTCCACCAATCAACACCTTAATTTTTTAGGAACTACAAAAGTCTCATTCTGCAGCATAAATTAAGGTCTAATTAGAAAATAAGAACAGTGATACACTAAGACTTTTGACAATGTGTAATTTGGGTATTTTTCTGATCCAGAGATTGTGTTTACTGCTTTAAGTGTAATAACATAATGGAATATTTTTCTTTGAATTTATGTAATTGATCTTTGAGTTCACCCGTGTTTCAGCCAAAATCTGGCGGCAGTGCGTTCTGGAGTATAAGCTAATTTAAAAAACACTTTATTATGTTTGCCTTAGGTCTTCTGCCTGATGACTTTATATTCTGCCAGCTGTTACTTATTTAGTAAGAAATACTGAATAATGATATATATTATTTGAGAGAGTAGAGATTGTTATAGAGTTTGATTTGCCTACACACAGTTTATCCAACTGCAAGAGTTCCTAGGAAATTAGAGAACAGGGAGCCATAACTCCAAGCCATTGTTTTTAGTCCACCACTCTTTGCCTTCGTAATTAGAGGAGAGGCAGGCAATGTCTTTGGGCCTTCTTTATATACTTGGAAAGACTGTGTTCCTTGGTCAGAAGATTCTGCAGAGATATAATTAAAAGTTAGTGGTAAAACACAAAGCTGTTAATACTGCTATGAAGTGGAGAGTTGAACAAGAATTCTTGACCTTAATATAGTTGCAGGTGTATAAGCAGCAGTCAATGATGCCTGAAGAGATTAAATGACTTTTGTATTGTCACACAGCAAGCAAGTGGCTGTCTAAGGAACAGCACCAAGGAGTGCTAAAACCTTCAATACAGCTACTGGGAGCATTTCATCTGAGAGAACCTTCAGAACCAGAACAGAGACAAATTTAATTATCCTGTGAAAACATGATCATTTAGATATTTCTGTTTCATAAACTAATGTTCTTGCTTTAATTATAAGAGTAAGCAACAGTTGCAGCTTCAGCTAGCTTCTCTCTCCCTCTCTGTCCTTCACTGTCCCTTTCCCTCTTGCTCTCTTTCTTATGTTCATTCTTTGTTTATATTAGGGTTTCCTCCCTCTTCCAGAAAGCTGTTGATTTTTTTCCCCCAAATCTCCTCCCTCTTTTCTGAAAAGCCCTCTTTCTCTAGAGCCCATGCTGTTCAGTAGCAGACAAGTGAGAAAAGTGGGGTTTATAGACCTTGTTCTGTGGGGCATATGGTGGGGACACAGAAGTGATGTTTGAGATCGGCAGAGACAAGTGACATCAGCAAAGCTTGGGGTGAGATAATGCCCCAAGACCCAGTTCAGTCCCACTGCTTTATTCTAACGATTCAGGCAGCTTTGGACTTCAGAACTTGTGACAGTCAGAAAACCAGGGTGCTGAGTGTATGTGCATGTTTGCTTCTATATAAGGGACAGAGAAGGGATTAAACAGAACAAGGACTGTCCTTCAGACTCACACTTATAGTTGTGCCTTGGGGTCAGACACAAAATGCAGAAGAGTGTATTTTCTGGTTCATAATCATTTAGGGGTAAAAATTATACAAGAATTGTCCATGCAGCTGAGCCAAAATTCTTCTCTAAACTTGATCTGGGTCTTAACATTGTCTCTTTGACACCTCTCTAATTTAATATGCATTTGAACAGAAGTGGTTTCTTGATAGAGCCTTTCACCTCCAGGTCACCCTTTCAAATCCAATTCAGGCCTGTCGTGACCAAATGTTACTACCATCTGACGGCTCTTCTGTGTCCTGTGCGAATTGCTGGCTTCAGTCCAGGAGCTGGTGGACAGGTGCCTGAATTGCAAAAACTGCCAGAGCTGACACTAACTGGACGTCTCTGCAGAGGGGTCAAAGAGTGAATCAGCCTGGCAGATGAATTAATACTTAACTTGTACGCACTGTGAGGCTTTATATCTTCAAAGTGCTTTATGAACGTCAGCTAATCCTCAGGAGGTGTTGTTATCTGCACTGGCAGGTGAGAGAAGCAAGCAGATAAAGAGCCAGAACCAGAATATGCATGTTGCTGACCTCCCACTCTGAGGCCAAAACACTGAGTTTAGTTTAGCTGCTTTCAAGGCAACTGATGGGCACACCAGAGTAAGGTTCAAGCTCATTGAAGGGAGTTCCATGTTCTTCTGTAGATAAAAGCATCCCTTACTTTTCAAGACAGAGACGAAAGCAGTATTTATGGCCATGCCATCTTTTTTATATGAACCATGGACCAGCTGAAGTCTCTTCTCCATCCACTTTGAGGCACTAGAGAGTCATGTCAGATTATGCCTATCATTAAGAGATATCATTATTTAGATTAAGAACTTGCCATGTAACCAGATTGGTAAATAACTGCTTCTGAAGAGCAACTGAGTTGGAGTGGTTCAGTATGAAAGACAACAGCTCATGGAACATCACTGAAATGATCGGAAAAAAAATGCTTGAAGTGTTATGAAGAATTGCCAGAAGGTCTTGCAGAGTTAGTGGTACTTCAGTGTTTGCAAGCTGTTTCTGCAGGGACACTTAAAAGACATTGTCAGACTGTGTAAAGGAAAAAGGAAAACTTGGCCTTTGTGCCTCATATCACTAACAATAAGGGTCGTTCTAAGCTGGCATTTTCCTTTCTCTGGAAGCAAGATGAGGAAACATTTTTTTAAAAGATTTTAACCTTTAGAAGGTTTTTAAAAATAGTAACCCCCTTTCCTACTATTAATTTCCTGTGTAAATAATTGCTGTTGTTTTCATGGTGTTTATGAAGATGAATGGAGCATGGGGTCTGTGAGATGATGAATGGAAGGAGAAAGATGTCCTTATGGCTACAAAGATAATGGCATACCTCTGAAACAGTGTCTCTGATAAGGTGTGGCTTGCATTGTCTGCAAAACTGGAGATGACACTGTAGGACCGGGTTGTCAGAGGTTATAAAGAATGGCAGGGGTAAATGTTCTTGGAAGTATTTTTTTGTTTCTTTGTTTGGTGAGGACTTAATGCTGGCCCTTTCAAGTTTTGGGAAGAAGGTAGATGTAAGAAAATTGTTTTGGATAAAATGGCTTACAGGGATCTAAATCCAGGTATTTCAAGAGAGACTTGAGAGACTTGTAGTGCATCCAGACAATGTTGACTTCCGAGCGTTTGATGCTGAATGGTCAGTTTTCCTTTAATTTGCTTAGGAGTATGTTGTGCTTGTGTTTTCTGTTTTCACCACTGTAAGCATTGCCAAACAACTAACTGTGAGATAAGGTGTGTATGTCAAAATGGATTTCTTTCAGACCCACGCAAAATTTTCTTTTGAGAGATTCTGTACCTGAGGAGGCATCAAAGAAACAGTCATTTTGGAACTTCTGGATCTCTTCTGAACCACAAGGGGCAATCTCCTTATGCTGTGCCAGCTGTTTCATGTCCATTTGCTCCACACAGTGGTTTGGCAGTAAGAGCACAAAGTCTGCCTGAAGGCTGTTACATTCTCTACAGCTAATGACAAGCCATGGTTTTAGCAGCTTGTATAAAACATTGCAAGGAGTTCATTCCACCCCCTGTATGAAATACTGGAGTGAACAAGGCTTTTGGATGCTCTCTCACTGAACCAATTGCTATGCCCAAGAATTAATAAAATCCATATTGAAGTGGCAGCTGGTGGACAGAGCTGGCTTCTTCCTGCATCACTTGGCTCTCTAGTGGCTCATGTTCTGTGTTCAATACACATTTATCCTTTTATTATGGCATTTATTGATTTTTATTTATTTATTTATTCAATCTCTGTTTCCTTAAGAATCATAAGTGCACTGTTCAAAATACAAGTTTCATTGTATCAGCACTAGCTATTAACATATTTCTTTCTTTTTGCTCTGTAATTACTGACCTTCCAAAGGCATTCAGTGAATGAAATAAAAATGCAGACAAGTGAGAATGTATTTTCTCATCATTAGCCAGTTTCTGTACTGCTTTGACTATTTTCTCTCTTGTCAATGTATGAGAGTTCTTTTTCTTAATCCATGATTTCTTTCATTTTTCTCATCCCTTAATTTATATGTATATTTCTCAAGCTGACAGAAACTTCAGAGTGACTCAGTAGAACAGTGGAAAGTGTCACAAAGGTAGGGATTCAAATGAACTTTAGAGCAGAAATACGTTTGCTTATTTATTTATGTTGGGCTTATATGGTAAGTGGCAAGAAGAGATAAAGACCATTCTTTTCAAGGGAGAAAATGTTAACTGTTGTTTTCTGAGGAAGTGGGGCTCAATCATTGTCTCTGTCAGTCTAGTAAATGGTTTCTGTTTTGAGACACAGAGAAAAGAAAGACCAAGTCTGCCTTTGTTTTCTGGAACTCTATAACCTGGGTCATCCAGGTAATTACAGCTTTACTTAAAACACAAAGTGTGAGGGAGAAAAGCTCTGTTATTGCTTGTAAGCACAAAGAAAAGACACTTGAGAGAATTAAATTGCATGATGATTTTTATAGGGCATATGAATCATTTTGCATTCCACCTCTAAAGCAGAAAATGATGAGTTTAATATCATATTGTAGGATGTAACTGGTAAGTCTCTCAGAAGGCATCCAGAGATATTTGAGCCTGGTTATTCATTATTTTCTGCTTAAAGGCCAAAGAAAATGTTGAGTATGAGACTCTGACACCTTCTAACTTATTTGTAGATACTACTGCAATAGAAGCCCCAATAGGGGTGCGTTCTGCTGTGTAGATGCTGACAGATACCCTTGGGGTATAACAGCAGGTAGCATTGGGTTAAGTGTGTGCTCCTGTGAATGCACACATACATTTTTCTTGCTTTATTCTCCCATTAAAGTTCTCCCCATCTCAAAGACAAACTATTTCAGAAGGTTATCTCTCTGCTGACTTTTCTGAAATTGCCATCAGTAGGTGACATTATATATTTAATAAAATGTTAATTCTGTGATCCTACCTAAATTGCAGGAGATCAGTAATTATGTCAAAATCTTCCAGAGAACCTCAACTGAAATATGAAATTTATTCCTCAGCTTAAATTTGCAGTATGGGAGTGGGTGAAACAGTTCCTACATGTAAAGTACCTATGAATATGTATGACTTTAAAGAGAGAGAAGAAATATCATTATTGTTCAGGAACATACCATAATTCTTATGATGCTTGTGTGCAAACAGTCTGCTACTTGGTCTACCAGTTGTGGCACGAGGTGGCAAAATTCTAATGTCCCAGTGACTGGGCTGTTATTGTCCATTTTAAGGCCACAATATCTTTGTGTCTGAGAATAAAGGGATTTTTTTTTCCATTAGGAACTCATGTGTTATATTAACAATACACTGGATTATTTTGTTCTGTAATGGAGAATGCTCAACATGTTTCCCTTTGAGAAGGCAATGAATGTGAGTTAAAAAAATGTGAAACACTGAAATTCTGTTCTGCTCCTACACAGCACTGTCTGGAAGTAGTACATCTAACTAGTAATTACTCTAACAATGTTTATAAAACTTTCTGAATAGGATGGACAATTGCAAATTTGGACTATATTTAGTGCACAGGAAGATGTGAAATAGAGTGGTTTATAGGTACTGTGATGAGGAGAAGGAGGGTAAGGAATACAGATCAGAAAAAACAGTTAATTATTTGTGGGCTGACTTAAGAAGTTACTTTTTAAATAGACTGAAATGAATGACTCAATAAATGTTTCTAAACACCTGTCTGGGTGATGAGATATCTGTGGAATGTCATGGTTTCCAAATAACAGATCTAGAAGCTTAATCTTTAGGTGGAAGTGGTATCTGTGAAGGACACTGTTCCCTCACAAATGACTGTTGTAATCAGATTATTTGAAAATGGTTTTGATGAACAAAAAAGATCTCGAAATAAATTTCAGCACACCAGATGACATTCTAATATTCTCTGTGACAATTTTGCCAACAATTTTTTGAGCAAGAGTCCTAGAAGAGTTTAGAAAATACTCCAGTGGTACTGTGTTGGACTGGATAGCTTGATAATTGAATACTAAGCTGAGGCTCAGGTCACACATGTTCTGCAGGAGAATTTCTTACTGGATGGCCTATGGAAAGTTATTCCAGTATTCTATGTTTCTGCATCTCTGTAAGCACCTTCTTTTGGAAACAACTTGAAAACTATGGATGGATAGGTATACCATGACACACCACAAATCATACAGTTTACACCAGCACTTTTATTTGTGTTAAGACACAAAATATTCTCGTCTATTGTTAAATATCTCACTGTGCTTTTTGATTACTTTATGTTAGTAACTATGTTCCTATAAAGAATTCTGTCAAGTTGTTCTAAAATAAGTATGACTTAGGTCACTGACTTCTGTGTGAAGGACATTCATGCTTTACAAATACCCAGTTTAACTAGATTATCTGCTCACTTCATCAAATCACTGTTTTGAGACTCCACAACATGTTCTGTTTTATGTTGATATGCCAGTGTGCATCTGATCTCATCAAATTCTGTTTGTGATGGGGAAATTATCTCATGAAAATAGTATTACTTAATCTTGGTTTAATTTCTCTATGCTTGGAGAGGAAGAAAATCCTATGTGGTGTTTCGTCCTGTCAATGCTAATCTTTCTCCTCAGTGCTATATCTCCAAATAGCAGATGTGTGCTTTATTGCAGTGTTGGTCCTCTATAGCACAGCATAATGTTTTGGCAGGAGCAAACAATTTATTGCATTAGAGTCAGGCACAATCAAATGTTCCTTTTCCTATGAAGCATGGTCAGATATTGATATTGCATTAGCTAGCATTTTAACATAGCAGAGGCTTAATAAGATACATTATTACTCTCTCTAGGCTGTTTAATTAAACTGAACAGTCGCTGTGCATAGTACATTGGTTTTCTGCCAAGGGAAAGTAAATCTGTATTATATTCGTTTCACATACCAAATTATGTTCTCTCCCCATCAGAGACTCTTTAGAAGAGCTGACACTGCTGTCACATGAACTGCATAGTACAAACTGCTTTCCAATTTCATTGGACTGTCCTGTAGCTCAGTATGTGCCAGTAGCCTGTGCAAGTCTCGTGTGTGGGCAAGACTTGTGGCTGCAGAGCTACATGTTGTTTGTCACTGGCCAGGGTCCCTGTTTGCTGACAGAGAATATAGGGATAAACATTATAATACCTGTACTGACAACATAGCTCTTCTCCATCCCTCTGCTGGGGCAGAAAGATTTAGATTTTGTGGCTCCTACTGGCTCCATGGTGGCCAGGTGACAGGAGTGGGTTTTTAACTGTCTATTCATGTCATTTGTTCAGTTCTAGAAATTTTAAGGTTTAGGTAAACTGGTTAATCCAGTAGTGTCTGCTCTGGTATTGCTCTTTAGCACCGGATGTTGTCATGTCAGCCACCAATGGCACTGTCATAGTGATCAAAGGGACCACTCACTCTTTCCCACTGATGGCATGGGGAGGAGATGGGCAGAGCAGGCACTTCTGTGGTAGGGGGTCCTGCTGCTTTCTTTTAAAGCAAGAGCTGATGCAGAATAATGTAGGGAGCTACAAGTGGAGAGTCAACTTCCATCACTTCTGGGAGTTGTTCTGGTGAATTGCTACTACAAAGCAGAATAAGACAAACCATTTGCAATATTTCTCCTTATATGCAGAAATAAATTGCACAGAAGACACTGAAGGGTTTTTTACACAATTTTGAGCCTGTTTTACCTGGCAGAAGGGTAAATCTGCATATTTCAATGCAGAACTGTGCAGAGATGGCAAAGCAAAGCCCAAATAATAGTGCTGTAGAACTGGAAGGTGCATATTTTTATCAGTGGCAGTAAGCCCTGTATGACAGCGAAGGATGATGCTTCGTCTCTATTTTGTCCTGTGCAAAATGTTCCAACGTTTTCAAAAAAGGTAAAGAAGTGTCTGTCATGCTCTTATGTTGTGTTTCATGTGCCCCCACAGAGAGGCATGAATGGTTGGATGCATCACAGCAATGTCTTCAGCACGGCTCTGGCATCATGGTTAGATTCAAGAATGGTTGTATTGGATTTATGGGATGCTTCACCTACATAACACAATTATGATTTATCTCATGCTGAATGTTTTGTTGTTGTTTTTTTCCCCCTCAACAGAAGATTAACCTGGAGTTCTATATTGACATCCATGCCCACTCCACCATGATGAATGGCTTCATGTATGGGAACATCTTTGAAGACGAGGAAAGATTTCAGCGACAGGCTGTTTTCCCCAAGCTACTCTGTCAGAATGCTGAAGACTTCTCTTATGTAAGTAATGTTTTTCTTAATTATTTTTTCCAAGTGTTTTTTTTAAAAATTATAAATCTCTGGGTTTACTGTATTGAGTGAATTTTATTTCAGGATGAATAGAAGGGTACTTAAAAATTTTGTTATTTATTAGTTACTGTTTTTCCTCTTATACTTACCTTATCCAGAAGTGATAATTCCTGATCTTATGTGTGTCATTAGTCATAAGAACAAAAGCAGGTTCTTCATTTTCCATACGATAACATTTGATTCTGAATTATTGGAACATTTTGGGTTTTATCAGATCTTTTGTCTTTTTATTAACTGAATCAACTTTATTTTTCCATTGCTTATATTATTTTTGCCAATGTTTTTCTACTTGCACGTTCCAAATAATATAATAACAAATAGAAATAACTAGCTTGAAAGAAAAGGTTAGTTAATATTCTGTTAAAAGTTGTGGGAAATGCAATGGATGCTTTTGAAATTCTTTGATATTACCATGGAAGACTGTTCTGCAAGAAAATCTACAATTACCCAGTACATGCCTTGTTACTTGGAAGAAAGTATGTATTTAAGTATCTCCAGATATTGAAAATAAATGTTAAGCTCTTCTAAATGAGTTTAAAAGATTTTAGAAAAAGTTTCATATAGAGTAGAAGAGCTCCTTAGCACGCAGTGGTTGCAGCCGCTGTGCAGAACTGGGTAGATTTAAGACTGGCTGAGTGTGTTGCAACGTTGTGTTCAAGTATGACATCCTGGCCTGTTCTGTTGCCTCTTTTATGTACCAGTTTTCCTTGAAAGCTGTGCAAGTCGAGCACACAATGCCCAGGACTTCCTGCAACTTCTCCTGGCCCACTTGACACACCTGTGGAGCTCCCAGCTGAGCTGCTTCTACGCAGGTCTCTCCCTTACTCCATCAATCTGTGCAGTGCAGGTTTGCTTAAGTGGACTGTCTTTTGCATAAGAGGTGTTTCGTGTTCCACTTTGTCTTGATTGGAGTAAGGAATACAGAAACACCTCTCAGCCAAGGCAAACACTGTGAAGAGGAAAAACAATAGGTGATATTTTGCAGCTGTATAATGGGAATAGTCTCCATTAAAAAATGACTTGGTATTTTTTTGTACCAAGCAAAGAAGAGCAGAACCTCCTGGTTTTATGTCCATTATGTTCTTAACTCTCTTTGTTACCCAACACAGGTTTTCTCAGTTCCTGACATCCCCTTTTTGCTTATACTTCATCCTTGTGGTACTGAGAGATGAATCTGTGTCTCCTGTCAGGGTTTGGGACAGCTTGGGCATGGTGCCTGCCTCCTCAGCAGTCCCAGCCCAGCCAGCTTGTGGCAGAGGTGGTGGGACAGGGAGTATAGGGACCCTGTACCATTCCAAGGATTTGACTCTACAGAAACAAAATTTAAAACAGATACAAAAGCAGTCAAGTCTACAAGCAAAACAAAATGTAACTGAAATAAAAGGCCATTTTCACTGTGGCAGGAATACTAGCCTAAAGCTTTCTCATCAATATGCAGGAGAGAATTTTTTTTGTCTTGTGCTAGTGCATCTTGTGTTGTGGAATTTGGATGGGAATTAAATGTAGAAATAGAGTTGTGTCATTGTTTTCCTGACACATCTGATCCAACAAAAGGAAGGAAGGCCTTAAAACTTCCCAATTCTTGTTCATTTCTCTATTCTATGCTACTTTGCTTTATGCAAGAGTGGGAAAAAGTTTGGATCCATCTAGACTTTTCTAAGACTAGGCAGAAGATATACTTTCCTCTGTCTTTTTAACTCTGATGAAGAGGGGCCTCTAGTAGAGAAAGTATTTCCCTTTTCTCCTGGGGATCAGCAATGGCAGCTGTCCAGGTAATGCATAGAGGGTGTGTAGCTTCTGCTGCTTCCTCTGTTGCCTCCAGGTATTGTTTAACCACTGTCAGATTTGTTTAACAATTGCCTGTAGTTTTGGGGCTTCAGGACAGTACTGCACTCTGAAGCTTTCTTCAGTCAACCATTGCAAGGGCTTCTCAGAAACATCTCCAGAGTGCAGAAGACCAAATCCATCCTAAATGAGAAGGGACAGCAGCTGCATCCGTTTCCAGCTGTTTGGAGCCTGGGGAAGAGGGAGTGGGGTCCAAGGAAGAGCCTCTTCTTATTGGAGGAGACCTCAGTGATTGAGTTTATTATCTGCACCTGGTTGTTTCAAAAACACATTACAGCTAAGGGGCATTCACAGATCATAGCAGTGAAAACCTGCAACTGGTAGGAGTTGAGAAATTTTGTGCTCAAGTGTGGGATTTCTCTCTGCTACTGTGAGAGATTAAGTGTTCCTCTTAGCACAAGCCTTCGTTGACAAAGGGAAAAATCTTTGAGAAAATGATGTAGGAAATGGAAGCCAATAGCTAAAGAAACAGCACAGTCTCTTCTCTTTGACTCTCGATCTCCTTTGTGTAGGAACTGGCAATCAGATATATATTCTGGCATCCAGTGCCCCAGAGTTCAGCCTCGGTGCTACTGGCACTTGGTACCATTGGCTTCCAGCTGACATCCTGCTGGTCTCTTGAGATTGGAAGCTCTTCCCCACCATCCATCCAGGCCATTCTTCCCAGGGCAGCTGAGTGGATATAAGTGTTGGAAAAGGAGACAGCCACCAACTGTCTGATGTGTGTGAAGTGACTATTACTGCTATTTCCAAGTAGGAAAGTCTGTTTTCTTGTTTTCAGCTTCAACCATGTAGGTTATGTGACCAGTTGGAAATATCAGGTGAAGAGAGGAAAGGAATCCAGAGCTTCCTGCATTTAAAATGGGGGGGTGAAATGTGCTCAAGACTTGAAATAGTGTATATAGATATGCCCTATTGCCTGCTCAAAGGGAAGGGGGGAAGTGCATCATTAACATTACCAGGCTGGTGTTTGAAAGTGTGGGAATGGACCACTGTTGTTACTAATTAATTTTCCAAAGCTTCAGGAGGTCTCATTTACATTGTATGCTGCTGTGGCCATTTGTTGGGATTATAATACTTCAACAGCAGCACTTCAAGTGAAAACTGGCGGCTGCATGAAGTGTTGTCCATAATTGACTAGCTCCATGTCTTCACACAGCACAGAGACAATGTTCCATTATGTTATCCATTGACAGTATCATTGAAAAGATTACTCTCCTTAAAGCATCTGTCAACCTTGATTGATTTACAAGGGACAAAGAACTGAAAAGGTTTGAAGTGCGGGTACAATTTTTGCCACCGTTTAGCATACATAATGGTTCTCCTTTGATGTCAAAAGCTCATCTTCTATTAATAATGCAGAGGGCTTTTGAATGCAGGCTACTTGTATGGAGTTCCACACTAATAACCTACTTGCTGTGAAATGGGATTCACTTTGGAGAAGCAGTCATTTGGGTTTTACATGTTCGGAATGAATCCCAACTCAAAGGGATTTATTTCAGGGCTCTGCATGATTGCAGCTGAGCCCGGCACGGGTTAGGGAAAGCAGGCAAATCCTGGCCTGCTCCTCCAGCCGAGAATCTGGCAGAAATCACGCAGCCAGATGCAAAGGAGCATGAACAACAAGCCTAAGATGATGCGATCAAATGCCTTGTGCCGTTTTTGTCTAGCAACCTCCTATTAATATACTTTAGAGTGCATTTCATGCCTGGGCTGCTTTCTTCACCTGTCATTTCCAATAGGTCTTTTTATTTAAATGGCAGCATCCAGGGGAGATTGGTGATTAGAGCAGGGGATGGATAGGGGATTTGTACCCACATGCCTGTTGTAGGACCAAATGAGAGTCACCCGATGTCTCTGTACTTTATCTGTTGGGGAAAACACTCGACCTCGCACCACTCTAGAAGGCTGGCTGTGCTTTGCAGGCTTAAGTTGTGAAAGGGATCAGAAATTCCTCATTTGTACATTACTTCAGAAACAGAGGTCTGCCTTGGTTTAGCTGCAAGCATGTGAAGAGGAAAGTGAAAGAAGGACTAGGAAGTTTTGCTCTCAAATAAGTACATGAGACATTCTTGGACAGCTGACTGAGAAAAAGGGACAAAATCTGTAAGAAAAACATTTTATATTTTCAATGTTTAAGAAGGATATTTTTAAACACTGGAGAGTAAATATAATCTGTATGAAAGCTCTAACAGTGAGAGCTGACAAGCTCTTTTGAAAGGTTGACTCATTGGGTTTTAGGAGCAGCTGTTGACACCATGTCTGACTGCATTACACATCAGCCATGGCTAGGAGTAGTTGCAGTGTTTGGAGGGGTGTTCTTCATTTGACCTTTCTTATTCTGGAGAGTGGATTAGTCATAACAACCAGACACAAGCACTTGAACACTTCAAGAACCTGCTAGTCTTAGGGGTGGCTAATTTTGACCTTTGTGACAGTATGAGAGGAGACCATCTGTTCTCTCTGGTTCATTTAAAAGTAATAACTGCAGCCATTCTTGGATGGCTTTATCACTTTGTAAAGATTGCTTTTCTTTGCAGTCAAAGGAAAAAGGCTTGGCCTGATCTTATTAGGGTTTTTTTCCCTTTGGAGTCCAAACTGGTGGCACTTGTGATACCTTTGAGTTCTCATTTCATTTTCTTGTATTCAATCTCCCAGCAGAGCACCTTTCTTTGAAATACTGTTTGTCCTTTGTGTGCCATGGTTAGCCAAAGACCCTGAAAAAAACTTGGGGTCTCGTTATGTTGGGCACTAGGTAGCTACTGAGAAAGTCCACAACCCCAAGAACTTTCAGCCATAGTGGGAAAGAGATAGAGGGTGGGTGAAAAGTTATTTGCTCGAACACTTCCCTATGTTTTTTACCATGTTCACGCTCAACAGTGAAGTCTCTGGACAACAACGCACTTAGTTTCCTTTAGGGAAATATTTTGTTAACTCCAGTGCCATAATGCTGTTACCTAAAGCATTTTAGATAATGTAATTGTCTCTGCAATATGAGAAAATTCAGATATGGAATGATTTGCACTAGTACTTTTTGTTGTGTTTTTTTGTTGGGTTGGTTCATTTTGACTCTTTAAATCTGGCTGTCCAATGCTGCCTTCCTTTGATCCATATATTCTGGGTCTCTTGTTCTCATTTCCACAGCACCCTACTCATCCAAGCTTTCTTAGAGAAGATGTGTTAATTCCAGAAAACCTCCTTCCGTCTACCCATAGCAGCCTCTCTGGGCTGTTATGATTTACCCTGGCTGGACACTTCCGTCTTAGTCTTGTGATCCCTATTACTAATCCCAGTGTGTTTTGGGCCATGTCTGAAGGAAGAGCTGGCACAAGGGAGCGCGTAATATCAACTCATGAACACTGAGTGATCCAACCCCAGTAGTCTCTTCTGAAATAATGAAGAACCAGTTTGTGTTGCACATGGCTGAGCAGGGAAGGGGAAGCAGTAAGAAAGTTGCCTAGGCATGTTCACTTGTACCACTGTCTCGTAACTGCCTCTCTGCTGTTTTGGCAAAAAAGACTCTTGTCCCAGAAAAGCAAAAGCTGTTGTGTTCAAGTAGGTTTTGTTAATATCATGCCAGCTTAACAGATCTACTCAGAAATCTCTTAAAACCTGAGCACAATGAATGATCCTACCTCATTTTTTTTTGTCTTGTACCAAGGCATATCCAGGAAGACAAATACAGTTATTATACGCTTTAGCACCCCCCTGAGATGTATTTCTGCTTGCTGCTTCCTGGACATATTGCTCCATGAGTTCATTTATTTATTTATTTACCCTGGAGGCAGGGAGAGGTGAGAAAGGAAACGTGGTTTTGGTGGCACAGGGAACAGACTGTAAAGTTTGTGCTTCTAGGTGTTAGAGTCTTTTATCTCAAAAGAACTCTGCCCTCTGGAGAGTCTCAGAAACCACTCCATTAGGTTGTGCTACATCAGTCCACCCCTCTTGGTATACAAAGGGTTGAATTTGTATTGCAGGGAGAAAAAAAAAAGGAAGGGGGAGGAAGTGTTTGAGCAAATAGATTTTCTTTCGGTACCTTCTTGCCTTGTTGTTTGTGCATACAGGATTTGACGGTCCCTTCTCCATCCCCACACAGGTAGACATTTAGAATAGCCACAGAAGAAACAAGTTTTCATGGTAATTTTATGGTGTATTTTCAAAGACCACCATTACTCTTACCTAAAGTCAACACACTGGGAGCAGGTGACAGCCTCCCAGAGCAGCAGAAATGGAGTTCCCATAAATTCCCAAGCAAGCTGCCCCTCCTGCCTCAGCTGGGGCAAACTGTGCCATGAAGGAGAGGTAGGAAGCTGGTTGTGAAATGGACACCTGTCTCCTTCCCAGGATATCTTTTGGGGTATTATCTCTTTTATTATGTGATGTTTTGACATATGTAGAATACAACTCTGGTTCAGAGAACTGTTCTGGAGCAGTGAGAGAGACTAGAAGAAGTCTGAACAATGGGTTGTATTGGGTTGCCCTGTGAGCAGTAGTCAACATTCTGTCCCTCCCTAGGCAGGTTCTAACCTCCTGATTTAGGCCTACAAGTGAGCAGAACATCTATTTGGCACAGAGCAAACCACTTTTCCAGACTGTTCAAAGCAACTGTGTGCATGATGGTTGTATTTTCCTTTCTGACTCTCATTGTCCTAAGTTTCTGTCATTTGTATAAATGATTATGAAAGCACTCCCAGGAGACCACACACAGGCTCACAAAACTATTGTAAAGAGAAGCATTGCAGGCTATTGCTAGAGGCTATTTTATTTTGAGGAAATGTCTCATTTTCCACTGACAAATGGAGAAAGTGAGAACTCCAGAGACCTGAGTTATTTTCTAAACAGTGTGATTATTCTGCAGAGCTTAGACTAGGAAATGCCACCATCTTTAGGGGAAGGATGTACTCTGAAAAACAAGGCTGCTATTAGTAAGAAAACAAGGGGAGAAAAGCAGACCTTTTCTTCAATATTAATCTGAAGTATTTTCAGATTCCCTATCTGTGTATATCACTGGTCAAAGGTTGGGTTGGCTCTTCAAAGGGAGTTGAGTTCTAGACTAACACTGGTTAATGGGTGATAGGTTTGTGCATAGGTTAATGTTTGAGTAGGTGACATTGTCACATATGGTTAATGCACTTCTGGTGACAGGGAGATGCAGATTCACTGAAGGAGGAGCTGAGAGGACCTGAGGAAGCGTGTTTTGGGAAATGGTGCACTCTATACGTGTATGTTGGGGATGGCAGAATCTAGTAGCAAGAGGAACTCCGAGGTTTGCTTATAGGACGGAGTGAAATTTCTCTTCCTCTTGTTTTTTTCCAAGTAGGATGCCACAGCCTGCTCATTTCTGTAGGGAAACCCTTGTCTGACTCTGTGAAGGTCTCAGGCTGTCACCACCCTGCTTGGTTTGCTGCAGGTGTCATTTAAGAAGCTCTCTCAGAAGAGCTGCTGTTTTGATTTGGGTTCCAGCTGCATTAGCCTCTGTGGTGAAGCTGGTGAACGCAATAAGCACCTCCAGTGCTGTAGCACTCGGGGAGTTGGGAGCTGTGAGTTCAATCAGTTGCACTGCGGGTGAGGATGGATCCTGTGGAGTGTGAAATGCAGGCCAAACCCTGCTCTGGTGCTGCCAGTGTGACCGGCACAAGGTGCAGAGACCTCCTTCAGTCCTGGAGCTGTACAGCAGAGCACAGATATTAATGAGCAGTGAAAAGTGCAGCTATTGTAGTTCTTGCAGGTGAACAGCTGAAACCCTGAAGCATGAAGCCCAGTTACTTTTCTGACTACAGAGTTTCCTAAAAAAGAGAACTCATTTGGTAGTTTTGGTCTTGAGGCATAAACTAAGAGCTTATAAAGCTCCCTCCTTCCAACCTCTGCTAATGACCATGCAAATATGTGTTTTTATCAGCAAACTTAAGCAGGCATGACTGAAAGACACTTGGGAGGGATAGGGGTGGGAAAGTTCTGGTATTCCTTAACTGCACATTACAGGGATAATGATGCCCCTTAGGGAGCAGATGTGTATGTGGTGACAATGTACTTTTAAACTGTTATTTCTCTGAGGAGAATTGCTCTCTAAAGCCTGAGAATGTGGTGCTAGGCAGGTTGTGTTCGTGGTATTCCTACAGCGCTGCCTTTAAGAAAGGGTGATTGCTCTCTGCTTTTCCCTGAGGAGGAGAAAGAAGGCAAAAAAAAGAAACAGGTACTAAAATGGTGAAAATCCCTTAGGATTTGAGGCTATTAGGTCTTCAAATTTCAGTTTTAGGCATTCTCACATTCTTGGAACAGGTCAAACTGTTTCAGATCTCATATGCATGCCTTTTCTCAGGTTACAGCAAAACAAATCCTAGATCAGAGAATATTCTCCAGCTAAACCCAAATTTTGTTGCCCACTTCAGTGTTTTCTAGCAGGCACAGAAGTTATGAAACAAAATGCTGTCAACTGCAGAACCACCTGTGAGAGTGAGTGAGCCCTATTGACAGGAATATCAGTCCAATCTGGCTGTTCCTAATGGAACTGGAAAAACTTCAAGAGATGGGATTCCTCTTTGAAATGACCCTTAACTTTTCAAGACCTCCTTTTCCCAAATTTCAGCAATCACAGTTGACTTTGAGATGAAATGAGTTTTCCTCCCGTGCATAAGAAACATGGCAAGGCTGCAAGGTGAGATGAATCGTGGAGTAATTTTGAGCTTTGCTCCCATTTCATCACATCTCTGCTCCCAGAATTCTTATCTTTGCCTGCTACCTCCTTCAGATCAGCTGTCTGCTGTGGGGAATTATTTTTGCTTTTTCTTTTCTACTTTTTTTAAAAGTAATTCCATCTACATTTTAAATGCTGACTTAATAGCTTGTTTGTCAAATAAATTGGATTGGGGCTGCCTAATAGCAGCTTTCCAAATACCATAATTTTCAAGTCTCCAGACCCAGTTGGCATGGAGTTGATAGTCTATCACATGAAAAAAAAAACAAATCCAAAAGAAACACACACACAAAAAAACCAAACCAAAACAAAACTACTAATACATGTGGGTTTTAGTCTAAAAGAGTTAATGGAGTTGGTGAGAGGTGGGTGTGATGAGATAGTTTCCTTTTGAAGTGAGAAGTTTCCTTAGTGCTTCCAGGGAAGTAAGGAGATAAGTTTTGCTTCTAAGACAGCTCAGTGGACTACCAGCTGCAAGAAGGGCAGGGTAAAAGCAGTGACTGCTGGACACATGATGGCAGGAATTAGTTCTATGCATATGAGGAAAGTGAACTGCCATTGCACCCCTCTTACAACTCCCTGAGGAGGGGCAAACTGAAGAGTCACACTTTGTAATATTGCTATTTGCAGTCTTCTGTGGCAAAGATTCCAAAGCCAGTGCATTTCTGTGCTCCGTTTCTAACTTTTGCAGACTTCAATAAAGCATTCTGGAAAATGAGAGTGAGTGAGTTATAGCTGATACTGTAAAACTCTTCAGCGAGATGGATTTGACATTGTCTGGGCTCCAGTCCATTTCCCAATGGTGCATCTATTCTTCCTGGATGACAAGTGTGTCATTCCTTTTTTCTAGAGCACTAACTTTTTTATTATCATTTTTTTTGCTACACTGGGGCAGTGAGTCGAGGGCTCATAGAGGTCAGATCTTCTTTGGTAAAAAAGTTTATTCTTCATCTATGGGAGCAGCATCAGTGGATAGCTCTGGTGAGGTTGTAATTGAGTCCTGGTTACACTTGACCATTGCCGGTACTGATAAATTAAGAACATGAAGCAATTTGTGTGCATAATCCCGGTTTACTCAGTAGGTAGAATGAGCAAATGCGGGAAATTTTTCTAGTTTTGGAGTGGGGCCTTTTTAGCAGTACTCAGACTTGGTTGTGTAGCCCGTGCTTTGGAAATGGCATAGGGTGACTCGGCATATTTTTAAGTGTTGTAATATGAAAACCACTCTAGTTTTGAGTCCTCTTAGCGTTTTTTGTCTCTGCTCTTCTCCTGGAAAAATTTCTAACATGAGTCTCAGGTACCTGAACATGCTACATCCTTTTGTAAAACACTTCCTAGACCTATATAATCTATAGATATCAGCAACTGGGAAGATCTCTTTAGTTTTAGTTTCATGCAGATACTCTGTGAGGAGAAATGATCTTGTGGGAAACATTCAAATGCATGCTAGAGCTCAGATTTTGAAGATATCTGCAGTTTGCTACTTCCTTCCATGGATACATCCACAATCAGTTGCGCTGCAGTAGATGTGAACAGTTGTTAAAATCTGTTGGGTTTCAGGAACTCCTCAGACGTTGCTACACCAGAAATTCATCTTCTGCAATCTGTCAAAACCTGTGACTGGATTTCTGTCTGGTTAATGATTTTATGAGTCTTCTGTACCTTGTTGTTTTGTTTCTTGCTGGGTTGGAGAAACACCTTAGGGTTGATCGTAAATGATGTGCAGTTCATACCCTGGTTCACATGATAGGAGCCTGGCAAGGTCTGACTTGCACTGTGGTCATACTTTGCTCCTTTTTCCCTTAATGTGTTGAGCAATTTCAGAAGATAACAAAGATTAATTACCCAACAAGTTCTGTATGAGAAAGTCCCTTTCTCCTGCCATCAGTAAAAGGTAGAACATAAGCCCCCATCCGTCACCAGCTGGACACAGCCTGCTTGGTATTTCAGCCTTTTTTGGCATCTCTTCTTCCACTGAAAAGCTGATCCAGATTTACTGGGGTTTTGCCTCCAATTTTTCCTTTTGTGCAACCTGAGGTTTCCAGATGCTGAAGCATGACAAGTCCCCTCTGAAGTCACACATACACTGGGGAGGAGGTTGAAGCTCCCACCATGAAGAACCACTCAGATTCCAAGTTCATCAGGACTACAAAGGGTGGACTTGGCCAAATTCAGTCTCAGATGTATAAGAAATGAACTGTTCTCCCTCTTTGATTTCTGGAACCACTTTTGTGACAGGTGTGCAGAAGCAGCCAGCAACCTGCCTCCCTTAGTTTGGGAACACGGACTGCTTAAGACTTTCATTCCAGTAGTTCTTAGCAGGAAAATGGAGCAGTGCTGAGAAACCAAGAGTATCCTTCAGCCATATGGGAGCTGCCTAAGCTGTTGAGCTTGTACGCTGGTTACCAGGGGGCTGAATTCACTGAGGAGAGACACTGTGTGGTTAAGTGTTCTTACCAGCCAAGAGACAAGACTGCCCTGGAGACAGGGGTTCTGGCACATTGAGAGGTCTGACCAAGGGCCAAGCTTTTTCTTCTGCTCTGAAAGTACTCCAGAAAGAATTTACATACAAATTTTTTTTTCTAATTTCCCTCCAAGCATCTTAGTCTGCTACAATGCCTGACTAAGGTCCAATTGGTTCACAAATGTCTTTGTACTGCCTGGCTGTTCAACTGTCATTCCCGGTGGGGAAACTGGTCACTCAGAAGGTATTTAGCACAGCATGGGGAGAAGGAATGAAATCTGGTAGGAAGGCCCAGGAAAGCTGCCACTAATGCCTGAGATGTAGAGAGGGTTGACACACCTTGAGGCTCCCAAGTGTGTTTGAAATTCAAGGGTGGTTTTCTGGAGCATCTCTTCCCACCAGAAAGTAAGGGAATCCTTCACCCTCTCTTCTCTGCTTTTCTAAAACTAGATTGCTTGGCAGCTCCTAATCCTGTAGAAAGCTATTTGTTCACTGAATTTTCTCACACCAGCTGGGAAGCAAAGTCCTGTGAGCTTTAATGTATCTGTGTGCTTTAATAATGCATTATTGTTGATTTTATACAAATATCACTATTTAAGAACTTCAAAGTCTTTGATGTTCCCTCACCCTCCAGACTGTACTTCTTGCTGTTGTTGACACTTCCATGTGTTTCAGCCTTGGAGAAATAAATATTTGTTTAGCTGTTCTCCTGCTGTGCCTGCTCAGTGCATTTGCTTAATGGTGAGTTCAGTTCAGCTTTGTAAGGGGTTTAGGGAAATCGATCCTCCCAGAAAAGCCAGATACTCATTTGCAGACAATTTTACCTATGTTCTTTCCCCTCTCTTGCCACCCCACCCTTCTTTTCCCCAGACTAGAGTTTGATTAAATAAATGTGCATGCAAAACTCCTAGGTCAATTGTGGTGACAAGTCAAAGTTTTGCCTGCTTATTTCTCCATTCCTTTTATCTTGACCTGAAATATTGAGTAGAAGGTTGGACTCAGCAAGTACCTGCTGCCCTTTCTTGTCATTGCCTAAATTTCCATTAATCTGTAATTTTCTTCTTCTTGCCTAAAATATCAAATCACAGTCTGGCTTATAACATTTGCTCTAGAGCCAAGTCCAAGCCTCTGTTTTAGACTATGGATGTGTTAAGTTCTCTCTACCCCAACATTCTTGAGTCAAATGAGAGATTATGTTTTTTACTTGAGACATCAAGTTGGTCTATGCTATCAGATTTTGTTTTCAAAACATGGACGGTGTTAACATCCAAAATTTACATTTGTGCACCTAAATGAAAGTTCAGCTTCTTTTTATTCCTAGAAATGCAGCACTGCTGGGCAAAGAAATGAACATGGGATTTTATTAATGCCATTGCCATTTCAAGTAATTTTGCACAGCTGAAACTGGAACTTTTCTATTAAACAAACAAAATACTCACAAAAACAAAAATATCCACAAAACTAAAAGCCCCAAGCCCCACAAAATAGCACTATAAAAGTCAAATTCTGGAAAGATCCTTTTTTTTTTTTTCTGGCCATTTACAAAACTTTCTTCAAATTACTTAAGCTACTTATGCTTCACTTTTGAAATACAGCAACTGTAATTTTGCCAAGAACTACATTCAACTTCTGCCAGAAAGTAAAAATCACTTCAGTGAAGTAACACATCAGACTCTGTCTCTTTCCAGCTGATGAGGTTTCAGCCTATAGCAGAGACTGTTTTTTATTATGTTGCAGTGCATGACCTGGCACTTGTGCGGCTGAGTTTCATCAGACCACAATCTCTCCAGCCCTCAAAGTCATCCCACAGCTTTTTTATTTGCAGGATATTCAGAACCTCCTCCATAATGATGATTCATTCCACAGCTTGTCATCAGCAAATTTTGTTGGTGTGGTCATCCTTAACAGGGCCAAGAACTGTATGAAAATATAAGATTTATCCCAAGAATCATCTGTGAGGAATTCTACTCATAACCTTTTAACCTGATTAAAATAATGGAAAATAGGAAATGGACCTTGTGTCCAAACTGTATCCTGAAGACATGATCTATACTCAGCAGATAATTGTACAATTTGTTTTTAAACTTAGTCAATGAGATTCCATAATGTTCACAGATACTCCGTATCAGTAACTGAGTCTTACTTACTGAAGGACTTCTACCATTAATGTCTTCCTGAGTCTTTTCTCCCTCATTTTCTTTGTTTTCTCTGTCCCACATACAGCCATAGAATTAGTTTGTTCCCCGGTGAGTGATGCTTCTGCGCACAAACCCCAGGATGGTGTCCTGACACATCAGTTGTCTTCCTACTTTGAGCTGACTCCATCCAGCTGATGCTGTCATGCAGTAAAAGTTCCACCACAGGCATCAATTTGAATACGAGGCACAATCCTCTGAAGTCAGTGTTCACTTGACTTAGGAAGCAACCCCCAGAGCATGATCATCCTCCTTTATGTTTCTGAAATTTAATTGAAGACAAAGCTTCCCTTGGTTTCAGAGTCTCAGTAGACCTTTGAAGGCTTCTTTTGCAGGATGCCAGAGAACATTCCCTCCTGTAGACCTCTTTAAGTACTTTATTCTATGTATCAAATTAACAGTTAATTTCCCCAGCATTCCTTATGAGTGCCTTACCTCCCTGTCCCAGAGGTATTCAGAATAACCTGAAGGCTTCTGTCATGTGATTTGACAGGAATGATATGGTATGTACATAGTAGAATGCATTCTGTGTACAAATTACCACAAAGCTAAATATTATATTACCACAAAGTCAAGTCACTTTTGAAAACACCTATATATAATGCTAATAAGAAACCTAATTCCATCTTATTCTATTTAACTGGGAAAATCTTCCTGTTTCCAACATGAGAGAGACTTCAAGACATTCAGAATGGTAATAAACCCACAGGTATTTTCATTCTTTATATCTCCTGGTGCACACTATTCATCAAGAATTTTTGCTCATTTCACTATTAGTCTGATTTTTCTCAGTCTGGAGAAGTTCAACATTTTGAACCATTGCATCTAATTTTTTTAATAAAAAGGAAATCTTATTTTCTCTGGTTATAGTAAGAGGTGGACTTCATAAATATTGACATTGTGTTAGCAAGAAAAGATACCAACTTTAAGGCTTTGTAAAAGGACACTGGATAGCTCAAAGGATTCACCATGGGCACAATGGCTGAACAGTAAACTATATTAAGGGTCCTTTATGTTTCTCTGGCAACATAAAATTCTTACAGCAGGAGATACTATGAACTTTTTATACAACAGATCCAGGTTGGATCATTTTTTGTGGTTGTCACTAGTTTGTGCTGAACCCAGATTGGCTCAGTCTAATGGTTATGAAGTTTATGAATAGAGTCTGAAAATCAAAATGAAATCAGAATTCATTTTTCTGCATAGTTGGTAGGAACAAGCTCTGAGACTTGAATCAACCTGAAGATGAGCTGCCCTTTAGTCTCCAGATGTCATGCCTTCAAAGGAGAGCTAAAACTCATTTATGGAAATACTTGGAGTCCTCCCCTCCACCCCTCAAATGACTAGTCATAAAGCCGTAGGGTTCTTACAGCCGGATTTTCAGTAATAGCACAAAATACTGCCTTTTATACTGTGCTGCTAATGCTGTAGAATAGTGCGGTACATTTTTCCACCCAGAGAGCAACACCCAGTTAACATTTAAGTTAGTGAAGTGGAAATTTCTGTGACCTAATTTAAGAACCAGTCAAATGTCTTAGGTGAGAAAGTTTCACCAAAACGTAAATGCCACTGTATTTCTGCTTTGATTAAGAGAGTCCAGGTTAAGGTGGGGGGAAATGGTTATGATAAAGGGGAATGCTGTAGAGAAGAAGGAATCCAATATCCAAGTAAAAGTACAACTTAACTTCTGAGTATGGGGGATCTGGAAGGTTCGCTTTCAACTCATGCATATGACAGGCTTGCTTTGTGTTATCCAAAAGAGAAGGAGAAAACCAGCTAGAACTAGTGAACTGAGATCAATTTTGTAAAATGCTATGAGGCATTATTTGTAGTCTTTGTGCCAGAATTGTCCTTCCTCTCCAGGCCAAAATCAGAAAATCGTGCTGTCTCATATAGTGTAAATGAGATTTGGCAATGTGAATGAAGCTTTCTTCTCTTTTAGCAGGGTCCTTCTACCTTTCTGTTGTTCCACTCCTGAACTCTCTTCATGTCCTTATGTTTTTCCTCTTGCAGTCCAGTACATCGTTCAACAGAGATGCTGTGAAGGCAGGGACAGGTCGGCGTTTTCTTGGAGGGCTATTAAATGATACATCCTACTGCTACACTCTGGAAGTCTCATTCTACAGCTACGTATTGGGTGGACCTACTTCTGCTGTCCCCTACACAGAAGAAGCCTGTATCCTTTTGTAATCCATCCTCCCCTTGCAGCACATATGAACTGGGCACTTAAGGTAAATACTTCTATCTCACTAAGAGTTTGCTGAGATAGGAACACACAAGTGGAAATGTGAGTCTGCTCCTGATGCTTTAATTTCCCTCATATTGATTCTCCATACTGTGGAAATTCAAGAAGAGAAAGACATTAGATCAAATAAGCCATTTCCCTCTTGTAGGAGATTGTCTTACACGCTTATTATAGAAACTAGTCCTGGAGAGCCTGTGATCCATTCCTCTCCACAGTCTTCCATGTCTTTCTTCATTTTTCTCCTTATTCTCTCATTATCCCTGTGTTTGTATTATTGTTTTAATAGCAAGTTGAAAGTGCATCCTTGGTACTGAGTTAAAAAAATCTTCTCTGCCTTTGAACTGCAGCCAAAAGGCTCTAAAGGATCCATTAGGTTCTGCAGCTGTCTTGGGGACAGATCTTTAATGCCAGTTGACAAAGAAACGGAAAGCAAATTCTGAAAACAAAACCGACAAAGTTGTTGGCATTTTTGAGTGCTCGAATAGAAGCAATGTCTCATTCCTCAAAAAACAGATATCCATCTGGCTAGCTCAATGTATCAGCAATTTGTAGAATTGTTCTGACTGGTCTTATGATCTGCTTTTATGTTTTTCCTTTTCTTTTTGTCACCATGCTCAATCAAATAGCCAGTGCCCATACTTCAAGCTTGGGTGGTGTATTTCATTTTGTCATTCCATCTTGGCAGCCTCTGAAATTTTCACAGGTTTAGAAACATTGCAGATGTTGAAAGATTAGTTGTGATTGCCTGTTTACCTCTCCATTGCATTTCAGAAGTTGGGGAAACTTTAGGGTAGCATATGAGACATAATTCTTCACCATCCATGTATATGGGCATACTGTGTGGGAATAAGAGTGAGAAACAGGGAGCAGGGAAAGTAATTGTTATTTATTTGGGGTTTATGATTTGACTTCTCCATTGAAAGGGAAATTTCAGGGAAGGAGGGGGAATAAATAGATTAAAGTGGCTTATCAGGCTTGAACATTTGGAATACAAGCTTTTTTTGCCCAGTAAGGTTAACTGTTTCCGAGGAACAGCTTCTTGCAATATACACATACGTAGTATATCTTGCCTCTGAGGAAAAAATTGTCGTTACTGCTAGGTTTAGGTATTTATTTTCTTAAATTGGTATTTTGATATTTCAAGAACCCATGCCTTAGTTTCACTTTTAATTTTCTTCCTCACTTAATGCTCATAGTACTGACAACTGCTTATTTATCTTATTTATCAAAAACAATTTTTACGATGAGGGAAGGAAAGAGCCCCTATACAAATGATATCATGATTCTCTTGGATATAATTTTCTTCATGACATGTAGATCATGCTGGCTTAGCATCCTTTTTCATAAAGATTTTTGGTTTGTGCTTCACATGACAGAATTTTCATGTGTGGGGTCTAACATCTCTATTTGCTTGCCTTGCCTTCTGCAGGCAGAACTGCTCCATTCTCAGTTCATTCATTGTACTCATCAGCAGCTGGAGCACAGAAAACAGGTCCTAAATCAGAGATCCTTCTTGGAGGTGGTGTATGGAAAGCTCAAGCAACAACTTGATTTCTACAGTTATAGTTTCACCTGGCTGGGTAGAACAGGAGGAGAAGCTGTTTCTGACTGGCCTGGCAGACAGCAAGCCCATGGATGATGCTCCACTGGCATTCTGCCCTGGTAGGTTTTTTATTTCCTTTTCAGTGGAGGAATTCTATCCAGAGTGCTGCCTGTGACAGCTCTTCCTCACATGTGCAGTTTCCTAGTTAGAGAAGGAAATGGAGCTGCTTGAAATAGTCTCTAGACTGGTCTGGTCCTACACAGGAGTAGCTGCTGGATTTATGCACATCCTATCCTGGCAGGGCAGAAAGTTTCACATCACTAAAGTGCCTATGACCAAAAGTAAAACAATTGCAGAGCATTCCAATTTAGTCTGAGCAGCCCTTCCAAGCTATTTGCAAGTTAGTGATTAATTAATGCTCAGATTTTTTAATGGACCTGAACCAAAGACACAGGCAGTCAGTTCATATTGGCCTCCAAGGACAGGGCTGCTTCTATTAACTATCCAGCTACATGCAGGCAGCAAGTCAAGCAAATAAATGAAGAAAATACAGTGAGCCCAAGAACTGTGAACTGATATGGCAAATATTATGGAAATCTACCTCCAAGGATATATTTCTTAGGACTTCTTTCATCCCACTGTGATGTTATTGGGTTGTGTGGGTTTGTTTGTTGGTTTGGTTTTTTCTTGTCTATAGAAACAGGATCAGGGAGGCTTGGACTGTTCAAAGCTTCTAATGTTGGATTAAGAAGTGGAGAGTGAGATTCAGCCTCAAATTCAGGGGACTCTTTGCCTTGAAAAGAGACTACAAAGCAGATCACACTCCACTTCCAGGACTAGCCATACTGGCTTCTCTTAGAGAACAAAACAAATTAGGATCTTCAGGTTAATTTAGCCTAATGTTGTTCCTGTTGACAGGTGAGAAAACTGAACAAACTGTGAATAGTCTTTATATTTGCAGTGGTGGCATGTAATTATACCTGTTAGTTTCTTTTCTTTACAGCATTTGTGGCAAATAAGATCACAGTACTACTTCTCTTCATGAAATTATATAAATGTATTAGGGTTTTTGGTGGTTTTTTTACATCCCTTTATGTTCTCCAAGTTTGACATGCTAACTCTATGATCTATAAAAACCTCTGTATGATACTGTAATAGATATATTTCTGCATTGGGTAAAATTATGCCTTTTGTTCAGACTTGTGTGACTGAAACATACTTTGTAATTTTTGAGATAAGTGGTTACCTCACATGCATGAAAATGGGAGACAGACTTTCAGTCTGATAAGAATTTGAATTCTGACATGGTTAGTGTGGACAGTAACTTTTTTTAATAAGAAAAGCAAAAAAATTTTTAAAAGTATGGCAAGGTATCATAAGAAGTGAAAATCAGTTTTAAATTACTCCAATTAGTATGACTGAATGTATTCTAAATGAATTGGCTCAGTATTTAGAGGATGACACCTGGCATGTTCTATAAAAACAAATTTTTCTACTGAGGCTGCACTATTTAAATGAAATCCAGGAGGGACGGATCCTCCTTCAGTCTGTGCAGGGGTGTATGTTTGGGGCATATATGGTGGAATCATGCAGAATGTTGGATTTCTGGCCTCTTCTAACATAAAGAATTAAAATGGTGTCATGAATGTCTCAGGCCTCGGTTAGCATGATCAGTAAGTGTTGCTGCTGGAGTGTCTCTTGTATTCTTATGCAGCAAGCAAAGCACTGCATCAGGTGTAGCTTCCTGAATGTCCTGTTATACATTCCTTCAGAAGTATGTGTGTGCCTGGTAGGTCTGTGTCTAACTGATATGTACGTGGTGCATGAGAAACATTAGGGATATGTTCTATAAGCCTGGCTCTGCAGAATACCCTGTGATAACTTGTGCTGCAGATAACAGTGAATGGACGCTGTTTTGGAGGCATAATAAGAGGATTGTAGGCTTGTCGGTGACTTGCCTGGAAGTGGACACAGAAATGCTTAAAACCCTTCTCACACATGCACACATTTGGTGGTAACTGATTAAAAAGGCAGCACAGCAACAGTTAGCACCAGGTGAAGAAGCTTTAAAATTAGCTGATATGCTCCCATTAAATTCCATGTTTTACTAGGCATTTACAGGGCTTATGACACAAGGCTTGTAAACTGCTGCGTAACAGTCACCACCAGCAGCTCAGCTGCTGAGCTGTCTTGATACACACCAGCCTCTTAGCTGGGCAGGGAACAAAGGATAAAAGTGGGAGAAGGAGGATGAATCGCCAGCTGTAGGACTGAGCACTGCTCTGACAGTACACCCAGAACTGCTTCCCACTACAGCTGTGAGCAGCAGCTGTCACAGCCTGACCTGAGGCCAGTAAAGGACTCTCACATCCACAGCTTTAAAATCTATTGGATTCCTTTATTAGAGTGTTGGAGCTGGATCCTTGCTGCAAAGCAGGCAGCCTATAACAGAGAATAAAACATTTTACCCTTCCAAAGTCTAGCCATGAGAATAGGACATTGGAAATGATGGACACCTGGAAGAACTGGTGTGCTTGTTTCCTGATAGTTTTAGGGTAGGATGATCATCAGAGTGGGTGAATGCCAGTATTGTCAGCAGGTCCATGGCTTTTTGTGTATTTTACTCTTAATTGCAAGCTTCCTGCAGGTGGGGAAGGACCCCATCCAAAGGTGAGCCTTCAGTCACCTATGTGTAGAACTTTACTCACTGAAATCAGTTCTGAGTGGAACAGGAGACTGGAATCCTGGACCAAGGGTTTGGTGGAACAGTTCTACTTTTTATGTCTTTTCTAAGCACATCACTTTACCTCTTCAATTTAATGGCCTCAATATAGAGAATGAATTTCATGAAACTTCTTTTGTAAAAAATCGTGAACAAGCAAAACCATTTTGGAAACCATGGGTGAAGAACACAGAAGAGACATTAACGATATTATCTCAAGGTAGGTCTTTTCACATTCACTGAGCAATTATGTTAATACTTACAACAGTACAGCTGAATCAACTCACAAGGATATCACTTGGCATTTTTCATTTCATTGGATGTGTTGAATTGGAAGCTTGCATCCCTTAAACAGGTTGTCGTTGCACTTCTGAACCCTCTCTCCTGTTTGTGGACATAGAGACGTATTTGTGTGGCTACAGCCACTGAATGAAAGCTTGAATTGATTGGAGTGTCCTCAGATGCCCAAAAGAAGCTTGCATCTCGGACTCGACATAGTTGGGACCACTGGGTTCATTCTTATTCTTAATTTCAAGCAGAGTATCTTCCTGCTGCTTTACTGGGAACATGAGAAGTTAAATCCCCTGGAGAAAACAGTCATTTGCTTACATCCAGATTCCTTTTAAAGAATACTTGAATTTCAGTAAATGCCTATCCTGGGAAAAAGAAATCTGTATGCAAACTACAATTCCAGTAAAAGCATCTATAACTTTTAGAGCTTCATGGACCTGCCAGTCCCCTAGGGCAAATGTACTTGGTTATTTTGGGCTTTTTTACATTTCTTTTTTTGGCAACTGCCTGTCCTGATCTCCTAGCTCTGCTAGTGATATCCTTAAGAGAAGATCCTCATGAGCCAGATTATGGCCCTTGTAGCTTCATTCCCACCCAGTAAAGGCAACATTACTAGCAAAAGCCAATGAGGTATGAAAGGCTGTGCTGATAAAGCTGAGTGAGCTCTGCAGAGGTTATCCTTATGTGGCTTATGTTGAGCTAGAGCTTGTTGCCAAGATGATTTCAAAGTATTTCAGGCACATACTCAGGAAAGAATCTTCAGAGGTGTCTACATCTCCATCTTGGTTCTGCTGAGCAACTAGAAACAGGTTCCTTTCTGTGTATTGCATTAATCCTAATCCTGCAGATTTTCCTAACAGTGACTTCCTTGTGCATCTTCTCTCCATTATTTGGTTATTTCTTAGTACCATGTCTAGGGCTGTCTTGGAGGAAAGGAAACAAAATCCTCTTTCAGCTCCCCAGTCTGTATGAAAGTGTCAAGGTTTACAGCCACAATTTCAAATGCTCTTAATATTACTGGAAGCATAGAGTTAAATTATAGAGTTGTAAAGTTACTTTATAGTGATAATGCTGTCAAGCATCAATATCTCTGCCCCAGGGCACCATGGAAACTCAGTTAATGATATAAGAAGCTGATATTTTTCAGGGTTGCAGCTGTTGGCTCATACCCAGAAGGAATCTGTGTGTTTGTTCATATTGGGTATATACAATGGGACCTGCTCAAAGAAAATTAAGAAACAGTGAAAGTCCATTTAATGAAGTGCAGTAGAACGAAGGTACAAAGCAGTACATGGTGTTGCAGTATGCTCACCTCTCTTCCTCACAGGATTCAATAGAGTGGACAGTGCTGTACAAAAATACTTTCCTGTAAGAGAGGGTGTTTCTGGGGGAGAGTTAATATTTGTATGTAGATTTGTTTATCTAGTTGCCTGTAGCACTGACTGCATCAATCTATGCAAATACTGCTGGTAAATATCAGTAAAGAAATGGAAATTAAGGCAAGTGACTACAGTCAACTTAGAAATATGTATAATTTTTGTAATGGATTTCTTAGGATTTGTATCTCAAAGTGCTTTGATAGCCTCAGATGAAAGATGCTATAAAAGTGCAAAGTGTTATGAGAAAGGTATTTTTTCTTTTAAAGAAATAATTTTTTTTTTTTTGCTTGAATGTAGAATATCAGTCTTGGAAAATATCTTCAAAATGCTTCCTGTGGATTTAACCATATGATTCCAGTTACCTTTTGGCTAGGAGCCTGTATTTGGGGAAGTGGTCTTGCAGTTAGCTGCTGCAGGAAGAGTGTCTCAAGTAACTGGCTCATTTCTGTGTATGCCCAGGTGCTTTGCATGCTGCCTGCATGACATTCCGTGGGGAAGGAGGGAGAGCAGGTCAGACCCACAGGCTTGTTTTAGGTAGAAGTGAAAGGGAGTTTGTAAGCTGAGGATCTAATCTTGAGGGGAATGAAGCATCAGAAGTACTGAAAGCCTACTGGTCTTACGAGATTTTAAGGCACAAATTAGACTGAGCACCATGGTTTGCTCCAGAGTTATGTTGTCCTGAGCATTGTTAAGGAGGTCCCCATGAGGGTGCAGATTCATTTTCTTCCTCTTGTGTACACAGATTTCTTTCCCAGGGATATTAGGGAACATGGTAGAGAATAGATGTTTGTTGTGGGACCAGAATATAAGCAGGGCGAATATCCAGACCTATAGAAATGCTCTCGAGTCAGTTTTAGACATAAATGCAAGAGTTTATCTTCTTTGAAGAGCAGGAAGACCTCAGTACCTGTGAGCTTGGACTATGGAATTTGGATAGGTTGACTTGAGAGCTGTCAATATTTACAGCTGTATTTGGGAACAGGGCCTTTGTGGACAGTGGAAGGATAAGCAACTTAGAGACACATGCAAATATCATTCCTGCATCCCACCATTGTCTACAACTCAGTGCTGGCAGAGGATGTCTCTTTATCCTAGGCAGGGCTATATCCAATGACATGGAAGACTGACCCTCACAAGCCAGCCAAGATAAGGAAGCCTAGGCCTAAAAGTGTCTTTATATCCAATGCAGGCATTGGGGTCTCTCTTGAGACACTGTATGCTAAGTGGTGCCAAACTCTCACTGAGTTTTTACTGACTGAAATCCTCATCACTGCTTTCCATTCAAGCTATCAATGACCTTTGGCCTGCAAGCACAAAACTCTCAAATTCAAAAGGATTTTGATTGTTGTACTAAAAAAAAAATCATAAAATTTGCAAGTTAATAATAAAAATTGTTACATTTTGCTATTTGTATTCCTTTTGTACACAGGAAAAATACAACTTAGACCAAACACAAGTGATGCTTGTGCTGAATGGTTGGAAGGTGAAGTTGATTACATATGTGGTGGCAGAGTTGTGGCTGATGTAAACAAGAGGGAAGCTCCATCCAGACAATCTTTCTCTACTTCCTGGAACTACCTTTCCAGGATTTAAATGCCTCTCTTATGCACTTGCTTTCCCATAAGCTTGTATTTTTCCATTGTCTTAGAAGCAACTTAGACAAAACTAAGCATATAGAACTGATTGTGAGCCTCTTGGGCGCTTAGAACACCATACAAATGCTATTAGATCCATAGTTAAAATAATTCTTTGGTAAATGTTAAATTCCTATTAGTAACACTTGCTAAACTTAAGTGCAAAGGAAAGGGCAAGGCTAATCTGAAAGGCAATGGAGAGCAGGGCTTAAAAGATATTAACAATTTGCTGAAAATGTCTGAGGGGAGTGGTTATTATAAATAAAGAGTAATGTCTGTGGGCTGAAGTCTTAGGTTAGGAAAGGGCTTTAGTCAGTCCTGTGGTTATAAGCTTTCCCAAATGTCAATGGGAATGAAGAGAAAAAAGAATAAGCATTTTCCAAAAAGCAATAAACAAAAATTGCTGTGTCTCTGGGATAGGTCTCTGCTTTTCTGCCAGCCTGTAGTGGTGTTTGTGTGTCTCCATGTTTGTCTCCTTTTTGCCCTTCTCTGTGTCTCTTCGCTTCTGGCTGAGTCTTCTCTCCCCTGTGCCTGCCTTGTCTGTATCCTCACCATCTTATTGGCAATTTTAGCTTGTTAGCCCTACACCCACCTTTCTGTCATCTCATCGAGCTTTTTGCAGGAGTAGTTTGATTAATCAGACACACACAGTCTCTGCTTTTTTTTGTTAACTTTTTACTGTCTTTCACCTAAACTCTTCCTTTTTACTTTTTTATTTTGCTACCTAAAGGGTCAGTAGAACTTGCCAGTGATTAGAGGCAACTCTAGGGTGGGAGAAGAAGTTATTTTTTAACTACTATTTCTTCAGTCCCAAATACCAACATTATGAAAGGGCATCAGGGATGGTTTTTTTAGGAAACTCATCAAAGAAACACACTTTTTTTGTCTGTGTGTCTGTCTTTCTCAGCTGCTTGACCAATTGCGACTGAATCTGACAGTGATAAAGGTCTCAGTGATATTACATTCCTATGAGTTTCATGAAAAATATCTGGCTGAATGAGCAGAGAGACCAAAATTAATCTCTCCAGTAGGGACAGCTGCATCTCTATTGTTAGAAACCAGGGGAGGACAGTAGGCATGAAAGTCACAGGAAACAGATCCAACATCTTTTCTTTCTGAGCATGTCCCTCGTGAGTTGAGACTTCACTCTCCTTTTCCATATACACATTCACCCCCAACATCTCTGCAAACTTTAGCAAAGGATGTGTCATGGCATTCTGAAAAGCAGGTTGCATCTTTCCCATCAAACCAGTGCTGAAAGGAGCCAGAAGCCTGACAGGTACAGTCCACAGGTGAAGAGAATACCCATTTAAGCCAAGGCCAGTACATGCCCACCCCAAGCCGGTTGTGTTTCTTGTCACCTAGTGGTGAAATTTTGTCTATGGTTCAGATCAACAAAACCAGAACATGTCTCAGACAGAAACTGAAGATAACCCACAGCCTTGACCTAGTGTTCAGAACCCTTTGTGTTTTGATAAGAGCAGGGTGGGTCAGATTCTCTCATATGTCATCTCTTAAGAACAGAACAGCCAAACCAGTTCAAATCAACACCAGTCCTCTGCAGTGTCTTGTTTCTGAGTTCCTGAGAAGACAGAATAAGCATATAACTCTTTCCCTGAAAATTCTTTGGTTTCCAGCAATTAGCGGTTTGGGGATCCCACAGCCAGAGATGTTAGAATCATGGAATCATTTGGGTTGGAAAAGACCTCTGAGATCATCAAGTTCAGCTATTAACTCAGCACTGCCAAGTTCATGTCTGAAGGTGTCACATCCACTTGTCTGTTAAATGCCTCCAGGAATGGTGACTCCACTGCTTCCCTGAGCAGCTTGTTCCAGTGCCTGACAATCCTTCCTGTGAAGAAATTTTTTCTAATATCCAGACTAAACCTCCTCTGGAACAACTTGAGGCCGTTTTCCCCAGTCCTATCTCTTGTTACTTGGGAGAAGAGAGCAAGACTCATATGTTGATTATATCTGAGCTAACATTCAGTGGATTTGTCTCCCATGGACCTGTGTACATTTTTAGCATCTACAACATTCTGTGCTAGGGATTTCCATAGCTTAATAACATCTTGTTTGCTTTAAGCCTGCCACCTGCAAGCTTTATTTTGTGATTCCTAACTGTTAGCTTTATTTTGTGATTCCTAACTGTTACACTGGAAGCAGCATTGACCCCATCAGCTGCCTTTCTTTCATGTTTGAAGTCTCATAGCCCATGTAGTTATTTGTTGTCTGAGTACTTACTCTCTACATCATAAGCAGAAAAATATTACCAGATCAGGTAATCATATCTAGTGTTGATTTGTCATCTTAAATTTTCTCTCTGGTTAGACACAACTGTCAGAGTTGCCAAGCAATGGAGAATCAACTCCAGTGACTCTAATAACAGAGTAGGTGATTTTTATTTGCATTCAGGATAAATCCCACTCTGGTCACATGAGCAGCAAGTAGAAGCATTAAATGAAAGATAAAGTTTTCAGAGTACACACTGTAAACATCCTGTGTTCAGTTCCTGATGCATTTAACAGTCTGTGCTTGTTCTCCTGTACTCTTTCCCAATACTTATGAAGGATTCAGAACTTGTTAAATTAACTGAAATTCTGTCCAGGATAGGAAGCAATGCCTGCTGGAGGAATTACAATTTTCAAAACTGCAATACCCTAAATACTTTGCTTTTTGTCATTATGTATCACTCTTCCCAGCAAAACCGCTTCTAGATAACATGCTCCCACATTCAGGTTGCGTTCGTGATTCTGTCAGGCTGGTTATTTCTTTTTCTAAAACTAAGCAATCCTTATTAAACCAGCAACTGTCATCTGACACCACAAAAGACCAAATGATAGGTGACAATCCATTAATCTTTTTTTCATCATCCAGTCCCTCAAGAAATCCAGTATGAATGTTAACTACTCAAGACCTCTCATGTAGCAAAGAGGGTTCTGCAGGGCAGTGAAGTGTCATGTGTAGCAAAAGCTTACACTGGGCTGGTTTCTGCAGACATTTGGCTGGAGCAACATTGTGGGGCATGTGCAAAGTGAGATCTCTTCCCACCACATCAATACATGACACTTCTCAAGCTTCCTTTCAATAAATCCTTAAACAGGCTGTTCAAGTGGAATGTAGCTGGTTTAATCAAGATAGGGGATGGAAATGGCTTGGAGGATCTAGCTGTCTTCCTAGTATCTTTCTAAAGGAGAGGCAGCTGGACTGCAAACACTGCTAGGTGAAATCAGGACTGCACAATTCTGCAAGCCCAAGGGGAGAGAGTTTAATGTACTTCAGACACATTATTCCTGTTTTCAAGCTTTTTCACTGCTGAGTTTCTGTGGATTTCTTCAAGGTCAGATAAGTGGCTGGTTCTGTTGTCAGAATATAGCTTCAGGCTCCTTGTCTCTTCCTGTGTAGCAGTAATACCTCCACCTGAGAAGATGCCCATGACTGTGCCTGTTAGCAGTCTGACAATCTCATATTCTTTCTGTGATACTGTGAAGATTTGAGACTGGGCTATTTCTGGGCCAAAAGGGTTTTCATTCTTAGTGTTCCTTCTTCTTTACTTAATGATTCCTCTTTGCACTGCATCCCTCACATTTCTGCCAAGTCAAATTTGTTGCATTGACTTTCTTTCCAAAGCCTGCCCAGAAGGACAGCTTTCCTTCAGCCAGGACACAGAAAGGGCCTGTGTCTCTAGAACCATCAATATTTTTCTTGAGATGATAAATGAACTGCCAATAAACTGAGGCAGCTGCCAGATTCATCTGAGAAACAGACCTTCAGACCCGATTTATTCGTGCTTGGTTTATTTATGTGTCTGGAAACTTTTGGGATGCAAACAGAGGGCTAACCACTCTGAGACAGCCACTTAGCATTAAATGGTCTAGATGGATGCAGTGAGAGTTTATGGACTGGTTCAGATACATTAGCTATTGCTTTGTGCTCACCTATCTCAAACAAGAAAATGGCTTCAGATTCATCATAGGGAACACCATAGAAAACAAACAAAGCTTCCAAAGCAAGTCCTAAATTCTCATACTGGCTGTATCATTCAGTTTGTTTTTCTTCTCTCCTGGTCTTTCTTGCCTATAATTCAGGTTTTTGCATAATCTGTGAAATCTGTGTTGTCAGGACTTTTCTAAGGAGATGAGGCATGGCTGATTACATTTTGCCTGGAGGGCTGAGACCAATTTATGTGAATCAATGAGTAAGGTTTGTAGAGATACCAGTCTGATTTTGAATCAGATGACACAGTTGGGAAAACAGGTATCCTTTGTGTTAAGGGTCCTTTACTGGGCAGCAGGGGTGTCTCTTTGTTTCATATACATTCACCCCAAAACTTGAGCCCATTTTTTTAAATTTGTTTCAACCAGCAAGAGTTCTCAATGATATTAAATTTGGGCAAGTTTGATGAGAACAGGCAGCTGAGCAAAGGAAAGGGACATAACTGCTGGGGGCAAGGCTGGAGCAAGTGTAAATGTTACTGCACACCCGAGGGTCTGTGTAGGGGACTAACTGTAAAATGCTCCAGCACAGAGAGAATTTCAGCTGGCACACAATCGATATTGCTGGAGTAACCCATGTTAAGGACCTGTGTGATCCAAAGCTCCAACTCTTTGCTGATGAGGGGGACTCCAGCAAGCCTAAAGGCAGGAAAACGAGCGAGGACGAGCACTCGGTGTCAGCTCTCGGGGGCAAAGAGAAAAAGGTCGACATCCTGATGCCTCTTCGCACCTCCCAGCAGCAGTTTCGTAGGGCAGGGCTGGTCCTCCCGGGGCGGTCCCCGCTCCCCGCCCGGGCCGGCAGCGCAGCGCGGCTCTCGCTTGCTGGTGCTCAAGTGCCCTCTTCTGGCACCGCCAGTGCCGTTCCTCCATGGCAGCCGGCTGAGGAGCAGTGCATGTTTTCCTGATGGTTGCTGAAAGCAGGAACAAAGCAGGTTCTTTATCGCTTTGCTTTCCCTCTATGTCCGGTCTGCCCTGGCAGCAATATGGGTTGTAGGATACAGAGTATCCCTGTTGTAGCAGCCTGGCCAGGTCCAGGCTTTCCTGTGACACAGTGCTGTGAGGAGATTGTGTTTGCATATCAGCTCATTAAATAAAGATGCTTTTATTCCCTTTTCTATTTTTCCCCTGCCTTATCATTATCAGTTGTAAATCTGTAGCTACCTTTGTCTACACCAGCTGAGATTGGGGTGGTCTTTTTCTTCTCATGTTCTCTGCATTCTGTTGTATAGTCTCTTGGCTATTCCTGACCTGTTGATGTCAATAGTTTTCACCGTGAATCCCAAAGGGACCTAGATTTGACCTCTATCGATTAATAAGAAATGGTTGGTGATAAAATGAGGGGAGAGGGGTACATGCACCTGCTGTCACAGAAGTTCCCATCCTGGTTGGAAAAGGAAAGTTTGGATACACCTGTTAATGTCGATTCAAGGTTAGCAGCACACAGCACAGCAACTGCATCTGTCTGCAGAGGAATTTAAAATCAGCCTTTAGATAAAGGAGTTTCCTGCACTGCTTTATTGTATCAGTAAGCATCAGAGACCTTTGCATGTGCTTTGGATTTTTCTCTACATTTAAGGAACATTTCAAGCCATAATTTATTACAGGTGAATTTGTGTTACAAACTAGGGAACAGCAGGTCAGGACATGTACATTATGAGACGAGACTGAGCCTGATTCCTATTTAGATGCTTTACAGCAGAAGGGTAGTGGTTTTTTGCCCTGGTTACAAGCAGTGTCTCTCAACTATCAAGTACAGCACTGTATTAATAATTCTGTACTTATGGTAGGCTCTATGAATGCAAATCCCTAACTCACAGACTGGGTTGACAAAAACCACCTTAGGAAGCATACACACAATTTGTACTGCCCTCCTCTGCTGTTATAAGGAGTAAAAGGAGCTGGAGTCAAGATTGCCAGGTTTTGCAAAGTGCCGAGCTGAAAGTGAAAATCCAGTGTCTCTCTTCAAGGTGAAAAGGACATTGGAGATTCTGGTGGTTTTGGTCTGCCTGAGGATCTTCCTTGCAGTGGTCCCTGCTCTGTTTTATGCACTTTTAAGCTGTCATATGCTGACATTATTTTTTCCTGGTCACTTCACTATTAGTTTAATAAGGTCTTGGGACTGAAGTTCAGGAAATGTGGCTTCTAATAACATGATTTTATTTAAAGTCTGTGCCTGTGTTTCATCTTGTGTTCTTTCTCACTCCCAGGTGCTTAGATAGAATTTAGGCAGAGATGGTCTGTAGCTGCAAATAAATATAACTCCCTTGCACCAAACCCAGGAAGGAGTGCAGAGACAGGTAAGACCACATGCCAAGAACTCTTAGCCAAGCTAAGAGTTTCCAGCCAATACAAACTAAGTAGGTAATGTAAACAGGCATGGCTGAAGAACACAGAAAATACTCAAAATATACCTTATGAATTTCAAAGTCATTATCTGAAATATGATATAAAGAGAACATAGTCCACTCCTAACCTTCGCTTTAAGGCTGCTGCTCTGCATAGGAAAATTTATATGTGTGAGTGCATGTATAGATTAGATACACATATATACCAGAACTTTTTCTTTTTTTTCTTAAGTATATTCTCAAGATTCATGAAGGAAATGAATTATGACAGTGAGAGAATCTTGCAGGCCTCTCTGTGTGAGGGAGCTCTAAGCCACCACTGCAGTGAACAAAGATGTCCCTCTATCAGGCCTCTGCAGACAGACCTGGAACGGGAGCAGCCCAGAGTAGTGGTGGTGAGAAGTTGGTGTGATAACAAGGCAAAGCAAAGTATAGCCTAACAGGATGACAGCACAAGGCACCAAAAATAGGTGGCTTTTGTATTACTATAATAGCACCACCTGCTTTCAGAACGTTAGTCATCCTGTAAATGTGTCCATTCCAGTGAATATCCTTGTGGGAGCTGACACAGAAATCCATAGAAACGAGGCACTGAATCTGAGCAGAGAAAAGAGAGAAGAGCAGGGATGCGTGAGGCTGAAAGGAGCTGCTGGCAGGGGAAAAGGAGCAGCCTGGGAACGTGTGTAGGTGTGCATGGGATAGCACAGAAGTTCACATGCTCTTGAAGGGAAGAATTTGTTTCCTTCTCATCAAACCTCAGCCCCTACTGCTTTCTTTGATTTTTCTCTAGTGGGGCCAATCCAGGCACTCAGTGATGATAAATAACCCAGTATTACAAGATGACATGCAAAGTGACACAATAATATGGAGAGAAAGAGAAAAACCCAAACATTGTTTCTGTGCAATTCATTTATTTCCCAAGTGTGCTTTGCAGTGCAGGCAGTTTGGGAATCCTGTCCCACCGGCTCCATCTGCAGACTGGTGAGGGGCCTGAGGGAAGGTGGACAAACCTCAATCTTAGTATCATAACCAGTCTCTCAGATAGCTGTATTTTTCCTGTAAGCTTTGTTTGTGGTGACCTTGGTAGGATGCTTCAGTCCTGTTTTGATTGAAAGCCTTTTGAGACCTTATGTTTGCTCTGAGGTTAAGGGATCACTCTGCATGTCACGATACCTGCACTCGGCTGTGAACTCTGCTGCCATCTCCTCTTCTGGACTCGAGTTAGTCACACCATCTCCCTCCCCGCGTTTCCCTATTAGCAGGCTTTCAGCTTTGCCATCGTAACAGGTTTTTTTAGCATTGCGTTTCTGTGCAATTTCCTGGATTTTGTCAAAGCAAACTGAGAGCAGAAGTGCTGTTGTGCTGACACACTCAGTGCATCAGCAGGGCTGAGCCTTCAGCTTCGCCGAGCAGGGTGCTGTGTTTGGGCTAACAGAATAGCAACTTGTCATTCTCTGTTGGACCAACATAAGGAAAAAAAATGGAATGTTTTGCCACAGGGTTTTCTGACCATTTACTAGTGACTAGTGATGTCTGTGGCTCTGTAAAGTGCTTGCAGACTCCGTGCCTGTCCTTTCGTCTCCCAGTTTTTTCTTGGATGAAAATGCAGGACAGGAGAAATGGCGTTGTCTAGACGATGACACAGTGCTAGGACACAGTCTAGTGAGATAAAAGGAAAATGGAACAGGCATACAGAGCACAGTGATTTGCCTAAATCTGCACAACCAGATCTCCTGACTCCTTCACTCTCCCTCCTGTGGCTTCTCCTTAGGAGATGAAGTTGATTGATTGAAATTGCCCTTTTTACTGATTACCATTTTAATAATCTAACCAGTTATGTCAGAAATCCAGCATGAGAGGTGTTTTTTTGGTGCAATCTGTTTGTTACTTGCATTTCTCACAGGTGGGCACCAAAATCAGACTAGTTGGGTACTTCTTTTATTTACATTTGTGTTTGTGTCCTTGTCATTCAGGTATAGCATAGTGTTACTGCTGCATTCTCACACAATAGGGGAATATTCTTATTACAAGGAAGCAAAAATTTAAAACAAAAACAGCCCCCTCCCAGAGGGGAAAAAAAAAGCCAAATCAGTCTTCAAAAATAAATCTTGATCTCATCGGTCTTGTGTAAAACCTCTTTGTGTATCCATGCATGCTTCATCTCTTGATGATGGTCATCCTGTGTAAAATTCCTGTTTTCTGAGTATAGGATGGGAACCCTGGCTGTCTTCTGCTTTGACATTTCTGTCTCCTGACAGTCCCCTTTGCCTGTTCTTAGTTGCTTTTCATGCCACATCTGACTGCTGATAGGGAGTCTTTGCCTTGGAGTTTTACATGACTTACACTTAACTGACCACCCCATTCCTTCAAGGTTTTAAATAGGTGAATAATAACCCAGCTCCATGCCCCAGAGTTCTGGTTCTTGATGGGTTTTCGCACATGCTGTCAGCCTGAAAATAAATAATACCTGCAAGAAAAAGGGACTAAAATCATGCTAAATCTGCTCTTTTTGCTGAGAGCCAAATGGACTAGCGGCTGGAATGCAAGAAGAAAGGATACTCCTATTCCCTGCTCATTTGGCTGACAATGTAATCACTCAGAGTAATAAATCTTCATTGAAAACTTAGATGAAAAGGGAAAAGGAATGAGAGTGCTTTCAGAGAAGAAGTTGGGAGGGGGCCTGTGTCTCTACTGAAGCCCAGCCTCAGAGAGAGAGTAAAAGGGCCGTGGCAGCCCCTGCTGCCTGGGTGCAGAATGGCCCTCAGTGCCCCGGACTGTGCCCAGTGGCTTGTCCTCCTTGGCTCTGGTCATTCCCCAGCCCTGACCTGTGCCCCTCTGTTCTCCGCAGTCCTGGGGTTTGAGGAGCAGGGGTTGTCTGTCTGCCAAATACACCTGAGCATCATGAAGGGGCACAAATAGGGGACAGGAATAAATGGTAGAGATCTAGAGCAGCAGGCTACCTGCTGTGCCTGCTCCGTAACTCTTCAGGAGCCAGCACTTTCCCACAGCCTCATGAGCAAACAAGGATAGAAAAAGCAGCCACAGAACTGAAACATTTTGTTTCCCCTGCTGGGCCTGCCACTTAACCCTGTAAGGAGCCGGAAACCCACACTGGGCGCATCAAGAAACAATGAGCTCTGGACAGGGAGTGCTGGAGGAAGGCAGTGCAGGGATCCAAACCCCTCCCCATAGCCCTGGGAAGAGCTGAGCTGTGGTGCAGGGACAGTGGGAGCCAGTTTGCAAGCACCTCCATACTTCAGGGCAGAGATGCTGAGCACCAGCTCCTGGTGGGATTCAGTCTCCCAGCTCTCTGGCTGCTCTATGTCTATCTCTTTGCAAGTGCTACTGTTCTTGCCCATCCCCTAGTCACTGTGTAATCTGTGTAGGCTTTGCAGTGTGTGTTTGGCGGGGCTGAAGAGGCTGGGTGGAAGAAGGAAGCAGCAAAGACTTTCCCCTCTCCAAAAGCTCCCTGTCTGTGATTCATTCTGCTCTCAATCTGGATCTTTGTGTGCAAGCTGACTGCCTCTTCCTTTGTTCTATGGAATGGAAAGTTTGAGCTGGACTGAAAATAAGGGCAGCTGGGTGAGTTGGATGAAGCACAGGTCATACAGGATGTATTTTGGTTGATCCCCTTTGTCAAGTGCACCAGATGATGTGTAGAGGGATGTGTCAAGGCAAGAGACAGTGAGCAGAGCAGGGCATTGGGCTTGGTGTCACCCAAAGGGAGACTTACTCCATTCACTGTGAGGATGATGAAGAACTGACTGTACATAGGGGCAGTTTGGCATCTTCGGTGCAAGTTTGTTAAAGTTACTTGGCTAATTTCCTCCAGCATCACCTGTTGTGTTTCTATTGAAATTATCCAAGTGACACCAAAGATAAATCTGTCCCACAGTCACCTCTGTAGCTTATGGATCAACAAAACACACTGAGCCAAAGCAGAGAGGCAGGCACAGTGTTTAATTAGTATTTATTTTATTCCTCTCTGTAGAAAGCAATCCTACTTTCCGCTGTTACTTTCTTTGGGAATAAAAATCAGGTGTTGTCCCATCTGCTGTGGGACCTTATGATTGGCACAATGGTCCCTCAAGCAGTGATGAGCGAGCCCAGCCCTGCAAGCCCTCTTGCTTCCCTGGCCTCACCATATCTCACACGTGCTTCACAACCTCCCTAGTTGTCTCACCACTAATTGCCTTTCTAGTGCCTCTTGGACATTGGTGAGCTGTGAGGGAGTGACATGCAGCTCTCCGAGCCTCAGCAACAAAAGATGGCATGGCTTTGACTGGAAAGAATAGCAGAATGGAAAAAGAGGGACTGTTTCAGAGCTGAGTAATGTATAGTTAATATTCTGACGCTTAGGCCATGAAATCGATCTTCCAGGTGAATTTGTGGTCTCTCGAATTCCTTTTGGGTATGAAACACACCTCAAATGGAACAGCCAGCAGCTCTTGACGTCAGTAAATGCTTTCTGCCCTGCAAAAGAACACAGCTTAGATTTCATCTTGTTTTTACACCTTCACTTCTCCTTGTAAGGCTCATTGTCACCAATGGGTCTGGTGTCATCCAACTGCGGCAGTGAGACCAACACTCTGTGCTGCAGAAATACCCAGAGCACAACACTCAGCAGCTGCCAAAGGTTTCTGCTGGCACCTGCTCAAGGCAAGAGAGAAATATCACTTTGTCTGCCTCCCTTTATTGCTGCCCACCAGGAACCAGCAGGGACAGCACTTCACTCCTGTGCTTGGAGACACACAGGTTAGATGAGTGAGGCAAATACCTTGAGCCTTTTTGGACTTTTCAACAGCCCATGTCCCCTTTTTCCCATCCCACTTTTTTCCAGTTAGATTGTAGCTGCCCCATATCACCACTTTCTAGAAGGCTGGCATGGAATGGCATTTTGCTGTGCTTTTCTTCTGTTGTTTCCCACCTGCCAAAGCCCTTCCTTTAAATGTCACAAATATTATTTTGTGTACGAGAGTTGGCAATGACTGCATTTGGGCAAACAAGGAAAGGATACTTTCAGCAAGGCAACTCTGAGAAAGATCAGATGTTTCTGATGGTTGTGGGGACAACTCTCCTTTAACCAGCTTTCTCCACCCAGCTTCATTCCCTTCTAATACATGGGTGGCTGCTGTCTCCTTGTCTTTCCATCTAAACTGGGGTGATGAAAAATGTACTAAATCCCTTCTTTACAGAAGAAATTCTGCAAGTTGAGCTCTTATGCCTCTCACTTTTCCAGCTAGCTCAGCTCTGAGCAGTGGAGCAGACAGTTTGAATGACAAGAGGAGGCATCCTAAGTCCATATCCTACACAAAGTACATGTGGGAGAAAAACTGAATTTAGTGCTTGTCACAGCTCTGCAATGAACAGCACAAAGTCTCTGCAGGTACAGAAACAGTGCAGTGAGCATGTTGTGCTTGTCCTTGCCTAGCTGGAGCTAAATAGGGCCTTTCTCTGAAACTGAAAACAAGGGGTGGGCATGTTTGTGTCTGCCTGGTACTGATTTGGTGGGTGTTGTGCTGGTTTAGGGATGTGACATGGGCACACAGAGGGTGCAAAACAAGGTCGTCCTTCTCCCAGTCCTCCAACTAGCAGCAGAAGCAGGATTGTACCCAGTCTGCAAGCTGGCTATGATGTCTTCCCCTTCCTCTTGTAGCAGTAAATTTCCAGGGTGACCAGAGAAAGGCATCAAGGCCCATATGCTATTGGTGGGCTGTGCAGCTTCTTGTTCACTGCCTTGCCTTAAGCCAGGTCTCTCTTCTCATTCCCCTGCTGCTCGCCCCACATTCTCCCCTGATCCAGAGGCTAAAACATCTTTCTGTGCTCTGCCTCTGCCATGTCCTCTCATTTGAATGTTGTCAAGCTCTTAATATCCTTGATTTTTGGTAGCAAGGTGTTCTCCAGGTTACCAGTGTAATATGGGGAAGCAATCCCTGACCAAGCCCTCCATGCAAGGTATAGTCCTTCCTGGTCTGGGCTCTCTGTAGCAGTGCTGTATACTTTGAAAAGCTTCAGCTTAACTGAACAGATATAAAACTGAATTAAATGGGGAGGTGTATAACTTCATCACCCCAAAATGGCTTTAAAATGCCTAGATATAATATGAAGAAATATTTTGTTATATTTACTTTAATTGTGTTAGGGAAAAGATCTTTCCCTCCTAGGAAATGGGTAGAGATGGTATAGAAATGGGAAATAAATATTCTTTTCCAGTGCAGAGAATGTAGCCACACCAGACAGCTGGTGTGCAGCAGAAAATTCAGGCAATGAAACTACCCAAACTTGTTTCAGTATCCCACTAGGATGAAATGCACAGAAATGTAATAAAAGGAATCATGGTTTAACAGTTAAGAGTGAATCACATAAAAGCCCTCTTTTTTCCTGGTGCTATTTGCAGCACAAGGAAGAATACATGGAGGTTAATTATATTTCAAAGTCGGTGCTCTTTAGGGATGGGCCAGTTTATTAGTAGAGGTTGGAATTGTTAAAGACAGATTTTCTATGCATCAAAACAGTTCATATGAGGCTCAAGATTTTGCTGGTCTGACCTCAGGCAACACGATGCACTTTGATAAAGATTTTAGTGGCAATAAAGTTTTACTGAATTGTACTAAAGATAAATCAAACTGAGACATATAAGGCAGAGGAAATTCTGAAGTATTCACCCAGTTTTCACAATCAGGAGATCAAGAACTTTCTGATCCAGAGGATGCATCAGGTACCTTTGATAGCCACTGATGTGTTTTGAATTCCCAATGCAGTATCTAAATATTACTTACAGTGGTGACTCACAAATTAGAATCTCTAAAAAACATAAAAATGTAAGAAGATACCATAGCTTAAAAAGAAAATAAAAGACAATAATATTTTTTCACTAGCTCATTCTCTGAGAGTGGAGCAAGAAATTAATTTATAAACAATAAAAAGAACAATGTTTCTTGATCAGTCTTGTCTTGACCTCATGTGAAAGGTTTGCCTGGTAAGTTGAACACCCAAGATTTGGAGGCCAGATCTACCGTGTTTCCTCCAGTCCTGCACTGGTATTGCAGCATTGATACTCCTCCTCTGGTTCAGAATGCCACTGGATGGTGCAGCTGGTACTGATACCATAATCATTGACCTGGCATGTGTCCTGGCACAGGGCAAATGCATCCCAATCTTGGACTACATCTTTGTGGGGTCATCTTCCATATTCTATGTGTCCTGCAGTAGAGCAATGTGCATCCCCTGGTGACTAAATGTGTGACACTGGGTCAAGAAATAGTTGAATAATTTGAAAAATGCAAAGTATTTTCTTTTTCAAGTTTACATTTGGAAAAGACTGTGATCTACTTTAGAAAAGATACTGTGTAGAAGTGGGAACACTGTGATAAACTTGTTTATGTTACCTTAAGAATGGTAAATTAGGATGTTAAGGTATGTTTGTTAATTAGTGGTAAAGTACAATGCCTGATATTCATTATTTTCCTTTTTTATCTGATGTGGTCTTGCTTGTTGTTTTGTGATTGAATTGTTTTAGGGAGAAGATGTTTCCATGCCTCTTTGAAAGGCTACCTGGCTGTGAGACACACTTACATGCAGATTATCTTAACTGCTTTCTAAACTTTGGAGAACAGAAACCTCTTACAGTGGAAGGAGAGACTGGTACCATTCTTGAGGTTCTGTGGCCCTGAGGTATTTTAGTTCAGGTTAAGAAACACAATGCCTTGTTGGCTGCTGTGCTAAAGGAGATGATGTTCATAAAAAGGTTCAAAATGAAATTCAACTAGAAAATCATAACACCTTGGCAATGTCATAAGCATTTAACGTAGATTAATACAGTTACTACAGATTAATAATGTAGCTAACACAATACTCTAACACATAGTTGGTGACTGAAAGACTACCCAACACAGGGGCTGATAAGGTGTTCTCACTATGTAAATAGTGTTCTGTGTGTTCTTGGGCTGATGCAATGTGTATTGAAGCAAGGAGCAAAATTACTATGAACATTGAAGGATGAAACCTTTGGAAGATTAGATCCCAAATCTATACGGACTAAAACCTTGCTTTTTATTGTCTCTGAAAGTTGTATAAGCTCAGGAATAAGATAGGAGTGGCTCTGTATTCCTATTTTTGTCCATTTTATGATTGCCTGCTCCGAACTGAGGGAAAAAATGAAACATGTTTCCTTGACTACGGCACTTGTGATGTCATCTGTGTTGTATTTTTTATTTTCTCCCTTTTAGGTTCTTTTCTGAACACATCCTCTTTATAGACTACAGTAGTCCTATAGGTTTTCCTGCTGCTCATTTCACTATTACAGCATGTATCACTTCTCTGTATCTAGGTCAGTCATGTCTGTGTAGTATATTTGCCAAAGCACTGTGCAGTCTGGTCTTAATGTCTGAATTGAACAATGGTATTCCAAAAGGTTACTTTCTAATGCTTTTTATGAAGCTAAAAGACAGTCTGGGAAGTTTTGCTTTTAAAATAAGTTGATTCTGATTATTTTTCAATTTTAGGCTTGATATCTGTAGCCTGCCCTATGTGCAGTGGGATCAGTTTGCTATGCTGGTGTGGAAGGGTTAGAACTTATGTGATCATTTTTCCTCAAAATTGTCCTCTCACTGCCTCATCTTCTGACAGCTTTCAAGTCCCCATTGTTTGGAAAATTCGTCCTTGCAACACATTTGGGTATGACTGGAATCAATCTTAAGGTAATAATAAAAACACCTTCTCTCTAAGGCTTGGTTTTCATTCCGGAGATCATAATTTTTGTGCTCTAGAACTGCTAGTGTAACATAGGACTGAAATTTCTAATTGACATTGAAAGCAGTTCCTGCCAGAAATAACTCAGAAGTAACCCAGAGTTAACTGTAGCACCTTTCCATCTGGTTTACACAAAGGTTACTGCATTCACTTATATCAAGGTCCTGCCTATGCTCAGGCCTTTGCAGTGTGTTACCTGTGCAGGTGTTTTTGCCAGCTAAAGACTTTGCCGTAAAAATGTAATAATAGATGCAGGTCCATTTTGCTGCTTTTTGGGGGTTATCTTTAAGCAACCTGAATGTTGCTGCTTTTTTTTTTCTTTTAGTTCACCTTGATTTCTTTCTTAGCTTAAAAATGAATTACGTGGCTGTGCCACCTGGCTTTTGTGCAAAAAAGGCTGCTGACTTCCTGCTGTAGCCATTTTAGCCTCCCCTTGCTAAAGTTCAAAGCAATTCCCACTTTGTCCTGAGATCTTGCAAATAAATTGTATTGCCTTTGCATTTGTCAACATTAGGAGCTATTTGCTGCACCTTGTCCAAATTACCTAGCACAGCTAAGGACTCTGTAGAATTTCTTTGCTTGCTTTTTTTCTTTCCTCTCTGTGTCCACGTCCCCAATTCTGTGTTGTCAGCAGGCTTAACCAGTTTGTAGTCAGCTTCTCGAAGCCATTTATATAAATTAGGCTTAGCAGGGGTTCCAAGGATCGTGTGGCGATGAACATTACTTTGCATTTGTTGACTTTAATTTTCTTTTGCCGTATGTTGACCCAGTTCTAGAGTAGATCTAAGTCGTTGGATATTTCTTGGTGATGTTTCTCACGTCCATTATATGGCCCCAGTGGCAACTGCAGAAATGTTGAGAATGACCTCGCTTGGAATCATTTACACAACCTAAAACTGGAGCAGGAAAGGGTATATTCACTGACCTAATTCAGCAGGTCTCATCGCTTAGGTCTGTTAATTAACAATGACTCTGTATTGCTGTTCTGTAGCCTGATCACTATCTGTTCTCCTTTGCTACGCTAACTCCTTGCAAAATTTCTGCTGAATGTGCAGCTTTCCTTGGAGTATTTAGCCAGGCTGCCTAAATAAGCCACAATAAATTGTATGATGTATACCTTGCTCTTTGATTTACTCCCCTCTCCTTCCAAGCCAAGAAATCTTTTAAAAGTTTTTGTCATCACTTCGCAACCTTAAAAAATTAAAGCACTTGGATGAAGATCAAAAGCCTGTTCTTGTCTTCAAGATACTTAGTAGTGACTCAGTAGTAGCAGGAAATACTTTACCTCATGCTCTCTAGGATCCCATGTGCAGGTCCATCTCTCCAGGGCAAGCCCTCTGTGGTGGCAGCAGCCCATGCCACCCACAGTCACTGGGCCCTCTGGGAAAAACTCACAACCCCTCCTTTCACTTCGTCTAGTTTCTGAATGGGCTCAAGAAGGCTACAGGGAGCCTGACACAAATCGACCTCTGCCTTTCACATCCCTGCCCAAAAGGAGAAAGATGATCATTAAAACGATTTCTTTTAGGGCTCATTTAGCCTGTTGTTTGCAACACGTTCTGTGGTGCTTATGACTGCTCCAAGCTGTATCTAGCAGAGCTCCCAGGAGAGAGAAAATCATGGATGTGCCCCCAGGTCTCCTGTAAATTTGACTGAGTTGATCGTGTCTCTGTTTTTTACAGCTTGTCCAGGACTTTTAATGTTTTAACTTAATAAGAATGGACTGGTCCCATGCTCTCAGCTTCAGGGCCTTTATTCACTATCAGTTTAGAGCAGCTGCACTTACTTGCTTCTGGGTTTAGGGGAGAGAAAACCCCTCTTGGAGCTCTCCATGGGATTGAATATTTCCATGTAAATTGTGTCTGAGGGCATATTTTGGCCCAGTAATTTTAAGGACAGTGTGCTGAAATTAGATTGGCATGATGTTTTTAGAAAGGCTTTTAGATACTACAGCATTCTTCCTTACTGTTCCAGCTGTTGAGCAGGCAGGAGACTGAAGCAAGTGAGATTCCTGCTTTTTAACAGAGACATTTTCCAGCCTACAGATGCCACAGCACTCAGTATTGTTTGCCAGCCTGCCATATCGCCAGCATGGATTTGTAATCTGTATACAACTCAAGTAAAGCAAAGCAAGAGAGCTGCAGAACTTGTTTTGCTGCAGTGTTGGAATAAACAATCTAAAATTAAGACTTTGTCCATCCACCATCTAAAAACAAAAATCCTGCCCTTATTCTCCCAAGCAAAATAGTTCATGTAGGTTCCAAGGCACCTCTAGATGAAAAGGCAGACTGCCTGCCCTCCTCCTGTGCCCCCTGAAACTGAGTTTCCAGTGACACAATCAGCATGTTCCATTTCTCCAGGGAAAAGACAGCCATGGCTGTATTTCAGTACATCAGGAGCCTCTTGAAAAGGTGAGACCCCTTCTGTTACTGCTGTAATGGAAGCAAAGCCTAAAGAGAAGAAATGTGACCATTTCAGGGGCACAAAGTCATCGTATTTCTGCTGTTACATTCTGGGAACAAAAATAGCAGGGACAGGTCCCAGCTGCCGGCCACAGCGTGTTTGAAAAGGTTATCAAGACATTATAGCATGTAAACAGCAGAGCTATTAGCTCTGGGCTGTGAAAAGTTTCTAACCTTCACCGCGAAAACCTTAAATTATTTTTGAAGTGTTAATGAAAGTCAGCTCTCCAAAGATGGATGTGGAGCATGGAATTGCATTAGACAAATGGCAGTAACATTTTAATAGTTATTGCTTTGAAAGCCCCCCTCTGAGAGGATTCAAGGGGGTTGGAGACCAGACACTTTCATGAGCCTTTTTTCATGGGGGTAAGCAATGTGTGGTTTATATCGAGCTATTTACAAAAGCATGCAGACATCATGGGTTTGTTTAGCATGTGTTTGGGAATTCTTTTTTACCTCCTTCAAAATCTTGGAAGTGTCTAGTGGCTCAAGGATGTTTAACGTGGCTTTAAAGCTAGTGCTCCCCAATTCAGCAAGGAAGCCTGAGTCTGTCCCTGCAGGTGATGATACACAGGTGTAGCCTGCCCTGCTATGGAACTGCCTTTGGGATGGGGTGCCTCTGTGGGCAGCAGTCACAGGCAGAGACTGGGTGCCACCTGAGCAGGGTGGCAAACTACCACCCAGTTCAGCAAGGACAAAATTTTTCCTGTGTCTTTATTTTATACATACATGCTACTGAACAGATATAAAAGATATATAGATTTTTATATATACACACTAGGGCACAGTACTTATCTGTGTATATGCATATGTGTTTTCTGCAATTGTATATAATTCAATTACTTAATTGCTAATTAACTGTAATAGGCACTTGCAGAGAAAAGCTGCACAGAGTGTGCCCTTCATCCAGAAGTGTCTGTGTGAGATGCCCCCTTTTCACTGCACAGGCAGTCAGGGTTCAACAGTGCTGCATCACCCTTGGGCTACCTCAAACAGCACAAAATGTCCCAATCACAGGTATTCTGTGGGCAATGCTTAGAGTGGGAGAGATGAGCCTCTAAAGATCACTGTGTCTTGACCTGTTACAACGATTCTCTTCTACTCAGTCACATCTTGACTGTGTGCATAAATTTTTATGATTTAGTTTATATTAGGAAAGCTGAGTCTTGCTGAGGCCTTTTGATCCCATGAGGAAATGTTACAAATGCTCATTTGGGCCACAGGGGTATAGTAAGGGCATAATTCCTCTGCAGGATTGGAACCAGGGGGGAGCCCTGTGTTGTGTTGGCACAACTGTGTTGTTCCCTAGAGTATCTGCTAATGTTTCATATTAGAAGATCAAGAAAAGAGGTAAACGTACAGACTGCATCTGTATTTAAGCACTGGGTTATCTCTGAGCAGAGAGAGGTTTCAGCTGAGTCCTCTGCACTGATCAGCACCAATCCTTGTTGAGGTTCTTATCATTTGGGCTTCTTTCTCTGAGACGCATTTGGTGATTTTTGCTTTCCTTACACAGTTTTGCAGGTAGAGCCGATTTTATATGAAATACTTATCTTTATTTCAGTCACTTTTTATTGTCAGGTCAGATATTTCCCCTCTCCTCCCCTTTTTGCAACAGGGGGGAGAAGCAACCCTTTCAGCAGCTCCATAACCATTTCATGCATAATAACATTTTAGGCTTTTATTACTCTGTTGAGACAAAGCAGGCTCTGATGAATTTCAATTCAGCACAGAATCGACCATGCTACAGTATCTAGTCATACAGAGAAGAAAACCTCTCTCCAATTCTGGAACAGGTTGAAAGACCAGCAACTGTGATCATAATACCAGAGTCAATAAAGCTTAAAGCTCTGTCTGGCTTCCCCACTAAGGAAGGTGAAACAAAATCTTCCTACCCCCTACAAATCAATTTTAAAGCCATTGCACGGTGATGACGTTCATCGGCATTTTCATTGCATACAATGTGGACTCAATTTTGTGCTGAGTGTGTTCAGTTAAAGGAACCCTGGCAGTCCAGGCAGGTTTTGTAAATGAGTTAATTTCTGGCACTGTCTCTTCTCCTGATTCTTAGCTCAATGTTTCTGAACTTTTAGAATTATGTTTTCTTTTCCAATTTTTTTTAAATTCTCTCTTCTGTTTCCCTGTGCTTTCAAGAAAATCTGCAAGTAAAGGGAATGCACCAGTGAAGCTGGAATCTAGCACTGCCAGGTGTGTTTGGGAGTCTTTTAAATTTTTTTAGTATATTTTTAGGTCTGCCTACAGTTGCATTATTAAGCTTTTCTCTCCAACTGTGAAGCCTACAATTGCATTTTTAAATGAATGCTGGGGAAATCTCAAGTAATCATACAGCTCCCAGAGCCTACAGATAGAGCCTACAGGTGATACTGTAGACCTGGAAAATCCTACAATTCTTTGTTAGCCTGGCTGCGTAGTGTGGGACAAAGAGGAGCTGGATGAGGGTGGCAGCTCTCTTTTGGGTTGTGTGCTCTGCTTGAGAGTGGCCAAACAGATAAGGTCCCAGACACAAAGGTCCCCTCGTGGACAGTGTCACCATGCAGTTGCCACATCTCTGGCTGTCAGGTCACACAGATGGAGGGTGGATGGGGGCAAGATCTCTTATAAGGTCTGAGTATTTCAGGCTCAGTAGATGAGGCAGATGAATGGGAAGGGGTACTGACCACTTTAAGTACCTTATTCATATTTTTCATTTACCATTTAAGCAAATAAAAACCAGTGAATTTGGTTCTCAAGGTATCTCCTCTAAATATGTGCCTGCAGAATAGACACTTTGCTGATTCACTGTATGGTGCAGTTCCTTATTGAGTGTGAGGATATGGCAACCGGCTGTGCAAAACGGTCTTGGACTTTAGGCTGTCTTTCTTTACAGTGTTTGGTGTAATGATAGATGTTTTTGCATCCTTGCTGATCCCTCATGTACTCACATTGTTCCAGTGCATTTTCCTTCTCTGTGGAAAGCACTGCACCAGTTTGCCAGTGTAGCTCTGTGGAGTCAGATACTTCACAGGACAGAGAGAGCCTGCTTTGATCAGCCAGGCAATAAATTTACATCCAGGCTAAGCAAAACTCTACTTGTATTATTCTTGGAATTCGAAGTTAAGGTAACATCCTTCAAAATAAAGTGGCATGGTAAACCTTTGTACAAGTGACTCAGGCAGCCAGCAGCAACAGCTTTGAATTTGGATTGCCTGGGAAGACTCCTACAGCCACTTGGAGTATCACACAAGCTTTTAAGGAGAAAAATTTGGGGAAATTCAATGGAGGCTTCATATTTTTCTTTAGGCAGCAGCTGAATAGAAACTGTATGCTTAAGATACTTCATATACTCACTTTGAGCGTTTTTCCTGTGAAATGTAACCATGGTTAGCATGGGATGAGTTCTCCTCCTCACCAATAGTTATGTAAAGAATTTTCTGCCCCTTGGCCCTCTCATGAGAGTTGACTAATGTATTTCAGGAAATGTCATAGCACACTTCTGAGGCGAGAGATGATGCTTATTACTGTACTTAAAATAGATGAACTGAGGCAAAAGACAGGTGAAGGTTTTAGAGGCATTTAAAATACAGAGAAGTTTTCCCCACGACTTTATAAAACACCTAGGGTTTGAATCTCTTTTAAATCCAGCAATGTCTTAGGAATTCTGATTCCATCCTAACTGCTAGTGGAGGTTTTAGCTCTAATTGTGCATCTGGCTCAAAGGGATCTAAGAGACAACATTTAAGTTCAAAAAACCCATGTGGGAAACCCAGATATTTGGGTAACATATCTATCGCCTTTGTATACTATGTGGACAGTAGGAGACTTTCTTTATTTATTCTATGCTATTCAAAGGGAGGGCAGCAGGACAGAAGGTATGCTGTCCCTTGCCATCTTCCTTCCAGTCAAGGCCTTTGGCTCTGAGGCAGCAGGATGATGTGAGGCCCTGAGACTGTGAATGCCCTCTGTGGCAAGGAAAAGTTGCTTTACACAGGGCATAAAATCAGCACTTCAAGCAAGTACCTTGTCAGTTTAAATTGAGCTTAGAGCACCTCAGCTGATGAGAATTTGGCCCCACCATGTCTTCTTCCTATGTAGTATTTCATGGTTATTATTTGGAGTGGGGAGAGAAAGAGATTTTAAGAAATTAAATTAAAAGAATAATAAAATTACAGAGAAGTTGCCTGAAGATTTTAAATATCCTGCTCTTGGCAATATAGCTTCATTTTCTGTATAATCCCTGATTTACAGCTTTTTTTGCAAGGGGTAAAATCTATTCCTCAGAGTAAATTTTCCACCCCACTTGTATCCAAACCTCTTGACTCTATTGACATTCATGTCTTCAATTCAAGCCCAAATTACAGTGGCATAAGCCTCCATTTAGTGACAGTGAAGCTAAAAAGGCTTTGGGATTTGGTTTAGCTTAGCTGAAATGTATCAAACCTTCTCCCAAATGATTAGTTTGGGAGCTCCTCAGGAGGATATGTTTTCTTAAGCAATGTTTATGTCACAGTGTTTTTATTAATATCAGAAATGTCTTAAATCATCTCTTCTCTTTTTGTGGTTGGCTTGTTTGTTTAAGTTTTTTCATTTGTGAGTGCCTTTACTTCCTTTGTTTTCTGACATCAGCATGGATGTGCAAAGTCACTTTGCTAAATATGAAAGACAACTGAATGTTTTCAGGCTTGGTAATGCTTGAGAGAAAAAAAAGGAGGAGGGAAGAATGAGAAAGAAGGAGCTGTTCTGATGATTAAGACAAAGCAACCCTGCCAAAGGATGCTCCACTCTTGAAGATGAAATGTGTGGGTTTGGTGGAGCCTGGCCCCCACAGCTGAGCACCCCAACACTACAACACTTAGGGAGGAGGGAAAATGTTTTCTGGATGTGAACTGGTTTAGTGAACTCTCAGAGTAGTTGGTTCACTCCTTCCAGCTGTTTGGTTGGAGTCAGACATGTCTATGCTGACTTGTGTCAGCCCGAGGAGTTGATGCTGTTCAAAGGCAGAGTTGGTCTTTCAGCCTGAAGTGTTGCCACAAATCTGTTTACCAGTGTAATTTGTTGAGAAACGCTGGTGAACTCAATGAAACAATGCTGCTGAAACACTCCACAGGACTGGAAAGTGGCCTGAGGACAAATGTGGCTTAGCAGAGCCTCGCTGTGATTGTGTCATAATGACATAGCTACCAGTATCATTTGGTCTCAGCCTTGACCCAGTGGCTTGAGGTTTCATGCAGTGGTACTTCTATTACCTGCCTACTTTCCCTCCCTATTTCTGCTTTCACACTACAATCTCCAGCTTTTTGAAGGAATAGCCTGTGCTTGGCAGCATTCCACCATATTCCCTGACCACCACCTCTTCCTTAGGATCACCAGGTAATACCAGCATGTGTTAGGATCATTAAGGTATTAATATTTAGCCGTATTAGAGAGGGAATCAAAACCATCGTTGGGCTGCAGGTTTTTCATCTGTGTGCAATAAATCATCATCAACCTCTTTATTTTGTTTGCATTTCCACAGAGAGATGGGAGCATCAAGAACAGATTCAAAAATTTTAATTTGTTTTCATTTCATATGCTAGAGACTTGCCTGCAAAAGGCAGAGTGTTGATGCAGTGGGGGATCCCCAGTGCAATCAGAAAGCCTCACTGAGTCCAGGAGGGGGTGTGCTTACAAGCCGCCATAATCCAGAGGAAGCCTGGAGTGTTCCAGATATAATAGCGGCACTTGATGTGTCTGCGTCTGCTGCTCTCCATGGATAGAAAGTATGGCAGAGCAGAAATTATCCTGGAAGGTAATTATTAAATGGTTTCTGCTGATCCATCTGAACAGCACTGTTTACTCTAAGGCAGTCATGGTGGCAGGACTAACTCAGGGACTTCCTCTGACAGTGTTTAACTGTCCTGTCGAGCAGATCAGAGAGTCCCTAGGAGCGTGGTGTCCTGCCCACCCTTCGCACAGTGCTCACTTCACCCTGCTCAGAACGATGTATTTTCACACTGTCCATCCAGCATGGCTGTGTGTGTCAGTCCAGGGGGGTTCACCACTTACTCCCAGGAGAAGATGTGCTTCTCACACACAAGACATACAGGAATTTGAAATCAGGAGGGTATCCTAGAGATTAAAGACAGAGTGTACCTTCCCCTGCCCTTTGACAATGGCAGCTGTGACTTTGCTCTATTCAGAAGAGTTTTTCTAGCTGGCAGTGCAAAAGCACTGAGCTGTCTGTCTAGCCATCACTCCAAGCCTGGTTAAATTAATATTAGCTTTGAGAAATAGGTAATTATTTTCCTTGTTTATTTGGTTGCACCTATAATTATTGCTTTACCTGGTGGGAGCCATAAGCCGTTGTAATTATGCTTCATTAAAATGCTGATTAATAACGGCTTCCTTCTAAAGGTGTGCTGTGGGACCTACTTTTCCCTGGCTACACTTATTAATTGTAATGTAGATCTATGTACCTATCTATTAACTCTGAGCTAATATACATAGAAATGATGCTAAGATCATATTTCAGCACCTGACTTAGACTCACTAACACTAGGAATTCCAGACCTCAAGATATTTTTTTCTGGTCAAACAAAGATTCTTTCTTGCTACTGCATATTTCCAAACACTTCTAGAAAGGACAAGGTGAAAAAATGGTGTAAGTGTGCCCTACATAAAGAGTATTTCAGAGCTCCTATATAATAACCTTTATATTCAGGAATTTCAGACTGCTTTAGAAAGGAAGGCAAATATTCTTTCCCTTTTGTACACCAGAAACATTAGGCTTGGAAAATGATCCACTGGACTATAAGTAGATTATGTGTGTTTATGTATGAGCAGAGACTTTATCATGGTTTAATTAGCCAAAACTTACTGCTAGAACTTCAGTAAGGCTGAGAAGCAGGAGTTCAGGTAAAAAAATTAATAAAGATTCCTTCCTTCTCCTTTTTGAAACTTGTTCTGTTGTGAAAATAATGCAGGCAGACTTTGGTTTGAGAATTCCTTAGTCCCAAAACAGTGAAGGAATTCATTGATAAGATTCCCATTTGGACCATTTCTAATAACATGCATTAATCAAATACCTGTTCAGAGACATTTTTTTGCTTTGTTGGGTTTCTTAAAGGTCTTCTTTCTCCTAATTTTTCTTGAGTGAATATCAACAGCTCAACCCAACCAGTACAGTGTCCAGTCACAACAAAGCACCCTTTAATAATTATCTGTTCTTTAGACTTCATATCAAAACCTGCAGCATATGAAGAGCCCTGTCTCTATAGGACAAAAGGATTGGTTGATGCCAGTGAGTGTGTTAAGGATGATTGAGTGGGCAAGACCAGCCAGAGCTTAATATAAGTGAGACAAAGATTCAGTCTGTAAGTCCATGAGATTGAGTCTATACATCTTCATTACTGCTTTAAAACATAGTAATGGTTTCAGAAGTGAGCACTATATTTGTGCATTAACTTTTTTTCACCTCTGAACACTTTTTCTATACCTACTTTGCCTTGACCAGAACTGATACTGGGATCATTTACTGGGCTCATGAAGACAATGGTCCCAGCTTTTGTATGGTCCCTGTTCTTGACTTCAGTTAGATTTGGCCATGCACTTAACTCATTACAGAGCCTGTTCTGCTCATGGGTTGTCTCATTCAATGCAATCTTATTAACTGCAGTTGTATGGCAACTCTGATACAGGAGCTAGAAATTAGGACTGGGGAGGCAAAAGGTTCCCTCCTGTCATAAATAATTTGTTTTCCAATGCTTGATTGTGTTTTGATTCAAGTCTATTTGCTTTCAAGATTTCTCTCTTTTCTCAGACCTGAAGAAAGGATCCTATGGGTAAGGCCAGCTACTTTGTAGTGAGTGTTTCACCCTCAGCCTCTTCTAAGCATAGGCTTCATTTTGGGACTAGACTTCCAGAATGGTGGAGCTCGCAGCTACCTCTGTGGTAGAAATGCTGATGGTTTGGAAGACACCTGTATGCCTGACAGGAAACAGAGCTGAAAGACCTTGTGGTGGGGATGTATGGGGCAGTGTGTACATATGCTGGAAGGAAAAAGCTTTGTTGCTGGAGTTGGAACACTATTCTTCCAGGAGTGGGAAGTACTAAACAGCTCAGTTCTGCACAGAGGTTACTTGGCGTAAATCAATGTTACCATCATTATTCTGAAACGTCATCTTTCTCATAATCCTCTTGACTTGTCATGATCACAGAATATAATGGTTTGATTCCAGAGCTCAAGCACTACTTTGTGTTATTTCCTTTTTCAAATGTGCCAACTTTATAGTATCTCAGTGCATCCCTTTGTTGTGTGGTTTGGGACTACTTAGCACTGCTTTAAAGTCAGGGAAACTGAGGCAACAAGTGACTTGCAAGGTTACATTATCAGCCAGAGCAAGAATAAGGTACAAGGCATCCCAGTCCATTGGTGCTGGGAAAGGTATAGTGTAAAATTTAAGCCTTCTAATCTGAAATACAGATAAATTCAGCAGAAGGCCAAAAGACTGCAACATTTTTGGGATGGAATGGGCAGCAGAGTATGGAAGAAGATAAAAATGTAGAAGTTTTGATCAGAAACCAAGGTTGAGCTGGTTCAGAATTTTTAGAGAAACATGGAAAATGTTTGGATCTGAACATGGACCTTGCTCACTTTCCAATAGATTTGACCTCTAAAATGGAGTTGATGCATGATCTGAAAAAATAGACATTTGGGTGTTGCAGATACACCTTCAGTTCTTAATTTGGTAACTTGAAAGACAGAACAGTGATTCCAACAGTGGTGCTGTTGAATGCTCCTGCATTCCCACACACTGGGAAAACTGAACTTTTAGAAATGTGACTTATGATGTAAGATATGTGGTAAACTTTAGAATTGCCAGGAGCTTTGGGGGTCACATCCCTGGGTAATGTAAAATTAACTGTGATAAGGATGTAACAGTTTCTGTCTGATTAGTCTTGCCATTTTTGTGTTTCCTACCTAAAGGAAAGGCTGGTAAAAAAGGGATCTTTTCATTCAAATGTATTTCCCCACCCTGCCCCAGCTTTCTAAGAAAATGTTGCTATCAGCCAATACATCTAATTGCAGGCCAGCTGGTGTCACCTGTGGGTCTGGCTTTACCTGTCCTAGAAATCTCTTACAAACCAGCAAAGCCCTTCAGCTTGCTGCCTTAGTTTGGGCAAGGACGTTCACGATCATTTCCAGCTATGGTATGAATTATTGGGAAAAATTGATCCTGCATATTTTAAGGAGCTATCTTTCTCTGCTTCTTTCTGTCCCACTCCCCCTGTTTGTTTTAAGGAGGGTTCTGATTATACAAATGAATCATGCAAGTGAGTGTTCCCTGCAATGCCACTAATTGATGGGATGCTATACAATTGCATTGCAATAACAAAACACTTTCAGCCTCTGAGAGATTAGTTGCATTGGCCTGGGATTAAGAAACCTTTGAAATCCTGAATCTAAATTACCATTCTTTTGACTGCTGTTTGTGACGCTAATTAGCTGTGTTAATTGGATGTTTTGATACTTGAAGAGCAGAGCAATCCAAACCTTTGTTTTTCTTTTTTTTTTTTTTGAAAGCCAAAATTATTAATGAGTTTGGCAAAGGAGCCAGAGTTTATTTTAATGCTGTACACTTCCATATTCCCTTTTTTGTTTTAGGTTGGTATTTTTGTTGGGTTTTAATGTTGTTATTATTATTTTTTTAAGCATTCTGAGTGAGTAATCAGCGTAGGAGTGAATAGTAAATGTTTGAATGTGCTTTCCAACAGAGAGCTCTGATGCATCGCTGTCTCCAAATTATTGAACTGCTGGAGAGAAAATATGTCCAAGCCAACATCGTTTGTATTGTTGGGAGAAGTGGGGAGATAAAGGGGGAGAAGTGTGAAACAGATGCAAAAAATTAATGTGAAGCCATTTAGATAGAGGGGCTTCCTTTATAATTGCATGGTAGGTGATCTAAAAGGAGCTCAAATTTACTTTCTTCTGGACTGTCATGTACTTCCTTGCTGTTCTTGCATCAGGCAACATGCTGACTCCCCAGGCTCTGGACTCAGAATAGAATTTGTGTAAATGGTTGCAGGGGTGTTCAGGAAGGGTTAGAAATCCTTTACTTTGTAGGATCAAAACTCAGTATTTGTTTTCAACTACTGTTCCAATCTACATGACTTCATGGTTTGACTCAGTTCTCACAGACAGGCCTTACCAATGGCCTTTCCCTGTTTAAAAGAATACCAAAACTAAAAGCCAAGCCCAAACCATAACAATCTATATCAACTGGAGGGACTTCATCACTCTTTACTTTGAATCCAGGACACACTGGCTTGGTATTTTGGAAGCAAAGCCATAATGCGGGCCGTGTCCTAAAGCTGAGGCACAGTTGGTGTCTCCCTGCCTGTGCCCAAATGGTTTCATCTGATAAAGTCCTTGGAGCCTGCACAGTGTGAGTGGCATGTCAAGGAGGCTCTTGCTGTGGCTCACTGTCTTTCAAGGTCAGGCCATCGGAGCACTGTGAAGGCAGTGGTGCAGGGACTGGTGCTGTGGTGGAAAGTCAGCAGAGGAGATCTGCAGTGTTGATGCCAAAATCTGCTCTGTAATATGCAGGATCTGAAGTTAGGATCTAGGAAAAGACTGCAGTATCCAAAACAAAATCCTCAGAGACTTCTGGTACATTCTTCAAAAATTATGTTCCAAAATGACCTGCCCTTTACATGCCACCTTTAAGCACATCTACCTTTTAGATGCCACCTTTTAAAGCCCATCTCTTAAACCATTTACTGACACCTCTCTTTTTTATACCAGTCTTGCCCAAATACCCAGCCTAACACCAGTGCTCCATGAAGTGTTCCTTGAAGACTCACCAAAACCACAAAATGGTGCTGCAGGGGCCTCATTATGACACACACTCTGGGAAAAGACAGTGCCCATTATAAGACAGTGCTCTCCCCAAAATTAGATGTAGCTGCTTTGTTCTCAAAATGTAGGTAGGCAGCACATTTCATGGAATCATCTTTTAGATAAATGCCTACCTCCAAAGCAGGGCGTTCCACTTAATGTCATTCTCAACTAGAGAAGCAAGTTCTTGGTCTGTCCCCCTGGGTAATGGGTTGGGTAGCAGCCCATTACTTTCAAATCTCTTCTCCCTTGAAGGAAGGATTGGAGGAGCTGTGGGGTCAGGAGGAGAGTGAGAGGGGTCTCAGGGCTGCAGAGCTCAGTAGGTAGGACCTCCCTCCATCCAGACGGAGCTTGGAATCAGCAAATCTCTTTCCAGGCTTGTGTGTGGGATTTCTATTAAAGCATTCTGGCATACAAGCAGATGTGAGTCCAAGGACAAGGCTCTGTGTGAATGGAAGAACCTCCTGCCCAGCCCTGCTTCAGGCACCACAGGGCAGGAGGATTTTGGCAGTCAGTTTGTGGCTGCTGTTTCCTTTTGGCTCCCTCATGCTGAACATGCAGGTCCCTTACATCCCCTCCTGGGGCACCAGCCTCTCTCCATGTGCCCTGCAAGGAGTGGAAGGGTCAGATCCTCACCCTTGTGTGCCAGCTGGGCCCCAACCACCTAGAGTCAAGTCTGAGATTCTCTTATGGGTACTGGAGGCATTTAGGGAATTTGGTTTTTTTCTCCCACTCTCTCACAGCTTTGTTTCTTTCACAGGCACAGAATTCACTCAGTTACATTTTTTTGTTGTTGTTGGGTTTTTAGTTCAAGTTTGAAAAGTGTTGTCTGAAGATTCGTATCCAGTTGGAGCACCATCTGGATGGGACAGGACGGAGAGACTCAGCAGCCTCTGAAAAAATAAAACAGAAAATCGTTCCAAATCTTAATGTGTAATTACAGTGTGAAACAACAAAACCCGGGCTCCACCAGCTTCTTGGCAGCTTTGTAGTTTGGCCCTAAGGAGATTCATCTTCCAGGAGAATTTAAGGAGTGAGTTCCTGGGTGAGCAAGAGGAGTGAGACATGGTGGGAAGCTGATGGATTGGATCTCTAGGGCAGGACTGGTTTTTTCATGACTTTCAATCTCCATCTGTCAGTGAATTCATGTGCTGACATTGACAACTGCTTTAGAGGAAGCAGCACCTCCTGGCTTGGTGGCAGCCTGCTGGTGGGAGGGCAGAGGACAGGGCTGCATGTGTGTGAGTATGTCTCCAGGGGAGGCTGGAAGCCACACAGAAGTGAAATGGAGCCAGGTTCAGATGTCTGCAGCCGAAACACTTCCAAAGCAGAATAAACAATACAACATTTCAGTTTTTCACGGTGAAGAATAATCAGCATTTTGTTTTCAAACAGTTTTCTAAAAACAACACCAATGCAGGAAGGATATCAAAACTGTTCTACAAATGTTGAGCTTACGTGGAAAATCCTTTTGCAAAATGCTTTTTAATGACTTCTTCTACCTCTCTTATGCCAGCTTTGGCAGCCAATTTGTGCTCCATGACAGACTAATGCTTCTGAGGGACAGCTGGAGACATGTCAAGAGTGAAGGGCCACATTTGCTTGAGGAACTCTTGATCTGTCTGGTCTTCCTAGCCCCTTGTGATCCCAAAGGAAATTACCATAATAACATCACTGTTATTTAAGGGGTTGTAACTGCTCACACCTTACACAGATCATCCAACTTGCTTATTCCCAGTATCAGTGCAGATCAGGTTTGGCCACACATGCTAAGGCTGTGTAGGAGCCCAGACTTGGCCAATATTCTAGCCCAACCTGAATTGCTCAAATGGCAGCTCAGGGGTCTGTGGTGTTTCAGAGGGCTCAGCCCTTGCCTTGTGGCCCTTTTTTCTGACACTTGGTATTTTGGATGAATGCATCACCTACAATTCACGGAGTAAGAAGCGACAGCATCAGAAACCCTGTTCTCCTTTGCTTGTCTGGAGGAATATTCTGTGCAGAACTTTGAAAATGATGCCCTACAGTGCACTCATTTTCAATCAGACCTTTCTTTTCAAATGGTGCTACATCTGAAATCCATGGAATGTGCTCGATGCAAACATTTGCAAGCCTACCTTTCTCCTGAGAAGAATATGCCTTCCTCCTAATTAAGGCTGGTTGTCTACCCAGCTATTCCCACTGCTGGCTGCCAGCAATAATGCCCACTGTAGTGTGGGTGGAAAATATGCAGTTTTCAAATCTCATTTATTCCATATAGTATTACATTCTCTCATGAACAGGCTGCTCATTCTCTGTGAAAAAACAAGCCAAAATGCTCTGGGAACAGCATGGTCTCTGCCCACACTTACGGATAAGATGAGGGGACATTTACCTCAGCATCCCTTTTCCTCGCCAAGCTCTACTGCCTCTGACTCCCACGGTCTATGCCTTTTTCCCTAATAGTTCCCCTATCCCCAGTCATCCCACCACATCTGATTTGGTGGATTATTTGACTGTGCAGGTTGTCTGAGGATTTATTTTCCCAAGCTGGTACTCCTAAATGGGTGTGAATTATCTGATATGGAGATTATGCACATGAACATAAAGTAAAGGCTGACATGGGGCATCCCAGCTCACTGCGAAATGCTGTCTGTACATATGATGATTATTAGCAACTCATTTCACAGTAGCCCCTTCAAGCCATCTCATCATTGATTCAAACTAATGATCTAAGAAGGAGTGTCACTGGAATTTCCTGGGGCCGATCAGTTCCAGCAATGGCTGAGGTTTTCATGTAAAACCCCTGAACATCAGTTAGCAGATCCTTGTCTTTACTGTCCTTTGGTGAGATTATGATCCCTGGGTGAGCAGATCAGAACACCCAACTTGGAATTTTAAGTGATTGATCATTTCTCTTAAATGCCTGGCTAAATCTTACACCCAACTGGTATTTTGAAATGCTGCCTAATTTTCCCTTTAAGCCATAATGTTCTAGAAGGAGTTTGCAGAGATTCCTGCTCAGACAGACCCAGAGGTTGGACTGCAAATGCAGTGGAATTGACTGATATGCAGGGCATCAACCTTGCTAAAATATGAGATTCTAATAAGAAAAGATCCTCACTAAGAACCCATTCTTTCTGGTGCTTTATATCACTGCATTGGTTGTGGATATTGTTGGGATATTGCTGTTTCCAAGGAAAGCAGATGACAAAAGCTGTGTCATAACCTTAGGTCTGATTAGAAAGGGACATACACTTTCAGGAACAGTGACAGAAGCTGTAGACTGGGAATAATCAATAATTGCTCTTTTGGCAAATAGATGACCCTGTGGACTCATAGCAAAGATTTATGGAAGGCAATGTGTTTTTCTTATGAAAAAGAACAATAAGGGATAAAATGTCTGTTCCAGAACTATCCTCAGCATATAACAGTGGCTGATTTAAGCTGAAATTCTGTTCCTACCTTGTGGTCTATTCACACTGAATGTGATGAAAAGGCAGGCTAAAAGTGCTGCGGAAACAGTATGTGTGCACCCTCTCAAACAATGGGTTTGGTGATGCTGTGACAGCTGCCAATGAGTCTCATTGTACAGGATGTGTAGGCACAGCAACTGGTTAGTGAGGAAAGATTAGCTCAGAGAGAATAAAGGGAGGAACAGAGTTTAGGAATAAAGTAGCGAAGAGACATCGTGATGGGAGACTGGAGTTTTGGGCCTTTCTTCAGCCCTGATTGAGATGAATGAAGAAAGCCAAAAAAAAGCAACATCACTCTGGAAACACTTAGAAGGTCCCTTTGCTAAAACTAGTGTGGTCTGAGGAGAAAGGAAGTTTTCACTTTTCATTTGGTATTGAATTCCAAAGCTGACTGTCTTAACAGATACAGCTGAGCAAGGGGGGAATCATCTGGTGTTATTCCCCAAGTGAAAATGTTAGACAACCTATTTGCAGTGAACACTGAAATGCTGTGACTTTTGAACCATGAAACGTGGATCACTTGAACACACACTAAAGTACTAGAGGTGTCTGAAAATGTCCAAAGTAAAGGCTTGTAAAATGTGAAAAAATATTCATGGGCATTTGTTTGCATTACCCTCTGATCTCTGTGAAGTAGCCCTTTAAATTTCATTTTGAGATCCCCAGGCAGTGCGAATACCTGTACTTTAATTTAGTTTGCCTTAGCTCCCAGGAAGCTCTATTTCCAATAGTGATTTGAACTCCAAATCCTAGCCTGATTGATCTTGTCTCACCTGACAAGTCACAGTTGCTATTCTTTTAGTGTCTGGCTTGGTGCCCAAAAATGTATGTATTTGTGCAGGGGTATGACTTGCCATTCTACTAAATGAAGTAATAAAAATAATAATAATAATGATAGTTTTCACTCTGAAAGAGCTTTATAGCCATCTCTGATTTCAGCCTCATGCTGGCTCAGTATGGTGTGAGGCCAGGATTTATTGCTCTTTGGTTCATGTTGAAAGACCCAGATTTTCCTGTGTAAATTGGAGCCCACTTGTGCTGGGGACATCACTGGTGCTCAGGGATGGAGTCTGAGATGCAGCACAAACAAAGGAAGGACAAAAAAGGGTTTAATGCTTTGATTTACAATGCTAGGGAATAGAACACAGACAAAAAAGTATTTGTTGATGGGATCATATGCCCTTTCACAAGATGAGTCCCATACGTCAGGCTGCAGTGGGAGCTCCTTTCAGAGACATAACAAAGCCTGATGTGGCAAAGGACAGGACAAGCTCTCCTGTTCCATGACCCCACATTCTTCCTGGCAAGAGAGACTACAGTGAGACTTTGCAAATACACCACCTGTGAGCCAAATTGACCTCCCTTATTTAGACCAGTTTTACAGAAAAGCAACTGATTATATCTTATCTGTGTTTCTTTCACCACTGCGACACACACATACGTAACAAAATTTAATCTACTTTAGAAATGATTGATTGGTTAGCTGAGTGTGCTGTGAGCTGAGACGGGGTGCCCAGCTGACACCAAGCACCTGGAATTTGCTGCATCTCCACCATGTGCTCACTCCCTTTGGATGTCAGGCTTTGTGTGACATGCCCAAGGTCACCTGGGAAGTGTGTGACAATAGCAGGAACCAAACCTGGTTTACCCAAGTGTCCCTGGTTACTGACCTGCCCCAGCACTAGTTTCTGTTCTAAGGATGACCTCATGACCAGAGATGGAAAAGAAATGTGTTCTCATCTATTTATTTATACCAATGTAATCCAAAACATATTTAGCATGTGTATAACTTGAAATAGTAATGCTATTCCACACAGGAGTGTATTGATTTGCAGAGAAGGTACTGTCAGAATAGAGAGCTTTTATCCCATGGACTTATTTTCTGCAAGATGTCAGGCTGTGTAATCCTGCAAAGCTATGAGCCTGGATGCCATTGGAGAAGGCTGACAGGTTTTCAGTGTATTTTTAAGATCTACCATCCCCATGAGCATTTGTTCTCTCTGTGTGTAGGTGGATTGATTGCTAGGTAGCTCAGTAAATAGGTTGGGAAAATAATACTTAATTGACTTGATATTACAGGTGACTTGAAGGAGTTGGGAAAACAATGTCAATTAAACAGTGCAAACATATATATGTATGTCTGTGGATAATGTTTTCAAGTGCTTTTGAAAGCAGATACTCCTATCATTTGAAATTCTATTCAGCTTGGTAATGCATTTAATTGTTTGTGAATGTTTGTGTAAGTGGTAAACAGAGCTAGAGCTGTAGTTTAATCAATACCTTTCCATAAATCTCATCTAAAACAGAACCCATCTCAGCAGATGTTGATGGCTGAATTTCTAAGACAGAAAGACCTCTGTCAGATACTACCTGTGATTCTGGATCTCTTGTGTGCTCAGATTTCTGTATGCAACTGCTCACAAATGAATACAGCAAAGTAGGCTCTCTAATACCAGCAGTGCTTCAGATCACTTCAGCTGATTGAATATTGCATGAGGCAGCTCCTGAAAATATCCTGGGCATCTTTATAGTATGTTCTTAGAACTGCCTGAGCTGTAGTAGAACTCTGCAATCCAAATAATATGGCAGTCTGGCTGTCCACAAAGCATCTATCTTTTGCTCCTTACTAAATATGTATTTGTGTTAATTTAGCATTCATGGCATCTCATAACAGGCCAGGATCCTGCTGTGCTTACTGTTGTATGAACACAGAGCAAAATCTGTGCCCTGCAGAGTCTGCAGTCCAAGCCTCCATTAGCACTAGTGAAGATGCCTCTGCTGGTGACAGCAAACTAAGTATGCCCATTTCTTTTTACTATAGTTTGTGCTACAACATTGGCTCCTAGTTTTTGTTAGTAAATCACTCATAAATGCATTCTCACTTATTATTTATCAGTATTTGCTGAGTGCTCTGGACAAAAAATTACCAACATTCAGCTTGTTAGGGAACTGCTCATAGTTGACTCTGTTGTGTAATGGAGCAAAATAGTCGTATGAGGTATCTGTTCTCCCATCTGCACAGTGTTGGTTCCATTACGTTCTTATTTTAGGCAGAATAATCAGGCTCTTTGCTCATCTTAATTGCTTGAGTTAGAGCACTGCTCAGGAGTCAGGAGGGAAGAGGAGCCCTATTGAGCAATGCCAGATACAAACACTAAGAGAAAGACCATCCTTGCTGAGAAGCTGTTCAATTTAGATGGACAAATGTATTGCAGAAAAAGCAAAAGGCAGGTGCAAAGTAAGATAGGAAATAAATTGCAGAGCTAAGAACAGAACTGTGTTTCACGGCTGCCAAGTCAGTGTCGTTTCTTCCCATCCATTGCCTGGAATTTGAAATCTCAGCTGCATCACTGAAGAATGCACTGACCCTGCAGATTATAATTCTAAAAATTAAATAAATAAGGACAAAATTCTAGTAACCTAGCAGAAATAACCTGAAACTTGCAACTGAGTACATAATGACCACTCAGATATTGTTAGCATGCATTTCAGCTAGCTCTGCCTGGTAGTTCAATTAGTGGGGGAAGAACTGAAAAATAAGAACTCCTTTGGTAGTTCTAGTACCAACTGCTGCCCAAAACTCAAGATTTCTTTACCTCTGGCACTGCTGTTGCCTATTCTTTTTGAGGTTTTCAGAAGGAGGTAAAAGGCCTGTCATGAGAGCAATTGTATTCCTGGGCCCATCAGACAGTATTCATGTATAACTGTATGGACATCTAGATTAAATACATGTATTTTGGGGATGCTTACCTGCTTAATCGATGTTTTTCCTATCACCTGAGTTCTCTCACCTGCAGGAGCACAACATATTCTTTACAAAAGCATCAGCTCTTTGGTGGAAATCAAAACAGCAAGTAGTATTTCCACAGCATACCATACAGTGATGAGTTGCATTTGCCCGTTGCTTATTAAATGGTAAAGCTTCAAGTTGACCTCAAGTTATCCCACCTGCTCCTTGGTATAAATCAACACTGCAATAAGCTCCTCTCATACTGATAAAATAATGGCCCTGCTTCTGAGGCTTCTCTGAAAGAAAGTATTGGCTCTGAAAATACCTGGTTACAATCAGATTGAGTGAAAATTGGAGTGTAATAAAATACTGAAATTACATCTTCCTTGCTTCCCTTTATGCATGCCAGTAGCTAGTCAACACACTGCATTTGCTGAGTTCTTTTCCTGTCTCTTTCAGTCCAGTGATATGTTATAGATGAGGACAGGGAGATTTTTAGCTTCTATGCAGTATAAAGCTACAGAAATACCCCCAGAAGTGTTTCCCTGAGTGTCTACATTAAGCAGTAGAAATTAATACCTGTCAAAATTGCTCCCAGGGCCATTGACTTTGCATACCCCCAGGGTAAACCAAATGTTTTCTTGGGTTCAAAATATCTGCAAAACATCTTGTTGCTCTCTTTATTCTATGTTCTGGTAGAAGCCAGAAGTAAGAATGACCATAAATAGCTAAGAAAAACCCACCTGTACCCACATGCAAGTGGGACATTGAAATGGTTGCTTTTGTAGGAGTTGCCATTAATCCAAAGCATTCAGAGAAGCCCATCTTTTCACTTCTTCAGACCTTTCCTTTAAGCTGTTCTGAACACACAGAATTAAGTTTATACTTGTTGGAGTCTGTCTATCTTTCACTAACTCAGAGGGTATAGAAATAATTCACTGCTTTTTTTTTTAAATCCCTGTGCCCTTGTATTATACAATATGTAATACTGAAGCTGACATTGATGTTCTAGCACCTATCTCTCTTAGCCAAATTGTGATGCAGATGTAATGAGCTTTGATCTCTCTGAACTTCTCATGCAGACTTGTTGCTCATCATTCTTGTCCTAACGGGAGCCTTTTGTGTGTGTTAATGTACACTGCTAAGCCATTACTGATGCTACTTTAATGCAGAGGTAGCCCCTTAGTAGTCATGACTAAAAGTCTAGAACATTTTGGATCATGTGAGAAAAGAAACATTAGTGCTTTTTGTAAGATTATTTCAGTTCATATGTTTTTCTTGGAGGAAGGGGTGTAAAATGTAATGTAGCTGTGGAATTTCAGAGCATGCTGTGAAATCTAGAGGTATTACCGAATTAAAAGGAAAACTTCGAAATCCCTGTACAAAATCCCACAACACTCTATTGTCAGCCTATTGAGAGACTTGCTTTTAGCTCAAAGATAGTGGTATCTAAATGAACAAACTTAAAATTTTGTGTTTAGAGAGAGCTATCAGTTTAATTATATGAGAAAAAAAAGATTTTTCTTGTTTATTTTTGGTTTTATACAGCTGTTTTTCTAAAATCACTAATTAGGTGCTGTTCTACCTTTGGCATTTCTTAAAAGAATGCAGAGTCACTTTCCTTAGCATTTTGACCTAACACTAGCTAAGGGGTGGAATACCAGGACCTGCAGACCAAGAGAAGCAGCCCAGCTCTGTCTACCAGTGGCCTCCTACTTTTTAGAAGAATTTTTATTTAGCCACTAAAATTCTGGATGCAGTATCACAGAAATCTGAGCAGTATCAGAAAGTGGATGTTGTCCTTAGGGAGTCTACCAATCTGTCCCAGAGTGGGAGCAGATATGTCCCCAGGGTTCTGCTGACCATTCAACATTTATATTCATCCTGAGATGTTTGTTCGTGAATTGTGTGGAAATTTAAACAGAGCTTCAATTTTTCTCTGTTTCACTCCTGATCTACAACAAGCAAAAAATATTGAGCAAGAGGTGCATTTCCTCTCCCTTTTGGATTCAGAGTTCTCTGTGCATTACAGTTGCAGACAGGTAGGAGCATGCGTGAGGAGTTTCTGACCGTATTTTTCCATTGGACAGGCTCTACAGTTGTGCTTTTCTTCTCTGTGATTAGAATTAATTACTGCTGCTTCCCCTAGGCAGTGTGAAAGAGAAGAAAGCTGGAGGTGTCTGTCAGTGGTGATTGAAAACAAAATGAGAAAACATGGAAAAGAGGACAGAATTGGTTTTAGAGGCCAATGGATGTTGAGTGAATAGTTGTGCTACTTGCTAAAGAAGTTTTTGTCAGTTCTGTATGTCCCCCTCCCCTGAAATCAATAACACATCAAGCAGTCAGTCTCCTGAGCTGCACAGTGTGCACAGAGCATGGAGATAAAAGCAGATAAGAAACTACTTTTGCATGGAAAGTAAATGTCTCCGCATAGGAAGTTTTTGATATGTTTGTAAATTCAATCCCATTTGCTTGCTTTATTTATTTAGGTAGGTAGTTACTTTGTATTTTTACTTTTGGTATGTATTAGTTTTTTCTTTTACCCAGATTGCTTCAGCATGCCATACAGCACAGTGCCACTTGCATCCCAGTGAGCTGCTATTTCCATATAAAAAGTAGAGTGTTTTACAGTCAAGCATATATTTTTAACACTGGGGAATTTCAACTGCACCATGTATTTGTAGAGGCTGCTCAGTGCAAGAGCTTCCACTTGAGAAGATCAAACAAATTGGAGAAATGTTCTGAAAAAAAAAATGAAAGAGAGGGAGGATGCAATTCAGTGAAAGCAAAGCAGGAATTTATACATAAGCAGGAAGAATCTGCTGTACAGATTGAGGCAGGTGGCAAACTAGGGATGATGAGGGTTTGGGAACTGTGGATCACCAACATGATATAAATTCTGTTGTCGGGGGGTGGTGGGGGGAACAGCATTCCCAGATGGAAATAGGTGCTCTGCTTTCCTCAGCATTACTGAGGTCACAGCCAGGGCACTCTGGCTAGTTCTGGGTGTGGGTTTGTTGGGTTTTGGGGGGTTTTGTTGGTTTATTGGGGGTTGTTTTTTGTTTTGTTTTGTTTTTTTACAGAGGATGATAGCTGCAGAAACAACTGGAGATCTGGAAGACAGGATTTGAGAGAAAAGTTCAATAGAACTCAGAGTCATTTAGTTTGGGGATAAATCAAATAGAGGGAGAACAAGTTACAGTCTTTAATTACCTGCATGACTATGGAGGGGAGGGGTGGGGAATAATCTGTTCTCCTTGACCATATGGTAGTTAAAAGCAGGAGCAATGGGCTTAACCTGCAGCAAGGGGTGGATTTGTCAGTTAATGTGAAAGATCTAGGAAGAGAAAAACCAAAAGGAGGTGTAAAGAATGAAAAACTACTTTTTTTCTGTTGTTTTGCAGAAAGAGTTTGTTTACCTGTGACTGAAGGGAGAAAAAAAGTAACCCTCCCAGTTTCTTCCTGCTGAAATAAATCCAAAAGAGAAAATACTCATATAGCAGCAGTCTCTAGATCCCAGTCTGTTTGTAATTATTCAATGCCTTCAATTCCCTTTTGTTTCAGAAATATATCCTTAGCACTATATTACAGAGGAAAAAATATTTTTATTTGCCTCTTTTACAAGTCACCTGTTAGCTCCATAAAGAGAACTGCTCTTATGGAAAATTCACCCGTGGAAAATTTTGAAGTCTTTAAGCTCCAAAATGTGATATCTAATCTCCTTTCATTTCTGGAGTGTTAGATACTGAGGTTCCTGAAGGCTAGTGTTAATGATGTGCCAAAAGCCCCAAATGATGATCCCCTGTAACAGTTTGTTTAAATTTCCTGTTGGTGTAGTAACCAGAAAGCACATTTGGATCTCTATTGTTTTATCTACTTTCTGCAAATACACTGGCACAATTTTATTCTTCTCTTTATCTTTTATATTTGGGGGAAATCTTGCCTTGATTAGATGATCAAATGTTGCACAGCTCAGAATGCAACATTTCAGCACCATGATTCTTGCAGAAAGCCCCAGAGGATCATTCAGAACAGGAAAAGAAGGCTTGGAAAATACTTTTGTGGAAAATAAGGTCAGGTGCATATTTAAGTACCATGTAGCCTCTGTAATGGGATCAGTTTAGGACCAGCAGAGAGGGGAGAGAGCTGCTTGTGGAATTCCAGCACCTTGAGCAAGAGCTGACTGATCCCAGGAGGCTTCCCATGCAGCTCTGAACGAGGCAAGGGTCTGCTTCATGCTGAAGAGTTGATGGATTCACAGTCCCAATTGCTGGCTCTGTTTATCTCTCTGAGTGTGGTACAAATCCTAGTTATTAAAAATCAAGAACAGAAAATCCAATTCTAGATGTAATATCAGTCCAGGTCCAATTTTGAGTAGGTGAAATAAACTAACTTCAGACACTAACAGATAGTTGACTGCTGCACAGTAAAACAACACAATTTAGTACAATTTTCCACAGTTGACATATGTTGATCGATACAGGACTCAGAATTTAACAGGCATAGAATTTCAATTAAACTGAATTACTGAAGAGTATAGTCATCACCATGCTGGGGAAGAGGTGCTTTAGCAAATGAGACAGACAACCACATTTTCTGCATAGAATAACAGAATGGTTTGGGTTGGAAAAGACCTTAAAGACCATATTATTCCAACCCCCTGCCATGGGCAAGGACACCTTTAGTTAGACCAGGTTGCTCAGAGCCCCATACAGCCTGACCTTGACATGCTGTGTTAAAGCTGTGCTGAATTAAAAAGTGGGCTTTATCTTTCAAATTATTTTTTAAAAAAACCCTTATAATTAATACTTTTTAATTTTATTTTTCTTTCTCCCCTTTTCCATTCCTACTGGGGCTTTGCAAAGGGTAAGCACTGTTTCTAAACTGACAGGCAAGTGGCCATGAAACAAGGTAAGCAAACACAAGCCCAGGTGGGTAAATTCCATTTTGATCACCTTGGTCAGCAACTGTGGTCTGCTCAGCCAAGCCAACAGTGGGCACAGCCACATGCATATGGTGAATATGCATAAAAGACCTTTACAGGCCTGTTGCTCACTGAAATGCACTTGTGCAAATGTTCACACTTCAAATTCCCTTCTGTTGTTGCTCTTCATTCAAGCACTGATGTCTTGATTTCAGAAGACCTCTCTTCATGGTTTTGCCTGTCTCAAAGTCCACTGACTGTGCCATAAAATCTTTGCAAATACTGATAGAGAGCATTTGGAGGTGTTTATATTCTTTACAGGAAATAGCAAGAAGGAGTAGACTTGTTTCAGTGAGGTAGATGAGTGGATTTTGAATGAGGTTAAGAGATAGGACTAGAGCAACACAGCCACAAGTGACTAAATTCCCAGCTTAGGAAACTTGCATCATCAACACTGTCTTCCAGGCCAGGCAGAAGTGTTTGCTCAAGTTGAATGAGAATGTAGTATAGCATGAGAGACTGCTATTAACCATGCTGCAGCTGGGTGTTTCAGAAGGATTCCTCCTGGATATCAGGAGGCAGGTCAGGGTCTCCCTGAAGTAGCAGATGCTTTCAGCCACCTCCAGCTTGTTTTGCTCTGGAGAGCTGATGAGTGCAGGCTGTCTTTTTCAGAGCACAGTACCCTCAAAGGCAATTGGTGTGAGACAGTTTCTGTGTTTCTGGGCTCTTCCTTGAAACATCCATTACCAGCCAGGTCACCAGGGTGTAGGGAAAGGCTGGTAACTGTGCATTCAGAGGTGACCCAGAGTCTCTAAGTCCCGGTAGGTCTGACTGTGCTGTATTTGAATGCTCCAGAGAGTGGCTGTGAGATACTGTGAATGGTGTGATATATACAAGGAATTGCTTTTATATCTTCTGATGAGGGTGTTTCCCATGTGTGTGAATTTAGCACTGAATTAACAGCCAAAAAACCCATGTACCAACAGAGAGCTTACCCATGCCACTGTGCCCTAGCTCTCATCTGGTGGAACTGAATTTAGAGGTGAAAAGTGAAGACTTCTCAATAACCCGCTGCATGCCTTCTTTCTTTGTGAAAACATGCTGCCAAACCTCTCAGCTGGTTCTGTCTTGTGGACATATTTCCACTGACAAATGGACATAAGACCACCACATTCCTCTCAGCTGCATGATGCACATGGTGGATTTGCTTTCCAGATGGTTATCTGCTCCAAGCTGACCTTCTTCAGCACTGTGTGCTTCCTGTCCCCTCTAAAGCCCAGGCCTAGTCTAGACATGTTTATCAGCTTCTTGTACACCTCCATTTGGAGACAGACCATCTTCACCTGCAGCTTTGGGTGTTTTATAGAAAGTAAGGTTTGAGTTTGTCTCTCTGGATGCAGGTGAACATTCTGGAGCTCTATCACCTTCTCTCCATTTCTTGATGTTGTTCATCTGGCGGGGAATACTGTCCTGGTCTCTGGCATATCTCTGACTCCTTTTCATGTAAAGCCTTCTGCAGACTCAGATCCTGACAGTATCTATACTTTAAATAACTGTGTTTTCTTCTCTCTCACATCCTTTCTCAATGGGCTCCTCCTCTTGGAAAATTTATAGGTTAATTCTTACCATGCTGTACTCCTAGCTCTTCCTACCATGTATCATTAAATTCTCTTCTCCTTGGCTAGGGATACCTCTTATTTACACAAGAGTCCAAACATCCCTGCATTTGCAAACACGATAATTACATATTGTTTTCCTGTTAGCTCTGGCAGATTCAGAGCCTGACTGCTGGCACAGTGGCTCTGGTGCTCCATGCAGAGTAGCTTACTCATATCTCACCTGCTTCATAAGAAAAATCCTTCAGAAGCAGCACTAATTTTGAGCTACACTGGGTACTCTCTTGTTCATTCCCTGTTTTCTGTCTTCTGTGGCTTTGTGAGGTAGCAGGATCTACTTGAATCTTTCTCTGGGTTGAAAATCACATTTTTTAGAAGTATCCATAACTAATACGAGATTAGTAAATGGTTTTGAACAGGTAACCGTGAAATCATTCTGGATTCCATAGTGGTCTCTTGCCAAAAAAACCCGTATTTACATCACATGCAACTTGGGCAAGCTGTGGTTTCTGTTTCTGCAAGACACTGTGGAGCAGCACAGGGTGGGCTACAGGTTTAAGACTGATGGTTCTCAGGTACCATCTGGTAAATCTGTGCAGCAGTGGAGTCATGGCAGTGACTCTGTCATGGCTTTATCCGAGGTCAGATCCCTAAGGGGAATTGAAGCTTTGGAATATGTTTGCTCATTTGGACTCTAGTTAGAGAAATAGAAAAAAATATCTATGTTCATAATGTATATACTGACTCTCCAGAATTCTGGTTTTCTTGCTGCCTTATGGGGACATTTATTAATGAGACTGGGCAGGATCAGTATGAATCACCCTTGCTTCAGTGGAAGATCAATTGCATTTCTAGGACATCCCAAAGAGAACAGTTCTGGTACAGATCAAATGCTGTCTGCACCAAGTACAGCCTTGCTTATTTTACAAAATCCATAGAAACAGTACTGTTAAGTTGTTGTTGGCTTTGTTTGTTAATTTTGGTTTGTTTGTTTGGTTTTTTTTTAATTATTCTTTCAGGAATTACTATTCTGCACTTTGCTGTCACTAACACTTCTGTCTGTGTGAAGTAAATGGAGAGGAAACACAGTCATTCTGTACAGCATTGTTCTTTTCTTGCCTTCTGCAGTACCTGCTAATTAATTGGTTGGTTTGTTACATTTCCCCTGTTGTTTGAAATACATTCATAAAAACCAGAAGGCCCAGCCTGGCCACAAGGACAAAAACTCTTGCTGAGAGAGTCAGAGGCATGTGGCCCACTGGAGGTTACATCTTCTGGGTTTCCAATCTAAGATTTTCCTTTCCCACAGGAGTGTAGAAGGTCATATCCAGTACTTGAGTTAGAGATGGCTGACCCCAAACATTTTGCTCTAAGGCAGGGAGGAAGCTGAGATGCTGACAGACCAGACCAGGGTTAACACTTGTGAATGATTCTCTGCCCTGTGCTAGCTCCAAAGATTGCAACAGCTCTTTCTTTTCAAGTAATTACCACTTGAGTAGAAGCCTGATCCAGGGCCTGCTGGACACAGAGGAAGGCTTCCCACTGTGCTGGGATTTGGATTTCTTCATCCTTTTACTTGGGAGTGCCTATCAATGGAGCACTCTGAAAAAGGGAAGTTTCTCTTCAGTTGGCAAATAGAGTAATTGCCAATTGTCGGCCTTCAGGCACCTGAAGGATAGAGCTGTGTAGGGCCAGTAAAAGTTAACTCTTGTTGACAGTCACTGGTCTGTAAATGTTTTTTGTTAATGTTGGGGAAAGCCAAGAGAGCTGGGCAGGTCACAGCAGGTCAGCGCACTAGCAAAGGGTGTTGTTACTTTGGTCTGAAGACTGACAGTAAATAACAAGAAGGTTTGACTTTTACAGTGAATGTTAAAGCAGAATTCGACTTCAGCCCTGTACAAATTTTGTGTTTGTACACATTTGGCAAAGCCAGAGGTTGTTCCCTGAGATCACTGTAAACTGATGAGAGGGGAGCTTGCCCTGGGAGTGCTTCCCCATTCCTGCAGTTATAGAAATCCACAGATGAGGTGAAAGGAAAGGATAAAACATGTTTCTGCTTAAATCTGTGGTCCTTGAGTGAAGGTTATATAAGCATCTCGTACTATAAGATTGGAGAGGAAATAGATACTTACTGAAATAGATGAAAAAGGAAACAAGTTTGTATAGAGAGGATGAATATTTCAAACAAACCTATATTCTCCCTAACAAAATCATCCACCCTTCTCTAAATGCTATTGCTGGGTAAGTCTTGCTTTGAAATCCTTCAGGCAGGCACCCCTAGGAATCGTTCCCTAGAAACCTGACCTGCATTCCTGGAAGCACCGGCCTGTTCTTTCTGTCTTCTGCAATGGACTAAGAGAAAAGAAGGGTCCAGTATCTGCCTGACACCTTGATCCAGCCTGAGGATACCCTTGGACATAAGTGGGTTTTGAAACATTTTGATCAGAAAAATTAAATGAAGGTGGGGGCTAAATCTTATTTCCCACTGCTACTGCTCTCGCTCATCTCTGACACTGGTATTTGATGTACGTAATCAGCTGATCTGTGCTGGAAAGGTTAGAAGTGAAGGATGTTCCTGTCTCTTACAGATTAGCAAAATGTTAGAGTAGCTTTGGCTTTATGAGACTTGAGGTAAATTGGCTTAGGCCACCTAAGTACAAGCTCATACTTTGCTGGAGAAGTTTCTTTTGGATCAAGTTTTGCTATATAGACTTGAAATAAAGCACAGAGTAGACTTTAAACTGCATAGTGCCAAAATATCTTTAGGTTTAGGCAAGTAATCTGGCAAAATCAAGATACTTCACAGAATTTCTGTCATCTTGTACTGCAGAAATCTTATATGACTGCAAATTCTCTCAAGCTTTTCTCAATCTTGAGCTCCCAGGTGTAGGATTAAACTGAAGGCTGATTTCACTGTCAGGATCTTGAAGGCCATAGATAGCATGGAAACCAGAGGCATGCTCATACTGCAGATTTGAATCCAGACCTTTTCCTCTCTTCTCCTCAGGAGCTGCATTTTTTTTCCTTGAACAGCTGAACACAGATTCTCAAAGAGAAATTCTTTGTAAGATGCCCATGATCTCCCTTAAATTGTGGGCTATGGCCTTCTTTTCCAGTTATTACTTGTTTTGTAAGATATAAATGTGATTTTGCCCAGGAGTGTGTTCAGTTGCTCCAGGCAATCTGGATACACTGAATTATCTCTGTCAGGATTTGAGGGCCAAATGCTGTGCGTCATTTCAAAAGTGGCTTCTCCAGAGTTTCTTTCTGTCTCAAGACTGATCTCGTTGGGCCTCCAGCTGCAGGTGGAGTGACCCAATATACCCCAAAACCTTGGGCTTTTTTCTTGGCACATTCCTGCAGTAAGAGTCACCACACAGCATGAAGAGCAACTTTTACTTTCCAAGAAGCAAAGCCTCAAGGAGGTAATCCCAAGAAGGAAGTATTCACCTAATCAGCATATGCCTTCTAGGTTCAATTGATGGCTTTGTTTTACCAATTCTATTTGACTCCACCTATGAAACCCATCCTTTATACCTGCATTGCAATTTCAATGTCCATAATCTCTACTACAGCCTCTGGAGTTAGATTTCCATTGTGAGTTAGGGAATGGGAGGAGAAGCAGGGTTTTGCTGGGAACAAACATGCTAGTAATATTCTTTCAGCCTGAAAGACATAACAACAGAGCTGCCACCAATTCCTGACAATGAGAGGCAGATTCACATCCAAATTGTCCTGTTACTGTTACCATAGGGAAACTGAGTCAGCGACATTACAGACAGTATTTTACCTGAGAAATCTGTGTGAGTTTTTAAGAGCCTTCATTTGGCTTTCGGAGCCAAGTTCAATGTCCACTTCTGAATAATTTGGTTCCTCTGTCCTCACTTGATACCAAGCTGGACAATCTGGATGTAAAAGTAGGATGTGTCCTCTCCCAGTCCTGTGCTTTGGCAGTTGTAGTGCCTCCCATCTCATGAGAGTTTGTGCAAATCACCCTTCTCCACCATGCCTCAGTTTCCGTGCATGTGAAATAGGGAGACTGCACAGTTTGGAAAGAGGGTGAGTAATTTAAGCCTTGAAACTGAAACTGAGAAACGTGGAGGTGCCCCTAGTTACTGGCCATGGAGCCTGTGTGACCTTTGCTTTTAACAGTGCCACAGGACATGTCCCTTTGCAAAGCCTCAGAGTCCCCTGCAAAGCTTTCTGTCATCTGGACCCTGTGAGATCTGATCTGTCTCCACACAAGATCCTCATCACTCACCAAGCTTTTAATTCCTTAGAGAGGCAGGAGAGACAATATTCAGCAGCTGGTTATTTCTTCCTTTCCCTCAGTCCCTCACACAGAGTGTCAGTTTAAAAAAAAAAATGGCAGAGAACTGGCCATTAGCAAGGAAAACAGTTTAGGGAAGAGACGAAATAAAAATGCAATCAATTATCTCTCACCGTGCCCAGGTGTGTGGGTGCAGTCAATTTTCAAAGTCATTGAGAATTTTAGATGAGAAAAGTGAAGCTGTTCATGGCAAATTGCAAGTGTTGGGGGAAGGGGAAGAGAGAAGCAGAGAGAGAAAGGGGAGAGAGGAGTGAAGGAGAGATTAATTTCCCTCTTGAGTGAGAAGTGTGTTTGAGACAGACAGATGGGCTGTAAATACTCCGAACCAAGGACAGGAGCTGAGACAAGGGAGAGGCTGGTGATTGAAGTGTGACTGTGATGGAGGTAGTACATTTCCTGGCCAAGGTGACTGGTTTTGTTCTGAAAGGGGGAGATTTCTGCGACGTGGCTGCCGCACTTCACATCAACCTGGACCAGGACAGCATATTTAGACTTGATAAGTGATATCCAAGTCCCAGTGGGGTTTTCCTTAAGGGTCAGCTTCAACTGCCTGCCTTGTAAGGGAAGTCTGAAGGGGGAGAGAGAAGACGAAGGAAGAAAGAAAAAAGGGGAGGGGGAGGGGAAGGGAGGGAAGAAGAAAGGAGGGAAGGAAGAAAGGGAAAGGCACTCTTCTTTCCTCGTTAAAATTATTGAGCTGTCTACAAGTGGTGAGCGAGGGGAGCATGTGACCGGCAGTTAATCACATTGCTGTGAAATGTGATTGCTGCTGATAATAGGATCTTTCCTTCACTAGAATTTCTGTTTCAGAAGTAGTGATTTTCACAAAGAAAGGAGGTTGAGGGAGATATCATTTCAGATCTAGCAGAGCCTGTGTAAATTTTCTTTAGGGAGAAAAACCTTCTTTTTCCTCTTCTGTTCAGCATCCCTGTTTGTATTACTGCTATCATCATCATATTTTCATTTTCACAGCCCAAATTCATGGAGGATAAATGTAACCCAACTCCAGTCTGCCTGCTAGCAGATTAGTTCCCATTTAGTCATAAAGTTAACCAACCTTGTTCCAATCAATTAATCCCGAGAACCCTTAATTTATTGATGCCCCAGTCTGTGCTAGCCATCGAAAAGATGAACATCCTGCTTCAAAATGAACTGGTCTCTCTTTCCTCCAAGATGCAGGAATTATAGGAGGATGGTAGTAAATAAACATTTAGAAATCCCTTCTGTACAATCAAAGGCAGCAGCAGCACAGAGGAGAATAAAGGGGATTTTAGCATCCATGAAAAACCGTACAATAAATGAATCAGGCTCTTGGGACAGGAGTAGCAGGGTTCTGGAACCACTGTAGGCTTGGCTGTTTTGGTTCTTTTCCTCAAAAATTCATCTAATGTACATCAGGTTACTGCAAGAGACACAGGTAAGAGAAAGAGTGTTGATCAAGACACCTTCCTACTTTCAGATACTTCTTTCCAGAATCTCTTTGCTCCTTTTTGGGGAGCATGAATTATTTTCACTTTTGTTTTTGACTGGATTTACTGGTTAGTCCAACACAAAACTACTGCAAAACACCCTGAAATAAGTAGAAGTCTTTCTGTTGGTTTCCCTGGCTTGTAAATCAGGTGTTGCTAAAGCAGATGCTTTAGTCAGATCTAATTAGAGTTTATGTGGTTGTAGAGAAGATAAAAAATGTAGCATTGAAATATGGATGTTGTTTCCACTGGAAAGGTCCTCTTTTTAATTTTCTCTCCATCTTCTAAGTAGTAGTTGTTCTGTTTTGAAAACACATGATTTGGTAAACAAAAAGTACTTAGAGTCGTTTTAATAAATATATAAATAAATAGACCTAGAATTGCAGGCAGCTCAAGTGTTTCTTCCTAGCAGTCTGGCACACTCTTCTGCCTGACAAATGATCTGCAAACAGACCCACATTTTCTCAGCTACATCAGCTCAAAATTACTTTGCCAAGCAGTTTTTGGGTGGTTGCTCAATTGCTAGCTGTTCTTCATGGGAGCTTTATGCTTTGACAGGCAATCTGCTTCTAGTGGGATCTCCTTTCCCATGGGTTTCTTTCCTTGTGCCTGCGTTCACTGAACATGGGCAAGGCATCACTTTGCAGCTGTGAGAGGTGAGCCAGCAGAGCACTTATTTCCTGAAATCTGTGAGGAAGGCAATGTACAGCAAGCACAAATGTAGCTGGAGCAAAGAAAGTCTTTGTGGAAGTATTTTTGATGCTAATCCCTGGTCTCCTCATCAGATAATGCATCTAGGCTGCCTCCTCTCATTCAGGAATCAGCTTGATCAAGGATAGGCATGTTCTAATGGACCAAGTGAGGACACGGGTCCTTCTCCTGTTTGTGCTGCTGCATTTTCTTCATGGGGTTGCAAACATTACATCCCCATTTGCACTTTGGTTTTAATCTATGCTTTTGAAGGGATTTTACTATTGGCAGGTATTGTTTTATTTGTTGTGACCACCAGCTCTTTATGCCTCATAAGTTCTGCCTTAATTTTTGCTTTGGGAACACCCCTTTAAAGAATGTTCTGCAGCAAATGTTGACTCCTGGCTCAGGACTTGAAGTTATGCCTGTGTGGTGTTCTCTTTGGTTCTCAGTAGGCTTTCCAGGCAACAGAAAAGGGAAATTGTTTCTGAAAATGGCTGAGCCATGTCCATCCAATTCTGTGCCCAAGCAAATTGGGGCAGTTTGACTGATGTGCTCAGCTCAGGGATGTTTCCTTGCTGCAGGAGCAATACTGCTCCCTGCACCTGGAGAAGGGGCTCTTTGCTCAGTGTATATTTCTTATTCTTCCTTTGTACACTGGCTGGAGACACAGACAGACTGTTGGAGTAGGTCAGGCTTGGTTTGACCTGGCTTGGTATTTCTTGTGAAAGAATCTTTTATTCCTACTCTCTGTGGGTTTTTTCTAGACAGGCCAGAAACTCCCTGTCCTTTTTCTGCTTTCTCTGCTCATTGTCTGCTAAAATACCTCAGGTAAATTTCTCTGTTAGCAGCCTCAGCCCCTGCAAAGTCATACACAGAGCAAGGACTGATTTCTCCACCATCTTACTAAACAAATGGTTATTCTACCAGAACACAGTCCCAAAAATATCAACTCCCCCAAACTCTGCCAGGCCTTTACAGTGTGATCAAGCTGCCTTTCCTTCAGGTTTCCAGCATGCTCGAGGTAGGCCTGAGGGTCCTATTTGAATGCAGTTCAAGATACATAGTTCTGCCTCATTTCCAGCCTTACCACTCCATTCTCTAACCTGTCATGCCTTGTCTCCTGTTCCTGTACCCCACAGCCCTGGAGCCCCACTTGCATGTGCTTCTTGCTTCCCCTTGTTTGCTTTAAGGAGTTCCACCCTTTGCCTGTACCAGCTTGTTTTCACAGGCAGTGTATTTATTGCTGGCTGGCGTATGCCAGCACTTGGACATACATTCAATTATCTTTGAACAATTTCCATTTACTCTGGTTTTGCTCTTTTCCCTTTCAGTTTCAGTGAACACTCAGAGCTTTTTCAACTGCAATACAGCTTGCTTCTGTTCTCCCTCCTTTTTCACTTTCTTTCTTTTTTTTTTAATTTCCATGTTTTCATTAAGCTCCCTCACTAAATTCTGGTGACCATTCCTCCACTGCTGTCCTTTCTGTGCATTTGCACTGAAAAGGGTTCAAGTTTAACCACAGTGTGTTAAATGCTTCCTTCACCTGGAAGGAAATCAATGGTACAGGAAGATTGGGGTCTTATCTACTCCCCCACATCAAATGTCTTTCTTTTTGATATATAACAATCTCCCCCTCCCTTATGGTTTTACTCTTACCTGTTTTTCCATCAACACTTGACTTAAGCTTTATTTCTTTGCCAATGGAGTGCACTGTGGAGATGGCAAGGGTCACTTCTGCTTACTGTTCACATGGAAGGTCTTCTCAGGTGTATAATCTTCCCTGAGAACTTGCCTATGCTCAGACTTGCTGCTTTGCACTGGTTGTTCTCCCTTCCCTCTGGCTGGTAAAACACAACTGTATTTGGACCAACTTTTCATAAAATCTCATACCTTTTTTTAACAGAGACATTTTGATTCAGTATCCACAAAGAGATGGGATACTGCAAGAAAGGAAAGATTTCGATTGTAACTCTCTGAAATCATCCAGACTGGATGATCCTGTGAAGGAGTTACTTTGGTCAAAATCTTCAGGAGCATAGAAGGATCTGTAGCACAGAGGTACTCAAGCTATTTTTAAACAAGCTGGCTTAGGCACAGGAGAAGCTGCATGAGATGAGCTGTGCAAAGACACACAGTAGTTTGTGTTCAAGTAACCCTGTAATACACTGTAGTTAGCTCTGTGTCTGCAGCAGTGATACCAGCCTGTCACACAGCCAACAGCTCCTCACCTCTACTGGGGCTCTCTCTACTGGTATCTCTTGATTTAATCAAATCCTGGTGATCTGGATGAGAACCTGTGGAGATACCCAAAAGATCGGATTCATGAAATTTATGAAAGAAGATGGCAGGGTGTGATTTACCACTGTGGGGAAAATGAGCCACTTGTCAGAGCTTTCTTCTCCATGACTCCATTAGCTAGTGGTATGAGCTATCACAAAGGTGTCTCCTTTAAATGTTATTCTTCCACCCACCAACAGTTTGTAGTTCCTGGTGAGTACAGCCACAAGACAGAAACCTTTAGCCTTTCTCCTCTAAGTACCCGGGTATCGCTTACTTATTGGGCATGGAGCTAATTGAAGGGTAGTTAATGCCATCAACCATTGGGATGTATTTATATTTTTAACTACATGTAAGTGATTATCAACATTATAAATAATTACAGTCTGCCTCCCAGCCCCTCTGCTCCATTCCACCCTGCTAATTGCAATGCTTAGATCTCAATGAGCTCATTATGTTTTGTCGATATTCAGCTCTTTGGCTTGCTCACTTAGTGGGGACCAGGGGGACACAAATGGGAGCTAAAGATTGAAAATGCCAAGCTCCCAGGGATTTGAGTTAGCGATCATCGCTGCTTCATCTCTATGCACAATTTATTCAGCACTCCACCTTCCCTAATAAATTATAGATCCCTCAAAGGGAAGCTTTGCCAAGAGATGGGCAATTGCTTTACTCGTGGGGGAGCCCATTCTGAGCAGTATTGAGCATCTTTGACATCTGGTCTTCACAGGATTGGATCCCTCCTGCCCTTCCCCTCCACCCGTCTCCTCCACCCCTTTTGGGAAGCATTAACCTTTTCAATGTGATGTATGCGAAAGGGCGACAGTCAGCAGTGGCAGTTCCTAATGGATTCTGTTTGTCTGGTTGTTTGTTTGTCTGAACTGCCTGCAATGCTGTCCAGACCTCTTGGAAAAGCAAGCCAGAGTGCAACCAGTATTTTAATTAGCAGCAAAAGGCAGAGAGGTTTTCAAAGAAGAACAGCATTTGAATTCAGAAGAACAGATGAATGTGGGACAGGGGACTTGGGATTCAGCACAGCTGAAGATGGTACCACACAGTGCCCTGAAAGGGGGGCTGGATATTCAATCCCAGGCAAGAGTGGTGTGTGGTGAGATGGTTATTGTGGTCTTCTGGGGCTCGTGGGCTACAGAGGGGTGATTTTGTGCCTCTTACTCTTCTTCCTGGAAGTGCAAAAGGAGCAGAGGCTTGTCAAAACTGCCTTAATAAGAACTGAGAAAAACCCCGTGGAGAGTGCTTCTGTACAGCAAGATCTGAACCTAAGGAACTGAGTTACAGGGCAGCCCTTTGCTGATCCCTCTGTCCTCAAACAGGATTGGTTCTCCTTTCCCCTGTACTCATAGCTGTTTTCCTACTTCTGCCTTAAGATGGGGATGCCACAAACTCTCTGGAAGATACTTTTGTAGTGCTTCACTAATCTTATCACTGAAAAGCCTCCCCCTAAATCTAATCTTAATCTGTTTTATTGTAAATTAAGGCCATTGCTTCTTGTTCCATCAGCAGCAGATGCTGAGAAATTTATCCTGTTCTACAGCAACAGCCTTTACTTATTTGTGCACTTTCTTTCTTCACTATTCTGTGTCCCAAAGTCCACAAATCTTTACAGCTTTTCCTCCTTGGGCTTTCTGGATGTCTGATTAGCCTTTTTAAAGCCCCTCAAATCTCAAGACAATGATGCTGAAATTAAACTCTGCTGCTCCTGAAGTTGGTTTAACTCAGCTTTGTGACTCCACAGCCAAATTCTGCTCCTTGCAAGAGCCTGGGAAGCAGCTGGGGGCTCAGCCATCCAGCTTTGCAGTGCCCAGAGAAGGCTGCTCACTGAAGTCAGTCTCAGCCCTCTGCATCAGGGCCAACAGCTGCAGCAAACATCCTTTGGCATCCGTGAGGGAATATTCCCCGGTGATTCAGTGTGAACACCAGAGCCAGAAGTGCATCTGAGAAGGTCATGCAAGGGTTGGTGCTGCTGTGTTATCTGAGCTGTGGATCACTGAGACTTCTCCAGAATGATACTGGAACCTGTGAATAGAGGCAAGTCATGCTCCTGGAATTATTTCTTGTTAGTAACATGAAGATAGAGATAGGCAACACAATCAGAGAGTGAGACTGTGCCAACAGCAAAATAGGATGTGGTGTAAAAAATATGAAGGTTTAATAGGAAAAAAAGTAAATAAAAGAATTTAATCAGAGGCTGCTGATTAAATTAAGGTCACAAGCATGTAAGTATGAAAGCCCTTTTGACCAAGGATGGCAATGGCTTTAAAACTGGCCCACCAGGTAATGCTCAATCCCCCAGAGAGGACTTGCTCTTTTGTAACTCCAGAGATGGAACTGACTGTACAGCGAGACACTGCCAGCCATTCCAGTAAAGTTGGCTGTTGTTACAATGACAGGAGTTGGTGGATCTGAAGTTTGGCAATGGCTTATTCCCAGTAGAGAAGTGAGGGGAAGAGACAGGCAGTGGAGAAGGGGAGAGCTGCAGACCCTTTTTCTCCAGACACAGCCCTGCTGCTGCCAGCAGGCCTTCCCCAGGGGACATGATGTAGGAAAACAAACCAGCTCGGATGGGTAGCTTTTTTAGCAAGGGCTTCGTGACAGCAGTCAGAGGAGTGCTATTTGTGGCAGAGACTATATATAACTATATTTGTGTGTGTGTGTGTAGATTAAATATATATGTATGTGTAGAGCCTTATCACTGCATTCCAGCTTGCGTATAAAACACAAAGGAAAAATCAAAGGGTTTAGAAAAAGCTAAATTTATCTGGGAATGGGAATTAAAATAGCAAAGGCAATTAATTTGGGGGCAGTGGAGATTTTAGTAATATTTTTCTTCTTCTTACAAGGCAAAAGTAGCATTAGTTTCTCTACCTATTGGTGATAGCTCTAATCCTCTTCTTACCTTTCACCACCACCTCTCTGGAGTGACCAACTTTGGCCCATCTCATGTGTGTCCCTGCTCTGGGGAGAAAAACCCCATAGAGCAGACACCCTGAGCTTAAGTGTGGCATGGACTCTTGAGTCTGAGAGGGCAGTGTAGGCAGAAGAGAGGTCTTGGCATTCATGGGCTGATGCCCCTTCCTTCCCACATTACTTCATTCAGCTCTGGTTGTCCTCTCATCCTTTAGTGCCACTTAGTCTGAAGCAAAGCACCCCAACACACCATCACCGATCCATCCCTTGATCTGTCCCTGCAGTCCAGCCTGGTCCTTGCAGAGGGTGCAGGTGCCCTGTCTCTGGTTTTTCCAGGCATAGTTCCCATTGCAAAACCAGTCCCCGAATCTTCTTTGTGCTCTGACAGCCCTGGAAACACTCCACTCCCAGCAGAGCTTTCAGCTGCCTGCAGCCTACCCAACAGTGCCTTATTCTGAATCAATACTTGCAGATACTTGAGATAACTCAGGGAGAGAAATACATTAACGTAGACAAAGAAACAAAGATAATTATATTTTTTCTTCCCTTCTTTTTCTTTATTTCCTTCTTCCCCCCCTTCTCCCACAGAATAAAATTTTCTTTTCTTCTCTCTGCATCCTCATCTCTATGATCTGCACCTAGCAGAGCTCCAGACTCTTGAATTATTTCACAGTTTTCAATAAAGCATTAAATCTTTTTTAAAAACCACTTGTTTTAATTGAAAAAATTTCAATCAATCAATTCTCCCCTCTCTACCCTCTTGCCTTCCTCCCCTCCCCCAAATAGACCCATTTGCAGTAAATAATCTGTAGCCAGACTTTCTGCTCTAAAGAAATAAATAATTCTGAATTTGCTGAATTCCGCCTGATCCCCCAGCTTTAAATCACTGCACTTTGTACTGAGCTCAGCTGAAATGTTGAACACACTGAAGCATGACTATTACTTGAAGACTGCAAGTGTTTTTAAAGGCACAGCCTCTGAGACTGTGGTCCTTTTTCCTCCCAGAACAATCTGAGAGAGGAGCTAAGCCAGTTCCTGAGGATGAGTGGTCCCTTCCCTCCATTTTGCCTACTAAAATGCAGATGGTGCTGTGTCTTGATTTATCAAAGACTGACTGAAGGCAGGATAAATTCAGGGTGTCTTTGAACAAGTTCTGAAGAAGGGGCATCTTGACTGAAACCAACCAACAGACACTGGACCAAGTTGTTTTTCAGATGGGTGATCTCAGGCAGGTTTCAGGTCATCTGCATCTGCTCAAACACTGGAGAGCAGGTGCCTGTGCTCCCAAGTGCAAACAGTTGCACTTGGGCACAGAACAGCCTGGGGTCTCCCAGACAGGGGAGGAATGTCCCCCAAAATCATATTGACTCTTGCAATCACTGTCAGCATTCTTCAATTCTCTTTATCTTTCCTGTACTCAAAAACTTATAAACCAGCTATATGAAGGCTTATATCACAAGAAGCACAATCCTCGTATTTCTTAATTCCTCATATTTTTTATTGCTTAATTTCTTCTTTTTAGGATTTCTCTTGTCAAAGCTATTGACTATGCCCTGTCTGACAATGAAAGCTGCAGATGGAGAGGGAAAATTCAGCACACAACTGATTACTGATGCCTAGTTGTGATTTATACAACTCATGAGCTTCCAACAATTTAGAGATGAAAAATGGTTTATCCACACTTTGGTGTGTCGAAACACTCTTTCTACTATTTATCTTGAAACTGATTTTGCTTGAGTGGTGGTGAATGTTATACCCAAAGCTGTGGGTGGAATGTCTAATGGAAACTTCCAGTCATGGGACAGTGGGGATCATGTTTCTGAGCTGAGATGTGAGGGACTAAGTGGATCCCCAAAGAGTTCACCTTCTGATTTTTCAGTGCATTTTTTGAGGTTTTAATTACAATTGGAAAGTATTGTACTGGTCTTGCATTTCCAATCAAGCTGAAAACAACTGTTAAGACTTCATTTTTCATGCTGTTTTTCCCTTGTGCATTTGAGAACATTCATCAGTGATAGAAGAAGGTTGTGAATGTTGGATTTTCACTTGGAAATTTCTTCCCCTGTCCTCATCCCTTTTCAGTACATCAGAGAGAATCAGCTTTGTAATTTTCACTGACTGTGTAAAGAGCTGAGGTCAGCTAATCCACAAGGGCTCCTTCTCAGAGCTGGCAAGTGACCAGAATTAAACAATAGCAAAGATCAGAAATCTTAAAATCACAAGAGACTTATCCTAGTGTGTTCCTGATACTTTTATTAAAGATCCATCAGACATTAGTGTGAGGCCAATAAATTCAGGCCCAAATTAATTTTGGGACAATTTGATAGAAGCTGTTACAATCATGTTTTAAGAGTATAATTTTTAAAGTATACCCCTTATAGAGCAATGCTGATGCAATATTTTCATTAATTAAAATACAGCATTGCTGAATTTCACTCTTTCTGGGTTTTTCTTTTTCAGCTGTGAGCTTAGAAAAGCTCATCAGGAGTCAGGAATGCCAAGGTATTAAATAAATCATTTTCTTTAGTCATTTTATAGTTTAGGCCAGATTACCATTTACAGAAAGTCCCACTTCTATCTCCCAGTGGTGTAAAGGGACTATAAGATGGACAAAATGTAATTTGCATGGAGCAGTGTCAAGATGGCATTAGGATAATGGAGCAGCAGCCAGAGGTGTCCCTGTAAAATCATGCTCATAGCACTGGGAAATGGCGTGTGGATTCAGAGGTAAAATGGGTTGTGGTCTTGTGGTGTTTCCAGTGTTACTTCAGTGTTGTATGAGACATCTTGATCCTCACTGTGCTTCTGGAAGTCCTGCATTTCCTTTTCCTGTCTGTGCATCTGAAACCCTGTGTTGAATTAAGTGCTCCCATTTCATGGCCACATGTGGTACCCCCTCTGCAGCTCAGTATTATATGCAGGTTTTCACCAGTAGCAGAATGTGTTCAGCTGGGTGTCTTACAGGTGACTCTGGGTTGTAGAGGGGAGAGTTGGGGTCCCCTGGTGCTCCACCATGCTCCCCTCTGCTCCCTTTCAGTTTCTGCTGCCCCTTGAAGGCACCCTGCCAGGGTCAGGAGCACTTGGCTCTATCCAGGCACTGGCTTCCATGCAGCACCTCCACCTTCTTTCCTTTTCCTCTGTTCCCCATGTCCAGGTATTAGGTGGGATCTGCCTGTTTCAGTTTAGTACCCAAGAAGGACAAAAGCAGTAGCTGATGTTGAAATGAGTTCATGGGAAACACGGTGTGGTCTTTCCAGCACAGTCCCTCTGGCAGAGGTAAAACAGTGCTCTCCAAGATAACTGTTCTTCAATCTCATCTTTCAGAGGAGGAGAGAAAATTACAGGCCTCTGATTACTCAGGGAGACGAACACACATCTTCCATCTTCGTAATTTTTTCCACCACAATCAAGCATTTCAGGAAAAGGGCCTGAAAGCCTGAAATAGTCAGTCAGGGATCTTTCCGCCTGGTTCCTTCCCTGACAACACACAAGAGGAATAAAAATGAAGGCTCTCATTGCTGTTACGTTTCATTTCCAAAAGCATCTGTCCCATCTGAGATCAGGAGCTAAGGCTGCTAGGAATGAAAATATTCTCCTTGGGGAAAGTCCCCTTGCTATTTCCAGACTAGCAGCATTCAGGGCATTTATGGATTTTAAGGCTGGATGGTCTGGTTCAATCTCTCTTGTTTGACCTGCCATGTACCATGAGAGGGTGTCACCAGCAATTCCCACATTGAGCCTGTTTCTTACACTGGAGCTATGAAAAGCCCCATTCCCGCTGGCAGCACCAGACTCTCCCTGGAAAGCAAGGTCACACACACCTCAAAGTCCTGCAAAACCAACTGCCTGAAGCTTCAGTGCTTGCCTAGCCAGGTCCTGCTCTCTCCAAAGTCAGCAGGGAGGAAAGGGTAAGTTCGATCCCATCCCCACACTCTTGTTTTAGAAGATTCCTCCTTTGATAACAATTTTGGAATATGTAACCAGATATAGTAGACATCGGGGACCTTTTTTCCCTGGAGGGAGTCTTAGAGAAGGGTGCACCATCAGCACCATGCTAAATGCTGGTGAGAAGCCACAGAATAGCCTCTCTCCTCTTCGCCACCTCACTTCCCCACCAAGTCTCTATATTGCCCCCATCATACTTTGCTTGCAGTGTGCCGCCCAACGAGATGTGATATGGGCAGCATCTGTTTATTAGAGAGTTGTGTCAGCACTGTGAAACAAATAAGTAAGTAACTGGTGAAAACAGCTCTGCTAAAATAGAGGACTAGCTCTGATCAGACTGGGCATGATATAACATGGTGGTTTACGGCCATGTAATGCCATTTTCCATTAGAGCTCTTGTTCAAGTCAGGAAGGAGTTTGATCCATTGATGGACGCTATTATAAACAGACGAGAAAACCTCATCCATATTTCTCTTGAGATTGTACAAAGCTGACAGTATGCTAGCTGACCACAGTCATCTGGGACTCTCCCACACAAAATAACCCTCTTTTCATAAATAACAGGATTGTTGTTGTGGTGAACTGAGATTTGCTGTAGAATTCAGTTGTGTCAAACAAAGAGCTTCTTCTGGTTTTTAATTTGAGCTATTAAAAAGATTAATCTTTCTCTTTGTCCTAATTTTCCTTCCCCTCTTTCTGTCTTTCCTTTTTTTTTTTTTTATTTTTCTTCTTCCTCTTTGTCTGTCTTTAGGATAACTTAAAGCTGTTTGTTTGAAACAAAAGATGTGTGAGTCTGGTCAGTAGTGCCCCTGGACTGAATGGTCACGATTTCAAATCCTGCTTAGGACTAAACTTGGATGAATTCCATAAGCTAATAACACAGCACAGTGTTTCAAATTGATGGAGGTGCCGTCCTCTAGATGAGACATAAAACCAGAGATCCAATCTGCTTGGCAGAGACCCCACAGGACTTATCAAAGATGAGTGGGGGCTGCTAAATGTTTTGCCCTTGTCAAATCCTTACCACCATCACGGCTTCTCTTCCTTTTCCAAAGCAATGACACTGGACCTTATGAAAATGAGATGGTGAATTTGAAGGAGCCATCCTTTTTCTAATTATTTAAAGCAGTTTGCAGTGTCTGGCAGAAGGGGGAAAGAGAGATAATCCACTCACTTGAAAGTAGAATGACCCTGAATTTCAAAAAGCAAAACAAAAGCGAGCGAATGGTGCCACCATGCTCTGCAGCAGTGACATTATTAAAGGATCAGTGAGCTATTAAAGCAGCAACATTTAGTACCTCGCCTAATGACTTGTACTGCTAACTGGTTTCCAAATTGAGATTTTTATTGCTTCCATGCACAGACAGAACAAGGCTGTGTCTGCGCTTCCAGAGGCTCGAGCTTAAGCAGACTGTTCACAATAGGATCAATGAATCGTGTCAGTTGAAAACTAGTAATGGCTTATGAGAGTCCCCACTCCTCTGTCCTCTTTTCTTACCAGGGCTGGAAGCTTTGGGCTGTGGGGCATGGTAGGGATCATAAATACCCAGGATTTTGCAGAGAGCCCAGCACGATTCTTGAACTTCCTAACATCTGTGAAATTTGGCAGAGCTGTGAATAAACAGACTGTCCTGAAATCTCCCCAAAGCTGCTCATGCCATTCAGAGTGTGACTGCTGAGAGAAGGGTGTTTGCAGGAGGGACATCGGGCACACTGGTTTCCATTTCCAGGTAGAAATATGGAGTATGGAGTATGTCTATGGAGGAGGAAGGGAGGAAAAAGGGAACTGCAGACACTAGTGAAGGTTAAGATGCACCCAGCTGTTTCCACCATGACTCTCCCAAATAGATTCCTACTGTCTCATATGAGCTGAGCTCTCATGATGGGAATAGCTGGGAAATGTCCATCTGTCAAGTGCAGTTCAAGGTAGGAAAGGAGTTCCTGTAAGTACACAGCATGTATGATTGAGAAAGGAAGATGGTAAAAAACTAACTAACCAACCAACCAAACCAACCAGTGAAAGTGGGTTCTGGTTGCAGTTGCTGTTTTATACACGCTCAGGATATACTGTAAGCCAAAGTGAGCTTGGGTCTTCCATGCACCTGAGATAAATGCAAATGTTACTGCTTTAATTTGTTTTTCTCCATCAGTCCTGCACACACGTGCTGCCAGCACTTGCTGAGTGAGTCATGCCAGCTCTCACCCAGGCTGGACAGTCACAGGGAGAGGCTGACACTGTTGCTTTTGGTTTTATGTATCAGGTGCCTGATTTTCATGACAGAAACTGCTCATCCTTTGCAGAAGCAACAGGCAGAGCAGAGGGGGTAGGATGGCTGGAGAGACTAGCATTACAACATGCACATTTTTTATCTCATGCTGGTCTGAGTCTCTTTCCATCAATGCTGACTGCAAGTTATTCCCATTTTATTACTTTCTGGTGGCTGCATGTGGCATAAGTTTACATTTCCAGTTTCCTCACACTCTCCATCTGTGTGTCCATGCTCTGCAGAATGCCTCTACCTTTCTTGACAAAGCAAACAGGTCTCCATGTGGGCTGCTAAGTATGTTCAGAACTGTAGAAAATGGGGTGAAGTGGCCTTAGAGGCCCTTCTATGCTTCCTTACCCAAACTTCATGCAGGACCAGTTAGACCTAAACTATTCATGTCTGCTGTGAGTTTAGCCTGTTCTTGAAGAGCTCTGGTCTGGAGACTTCCAGATGTGCTAAGGCAGGTTATTCCAGTGGTTAGTCGTCCATAGCTTCAAAAAGCTGTTCCTAAGACCTGAGTTCAGCAGTGGAACTGAATTCCTGCAGGTCAAAGTGAAGGCAGAGCTGTAAGGCAGGAGCTTGTGGAGCCACTGCCTCGGCTGCAGCCACTCTTTTCTAAGGGCTTCCTCCCCCAGGACAGTAGATAAGGTGTTTCCCACCGTGCAAACACAAGCAATGTAGAGAGACAAAGAAAAGGGCAGCGGGGCCATTTCTGACAGAGGAACTTTCTGAGATTGGCACTGACAAAATGTCCTAGAGACTTTACTGAGTCCAATTACCACTTTATGTCTTTAAAGTGCTGAGTAAATGAAAGAAACTACAAGATCAAGCCATGTTAGTCTTCTCAATCTCTTACGTGTCTGACAGCCCTCTCCCCTTCTTTCTCGCTTCCTCAGACTGCTCTGAACTCTTAACCTTCGCCCCCGCTTTGAGTTCACATCTGCAGAAACCAAACTACCCCCAGCCATCCCTAAATTCCGGTAACAACCACAAAACACTTTCAAAGCAACACTGCCCTCCCTCGAACTGATAAACTTTAAGCTGTCTCCAACTTCCCGAACTCCCATGCACGTACGGTCGGTCTCGCCCGTCAGCGCTGGCTGCAGGGAGCTCGCTGGGCACCGCCACAGCCGGGGAACAGCCGGTGCTGATTCACACAACCAGCTCTCCCTGTCCACACAGGCAACAGCCGTGAATACCAGCTGCTCAGGCTGTGCTGTGCCGCTGGGCTGAAGAATATAGATGCCTGCAGCACGTATGGTATTAGGATTGCAGTGAGCCTATTAGGACAGATCCTCTAAAAAAAAAAGGGACGGATCCTCATAACCATCCCCAGGCACAGCAGTGGGAACTGGAAAAGCAGGTCAAAATCACTGGAGAGAAAAGCAGTGTCAGGAGACATACTCAGCCACTAGAACTGAACCTGTCTGCAGCACTAGCAGAGCTGGAGGCTGGCTTTTTGCAGAAGTAGAGTTAAAGACTGTTATATCTGTTCAACCTTCCTTATAAATAATTAAATAAATGATAAACAGAGATCTCACAGTGATGCCTGAACCTGATGTCTCATGCTCGCTTGTTTTGATGTGTCTAATGTAAGTGGGCGGGTAATAAAAGCTTCATTTAGAAGCCAGCGTCTTCACAAGCGCTGCTGGAAGCCCCTGAGACACTGCACTTCTGGAATTTTCCTCTAATGGAAACATCAGCAGATGACTATTGATAAAGCAGAACATGCACACACACACTCAAAGCAACCCAGCAACAGTTTATTTTCCTGGACTGCTGGCTGTTGGATGCAAAGGTCTCTTTAGGTTCCCTAGATTATGGTCCCACCTCAGCTGCTGCATCAGCACTGCTGAAATGCCCATTGCGATGCCCATTTGGGGCAGTGCCCTGGAGAAGTGTGTGGTTATTGTAGCATGGGTAGGCATCAGTTAAAAAGAGAATGATAAGGAAGTTTTCAGCCCCTGTAATACAGCTGTAGATAGTGGCAGCCACTTAGTATCTCCTAGCTGACTGCCACCCTGTAGATGATAAGGAGTTGCTGCTCTGTAACAGGCAGACTGAGGGGTTCATGTTCCACACAAGCAGCAGATTCACCTTCTGGGCCTGTTGTCTAGGGTATTATTTTTCAATGTATTCACAAGTAATTCAGGTTCTTTTTAGGCAAGTGAGTCTTCAGGAAGGTCTGATTCCTGTGTCTGTGAGATCTCTGTGGCATCTCTGATGTGCAGCAACAGCTTCATGCTGGGCTCAGGGTTAGCTGAAGGAGAAGCTGTGGCTAGTGAGGAGAGAAGACACTGAAGTTACTGCTGAACTCCTTAAGGTAACCTGCTGTCCTTCCAGTTTGGTGCTAAAATTGCCATTTCAGGTCCTGAATACAACACAGGTAAAGAACAGCATCTTATCCTTAGACAGTGTGGGGGTCAGAGCCAAAGATTTGGAGGGCTACAGCTTTAATCCCAACCTTCAGTATACTGGTCCATGGCTGGTTCATAGTGTGATATCACTGACCTTGTTTCCTGGATACAAGCACAGAAATACTGCTTGTATCCAAGCATTTATAGGTAATTATTTTCCCTGAATGTGGAAATTGGAGGGCCCCTTTTTGTCTAGTGTATTATTTCATGAGAACCACAGGGATCTGCAACCAGGCATTGGGGGAAAGGGAGATTGTTTCCTCCTGTCTGTGGTTTTATGCAGCATCTGCCTGTGAAAACAAGAAGCAAACAAGATGACCCTCACTTTATCTGTGTGTGTAAGTCATTTTGCCTCAAGCTTGAGCACTGTGGGATGGTTAATGTAAAACTTGCTCTTGCATTAAATAGCAATAATTTACCTTTAGACTCTGCTTTTTTATTATTATTATTTTTAATTATTTAAAAGAAATGCTCCTTAATTAAAAAAATTCACAGATATGAAGCTTGGAAGAAATGTGGCCAGGACATTCTTGGATTACTACAGGCTGAACTCCTTGGTCGAGAGACCACTGGGAACTACTCCTAAAACTCGGTAGGTCAGAAAGCAATTTCTCTTTCTTCAGCTGGGCTGCTTTTTTAATACCTTTCATGACTACATTTCAGTTCTACTGCATTATGGTTTTATAATAAGCGTGCTAGTCTAACTGTGCTTATTTTATTGAAATTCCATTTGGAAATAAAGCATTTATGATCAGGAAAGATACCTGGTTTATGTCTGAAAAATATTCAAGGGATTTTGGAGATATCGATATCTTTCCTGAATTCTGTCTGCTGTACACCAGCCTCATGCCAGTATCTTTAATGGACTTACCCTTCGTTTATCTCCTGAGAGTGAATCAGACCCACTTTATTTGGCAAAGTTTTAATTCTGAAAGTGAAAACTTTTCCAGTGCTTCAGGAAATTACTGGCAAGCCTGTGCTAAAGGCAGAGTTCTCCATCTCCCCTTGGACCTGCCGCAGGGCTGGCAGCCAGGTGGCAGGTTCCTTCTGCCAGTCCAGCTGGAGCACTTTACCTGGGTATCTCCTGTCACTGTAAGTCCTTTCTTCAGTTCTACAACCAGCTCAGTGGATGTTAGTCCAAAAGGAAGTAGAACATGAAGTAAGGCACTGGTGAGCAATGCACAAAGGCATGAAATGCCCAAGCCTGACTCCCTGTGACACTGCTGGCCCTTCTCTGGTATTGTCCAACCTCATCCTTTCAGTGTCCCTTATCTTGTGTGAGGAGCAGGGGAGATATCACTGAACTGTTTTTTTGAGAACCATCATTCCCTGAACTGGAAAAACTGTGTAATGGCATAAAGAGAGGAGCAGAGCAGGAACCAGAGCACCTGTTTCACAAGAAACCATATTCAGAATTTGCCTCTGTTCTGAGAAAACAGCCCCCAAACTCAAAATTTTCAGTTAAATGCATTTGGATCAATTGTGATGTTTCCTTTAGGTTTCAAGTATTCATGGCACAACCAAATATAATTTGTATTTTGCAATGGAAAAGGCAATTCTAAACTGGCAAGGGAGGCAGCTGAACTTTGAGATTCACTCTCTTCTTCTCCTCACTCTTTTTCTATTGGAACAGTTGCTTGTTTGCAAAGGAACACTTTCCCACTGAAGATTTTCTAGTGATGCGTAGGATGGATGTTACAAATATCAGCCCAGATCAGAGAGCAATTGCTGGAGCTCCTTCTGCAGCCTTTAAAAATCCTCTCATTGCAGCCATTCTGGCAGTTCCTTATATATGTGGTCAGAGCCAGGCTGCCTGTGTTAGGTGTTTAAACACCCTTCTTTGAGCCCATCTCCCTTTTCTGCTTGGGATCTTGACACCACAGTTTAGGCTGGCTCAAGGAGGATTGTCAGCACTGCAGTTCTGAATGCTGTTATCTGCAGAGACCTGCAGGGTTAGCAGTGAAAAGCTTGCAGCATCTTCCTCTCCTCTGGAAATTGAATGTATCATTTCTCTCAGACTCCCAAGGGCCACAGCCTCCAAGGCTAAAAACCCACAACTATTACTGAACCTAATTACCACCTGACAGCAAAGTTCTTTTCCATAGCATCATTCAGTTACCTCATCAAAAGGAATGTTTGTTTGCTTGCTTCATTTTAAATTAAAGAACCACTGACAGTGGTAACTGAAGCATTTTAATCTCATCAAATATCCATGGCCATCTCTATAGAGACAGCCACGCCAGCAGGGAGAGATACACATCTATAATCAGGTTGCACTGAGCAAATTTTTCTCATTCCCCCACCAGAGCTTAATGGGGTGAGAGATCTTTTGTTTGGGGAGTGCTACCTCACAGTAAAATCCTAAATAAAGTAAATGTTCAGCCCAAAGCCAACAGATGTTTACAGAATAGATTTTTAAAGATTCATGTTGTTAATTTCCTGATGGTTTTCAAATACTAGCTTTTCCCTGCAAGTAGACAAATGCCTTCTATTTGTATCCAGGGCTTTTCCACCTGACATTTGATCAGAGCCTGTATATATATATAAAATGTACACCAGTAAAATGAAATTGTTCTTTGAAGCTCTTGTGTTAAGTGCAAACCTCTCCAAAAGGGAATCTTGCAAACTGCTGGGAAACAGAAGGGAGATGGCTGTGGCTTTAAATAAGCTTTGGCTAGGCAGTGAGACTAGGAAAGATGTAAAATGATACTAAATATCTGTGTAATCAGGACTAATTATATGGCACGGTTATTAGCTTGAAACAGGACATGTTGTGCCCACAGTTTATGAAAATATATTAAAACATTACCAGATTCCACATACTCATTGAAAGAAAGCTGCAGAGTTAATAAACGTGTAAGGACAACTAATTGGCTGCTTTGTCCCAGCCTACTACAGGCAGAACAATTTCTGTTTGAGGGAATTAGTGCAGCCAAAATGTGTTATAATGATAGGTCTGGAAATAGCAACAACCTGCAACACTTGCAGAGCATATCTGTCAGAAAGACCTTAAGGAAGGAAATGTTTATGTTGGAATCACCATATTTCAGAGAAGAAAACTGAGTCACAGAAAGAAGATGGACCTGAGATCAGAATTAGGGTTGGTACCCAAATCTGGGCACCTTTCAAGAGTTTTGTCCATGCAGTCAGGCTGTCAGACAGCAGCCATCCTACAGCATAGGCAGTGCAGGCAGTTCAGTGGGAACCAAATTAGGGTCATTTGGAGAGGGAAGAAAGAACTGATGCAACAGCTCTGGTTATAGAACCAAGATGGAGGCTGGATGTAAGTTACCCTGCTAATCCAAATGCTTGAGCAGCTTATTTCAAGAGGTCAAGAGAAATAGCTATATCTTGATTCTGTGATTTTGCATATAACCTGCTTATGTGCCTTTAAGTGAATCCAACTGATTGGCTGGACCTGTGGTTAAATTCCACTTGCTATTGCCTACAGAAGCCCCTGGATCAAATGCCACCTGTAGATAAACATACCACAGAATCACAGGCTGGTCTGGGTTGGGAGGAACCTTAAAGATCACCCAGTTCAACCCCACTGCCATGGACAAGGACACCTTCTGCTAGATCAGGTTGCTCAGAGCACCCTCTAGCCTGGCCTTGTGCACTTTCATGGATGGGGCACCCAAAACCCCTCTTGGCAACCTGTTCCCATGATGGAGCTTTAAGTTCCTGGCTGTGGAACTGTGGCCACTGCCCTCCCAGGAGTCAGGCTCCCTCAACTTTCCAAGAAACAACCATGAGTGTGATGTTTGGGCTGGAGCCTCCTGAGGATGAGGGGGGGGGGGGGTGCAGTTGTGATTCTGTGTTTTATCCCTGAGTGTGTAGTTGCTAGAAAATAACATTGAAATTCTCGTGGTGGTGGTGGTCTCTGAAGGGTTGAGGTGATCTCTGGGCCTCCTAACTCTGATCACAACCCTGTTCCCTCCCAGTGTGTCCTCACCAGTGAGATGGGGTGGTCACAGTTATAGACAACAGTAGACAACAAGCTTAGAACCTTCTGTTCCCTCTATATCCAAAGGAGCCTTTGGGCAAACCTCAAGTCCCCAAATAGCTCAGATGCCTGAAAAGACCTCTGGCCTGTGCACTGATGCTGTAGAGAAGTCAGATGTGAAAATTAAATGCATAAAGGGTAAGGGTTTTTAGCAGTGTCTTTACTTCTTAAACAGTTCTTTCTGTTATTATTATTGTCCCCTGCACCCTCCCTCCAACCACAGCTCATCCAGTCCTTCTCAGAACCCTTCACCCCCTTCCCTGTGACTGACCTTCCTCCAGCATTCCCCTAGTTCCCCTGGGAGCAAGCCCAGTGACCACACAGGGTTTCCCACAGCCTGCAACGGGAGGTCAGGACTTGTTTTAGACAGTAACCCCGATGTGTCCTGCAGTCCTCATTGCAGGGAGATCCTGTGATCCCAAACAAACACCCAGTTCAGAAAGATAATGTCCCCTGTTATCAGCATGCTAGGCAATTATTTTCCTGAAGGTGATGTGTCTGTGGCAAGATAGGAAAGCGTCAATGACTCAGCTGGGGAGGGCAGGAAGGTTAGAATATTTTCCTGTGTGAGCTAATGAATTAAAAGCCTTGCTGAAAATGCTGGATGTTCTCTGGCGTGACAAGCCAGCAGGTCCATGAATTTCTAACAGGATAAGAGAGAGCTCTGTGCTGCCAACAGAAGCTGCTGGACAAGAGAGCATTGCCACTTAGACGTGCTTGAGAGAGGCTCAGGAGAGCCTGTCCTGGACACAAAGGGTGGGTTAAGTGGGCATGGAACAGAGGAGTGCAATGCAGAAAAGGGCTCTCAGGCAGCAATGAAGGTTTGTGCCCTTCCCCTCCTCTTGTTACTGTCCTTTTCTAAGCTGTTCAGTGACCAGCGAGTTCTGCTCCCAGTGTGCTTGCTGGAAACCATTTGAGTAGAGCTCCCATTGACGCTGCCAGTGGCACCGGGAGCTCTTCCTCTTACTGAATCTCTGACTTGCTCTCACCTCTTTCTACTTGTGCCAGAGGAAAGGTTAACATTGCTTGGGATGAAAGTGAGAAATGTCCTCCACTAAAATCATTAGTAAATGGTGAAAAATGTGTAAGAGATTAAGAGACAGCAGAGTACAGCTGTCACAGAGAAAGGCTAAGAAAACAGATTTTTTGCTGAAAACTTCACAAATGCCAGTCACCTTGAACTGCCTGAAGTCCACCCTTTTGCCCATATCAGCATTGCTCAGTTCTTTCACTCTGGCTCACTGTGCAGCAGAGCCCTGCTCCAACACAGTATCAGCAAAGGAGCTCTTGCCTCTTTAAAAGAGTGATATTTTTTCTTTGACAGCCACTGCTTCCATGTTTCTCATATTCTGAGCACACTGAAGTTCAAATTATAGAAGCGCTGAGTGTGAAAAGAGCTCTAGCTGAGGTTAGGGGAGCTGGGATTTGGCCACCATGTGTGTACCCTGAAAAATCCCACCTGGGCCTCGCTGATGGAGCATTCTGTAACTCACGTCTGCCCCGTATTTTCCAGTTGGCAAAACCCAGGTGCTCTGCCCACAGGAGTGCTGGAAAAGAAATTCCTTCCTGCGTGGGAAGCTCACAGTTGCTGCACTGATACACATGAAAGAAAAGGCCAGGAGAAGATGAATAATTCTAAGAGTAGGGATTTCATGGCATGAGGCAAATAATGCCTGGGGCCACAAACTGAATGAAAAAAGGACAGAAAATATTGACTGGCCCTTCATTAATTGCTGACTGTCCATCGTGCCCTGAATAAAGCAGCCGCCTTGTTGAAGAAAAAGTAGACTGTGATGAGGTAATTAAAGACCCTATCAGAAGGCATATCTGCCAGGAGGTTGAATTAAAATTGCTCTGACAGCCTTTATTCTGGCAATTCCTCCTTTTGCTGCTTGACTTTGCAGCCTTAATGATGATATATGAGTGCACAGCTGTGTATCCAACAGGCTGGATAGGCCCATGGGACTGTCCCACCATCCTCAGAGGCAATGGGCACCATCTTCTTCATCCCATTGGGTGGAGCTGGGGAAAGTCTTTCTATGTGTGGACATAATCTGATCAAAGGCAGGTCCTTCTGCCAGGACAACTCTGCCTTTCAAGTTTTGATCCCCATCTTTAGACACTAAACATCTGTTTCCAGAGGTTGTGTGTCTTACAGGCTCAGACTGATACTCCCAGGGATGTGCTGCTCTCTGGCATGTGCTATGTATGGGTCCCTCTGCCCCACAGAGGATGCTCTTCCCAGTTCACTCCTCTCTTCAATTCTAAGCTCTGCCTTTAGGTTTTTTTGAGGTTTCACCTATATCTGGTAGTGTTTTCTTTGACCTGTCCATGACTGACCTGAGAGCTGGGAGTGAAGCCACCTCTCTGCTTTATGGAGGTGGCTGCTTCTTCTCGTTCCTGAGGGGCTGTTTACTGCCATCCCCAGCTCCCTTCTTCCAAACTTAAATCATCATCTTGCTGTCTTTTCCCCGACCATTTTCAGTGGCTAAGAGGAGAGCAGAGTTTAATAAACAGAAAAAAATGTTCTAGAACAAATTCAAAAGGTCAGCAAACCCCCTTATGATTTGTAGAGAAAGGAGGACACAGAATGAGGGCAGGAAAGAGAGGCAGCTGCAAAGCTCCCCATCACCATCCTGGCTTCCTTTGAGGGAGGATTGCAAATTGTCTCAGGGATTCCACCAGGAGCTGGTCCATGGGTGCCCTGCAGCTGTATCACTTTTGTAGGGACAAGTGGAACTGTCATACCTGGCTCCCTGAGTGTTTAAACAGTGCAAAGCTCATATGAGGGTCTACAAACACCCCTTGCTTTATCTTCCCATGTTGGTCTGTAGATTTTTCCTTAAAATGAAAATTAAAAACAAAACCAAACTCCAAACAAAAAACAACTCCTAAAAACCTCAGCCAACCAAAAAAAACCAAACCCCAAAACACCCAACCAAACAACCAAAAATACTAAAACCAAATCAAACAACAAAAACACCACAAAACTGTTGAGGACTCAAAAAACTTCAAGCTGATTTCCAGGTCTGTAAATTGTATGAGTAACGGGAGCACTACTAAGGTTTAAAGTGAAATTATATGTTTTGCCTCAAAAATTAATTTTGTGGATTTTTTTCCCCTTTTCCAGTGGTAATTATAATCTGTCAATTTACTCCCACACACGTCTGCATGTTTTATGCAACTCTTGATACTTGTATCTGTCGTTAAAGAACACCTTCCAGGTTTTGAACGGTGACACATTTGCGTGGGTTCAGTGAAAAGGATTCATTTACGGGATTTTAAGGAGACGTGCAGTGCTTGGCCAGCTCCCAGCAGGGGCCTCACCAAAATTCCACATTACAACAATTAGCTTCTCAAACACTCAGGAAACACAATGCCAGCTGCAGGGATTTTTAAGCACATGCAAACACCCAAATACACATCCAGCTTGGTCCTGCTTTCAGCCAGTCCCTAAACAGAGGGTGTGTAAAAATACTTCAGGATGGGGAGCCAATGTGCCTGATGGGTGGCCTAGTAGGAGAAAACAATCTGCATTACAGCATGAAGTAAATTGGTCCCTGTTAACAATCCCTTTCAAAATGAAGGTGCTGTCAGCTGTTTTAATCTAATTTACTCCACCTTAATTTACTTTTTGGAAATGAGCTAAATGAATAAGTTGAATTATGGCTACTTTAACTCTGAAGGAGCATATCCACATAGGAGCTTGCTGTGGTTTCACTAATCAGCTTTGCATTTACACCCTAAATGTATTTGGATTAGATCTCACAGGCATTCTCACAAAGGTATGCCTGCAGATATCCACCTGCTTTCCTTTTCCTTCCCTGGTCTTGTTGCTCTGAGGAAGCCAGGGCTCAGGACGCAGATTTAGTTCATGCATCACCCTGGCACAGGCTTTTCCTGAGTACCTAAAGAGCAGGACAGAGCACTCTGCTCTGAGAGGAGGGACAGGGACCTACAGGAAGTGTGGGTCAACATGGGTAATGTCTGATGCACATAGCACGTGAGTCCCAGTATTGTATTGCTACCTTGAACAAGCTCAAGAGACTCATTTTCTGCTACATCTCATCAAGTGAGTGCAATCCATTATTCTCCTGCTGTTCCTTAGGAAACGGGAGGACACAAGACAAGGCAAAACCTATTCCCATCCTCTCTTTAGCTTCCTGTTCCAGGGTCACCACAGACACACCAGGGTGGCTGTGGGTGAGCCACGTGCATTGATTGTAATTGTGGCTCCTTCTTCCCTTGCGTGATGGTGGCTCCAGTCACAGTCAATTATTCCTTCCCCGAGCATGGTCTCCTGGATGAAGCAGGTATGTCCTGCTGCATTGAGCTGTGGAGAGAGACCAGAAACTCAGGGATGGATAGCAAGTAGCAAGATTCTTTCTTTGGTGGAGAGAGAGACACTTGCACACTCTCCTGGGGAGGGGGCTCTAATATCTGCCTTCTCTATAAACACTATGGACCAGCTGTTGCATTCAGAAAAGCAGAGCCACAGAATATGGGCCTGATGAGATTTTCAGGTAGTGCTGGGATTCTCCACACACCACATTGAGAGGGGTTTGTAAGGCCCAGAAATCACAATCTGCTGTAATGGATGGGGTGGTCACCTGGCAGGCATCAGTATTTGCTCACTTACTGGAAATAGACACTGATGTCTGCCTGAAAAAAAAAACCAACCAAACAATCAAGCCTGTGGTAATGGCTGAGGATTTCTGACCTTTGCTCTAACATTTCAAATTTGTTTTTATTGCTTCTAATTGGCCTTGCTTTGGAGCATGCACATTATCTAACTGCCAGGGCACTGGCTGTCATTATCTGCTGGGTCATTTGGTTTGTGTTCTTTACGATTGAAACTTGTCAGGCATATCCAGAAAATACTGCGCTCCCCTTGCAGTGTCAAACGTGGCACTGGTTAATTGTGCATCCCTGAGAGTGAAGCGCTGGAAGTGATCAGGCACTGATTGTTTAGCTGGAATGGATGCAATGGAAATGTGTCTCCTCAGTATGAAGGGGAAAGTGTGAAAATTAGATCAGCAGCACTAGGACAGCAGCCAGATTTCTTAGTTTCAGGGATCAGAGGTTACCCATTTTCTAGCCTTGATGATGCATTTTTGGTCCCACTCACATGGCTCAGATAACTTAATTTTCTCCTCCCTTTGCAACAATATAAGCACGAAGACTGCTATTTTGACTTTCTTTAATATACCAGTTGCAAAGTCACTAATTCAAATCTCCCCACCTCACCTTGCTTCACCACATGGAAACAAAAGTCAAGAACAGTGTGTGTGCAAGACCTTAAAATGCCACAGTGCCACAAGTGTGCTTATGGTGGTGGCTCTGTAAACCTCAGCTTATCTAAAACATCAGCCCAGTTTGTAAGTCTGCTGATTCATTTTAAGACCATTAAGATTTCCTACCAATTAGAAATGCAGGTAGAATTGTTTTGCATGTGAACATGTACAGTGCATTCAAAGTAGATGTATATAGGGCTTCTCCTCCTATAGACAGGCTGGGAGAGCTACAGGCAGCAATAGCAATGTCCTCATTTTGCCAAGTGTAAAAAAGAACATCACTGGGAACACCAAGCTGTTAGATCTCAATGTGAATTATGCATCTGCTGTATTTAGATAGAAGCAATTTTCCTGTTGAAATCAGAGGTTGACATTTTTTCCCATGGGGTTCTGTAACTCAAAATTGTGTTGAGATCAAGCATGTAGCAGGGATTTTTTTAGCTCTAAAGGTGAATGTATTCAGATTATTCAAGTGGTGATTTTTTGGATGTACAATTAGTTGAGTGAGAGATGTGGTATAAATTTGGTATTGTAATTGCTATGCCTCTGAGATTTCAAATTGCAAAACAGCTTGCATGGCTACACGATTAACTGTTGTCTGTGCGATGAACATGTGGCAGAGCTGTGGTTTGATTGTGACTGTCTCTCAATTGACTGTAGGTCCCAAAAAGTCACTTTGTCAAAAGTAGCTGATGTGAACAGAGTGGTTGATACTCATGATGCTTCAGTGGATGCCTGGATGGCTACAAAAAGGCCAGTGTCTAAAATTCCACCTTTAAGTGCAGTTGGTAAGACAGGATTTCCTTTTTCTGTGTTAGCAAAATTGTGAAAAAGGTAAGAGGTTTTAAGTCCCATTTCTATCCTCTTCATATATTTTGTATTATATTGTTTGCTTCACTTGCACACAGGAGAACAGGAATGACATTCAGCAGTGCTTTTGTAATGGACTGGGCCAGTGAGTGCAGAGAAATGGGGTCTGTATGAAACACCAGCCACTGACCAGGAGCCGAGCCCTGCACGTCCATCCGGCACTGGCTGTGCCCTGGGAGCGGGCAGTCAGGCTGTCAGCAGTGACATGGGGAGTGCTGATGCAGCCCCAGGGCAAGGGATGGACTGGCTGGCTGGCTTTCTGATGTTTTGTGTGATTCTCCATTTGGTCCACAGCTGCTGCTGTGTTTGGATCTGCAGTGTTGTCTAGGAACATGTCAATGTAATTTTACACAGAACCAGAGAAACCACTTGTTCTCACCTCACTCTGCCTTTCAGGTCTCCCTTCTAGGGTCCTAATGTATCTATTTTTGTCTGTGTTTCTCTTCAAAATACTACTGTGCCTTAGGTTGGTGATTGAACTGTGGAGATGCAGTAGATGCTTAACTGGTGGCAGCTGTGACAGCCTTTGTCTCAGAGGCACCTTTTCAGTCCCAGTGAGACCTGACAGTGCTGGTAGGAGGCTGTGAAGTGAAGCTCTTTGCTCTTGGATATCCTGGTGCTGGCTAAGCCACCCCAAGCAAGGGATGGTGCTGCAGGACCCACACCCTTTGCATTCAGCCTCTCATCAAAGCTAAGGCTCTGGGTACAATGGTGTGAGCTGTGACCCTTTTTCCCCAGGCCTGACACTGCCCAGACAGACAGCCCAGGGCTGAGGCTGTCTGGTCACTTGTATCTGTCTTGCTGTGACCAGCGTGTCAGGACCTGGAGCAGGGAGTGGCAGCAAGATTGCTGGGCTGTGAGATGGAGGATTTTAATTAAGGCTTGTAAGCAAAGAGGCTTTATAAGTAAATAGAATAAAAAGTTACAGAATTAACTGATACTAGATATTTACTTTTCCTTAAAGCAGAAAATATTCATCATGCACACTGTAAACACCCATCTGGGAATGCTTTGTCTGGAAAATAAGTAGTGAGACTTACCAGGAATCAAAGTTTTACAAAGCAGGTTTTCCCTGAGACAAGCTGTGGGAAGCTGGGAAGCTGGTTCTGTGGTGCTGGGTTGTGAGGAGCTCAGTTCTTACCCTGTGAACTCCTAGGGCATCATTGCAAAAGTACTTTTTATTTAGCATAACCCTGCTCCTTTGGAGGCCAATAGTAAAACTCCCAATGCTCTGCTAGGGCTGTAGCTTGAAAGGAGCACTGTAAACACCACACTCCAATTAATAGTGACAACTGAAGTTTGGCATGACTGCTAGATAATTGGAGTTAACTGGCATGGTGAAATAGCAGTGTCACATTGGGCTCTTTGAAGGCACTGGTCTGGATGCTGGAAGAACTGGCATCATGTGCTGGGTGTTGGGTGTTCCCCAGCCAAGCAGTGGGAGTCTGCCACCAAAGAGTCTGACTCAGCTGTGAACATCCCTGGCAGTGGGGGAAATCCAGTGGTGAACAGACATGTGAACGTAACTGTCCTGTGAATGGTACATTCCCCAGAAGGAAATATTCACAGTGATAGGAGGGCTGTTAATGAGCTGAAATGTAGTGCGGAGTGTCCTAAATGAGTGGATGCACCACCACAAGGAGAAAACAGTGGTAAGCGCCTCACCCAAAGGGAAAGTATGGCACTTCTCTTGCAGAGCTCAGGCCTAGCACAAAGCCCTTGAAGCCTTCTGGAAGGACTAACCTTGCTCTAGCCAGAGGAGGATGGGACCAGCTGATCTTTAACCAACCCTAATCTGTGTGGAGCTGCCAAAGCCTTCCTTGCAGATGCACTTCACTGTGAGACTTCTCACATGGCTTCTCCTCATAGCGCCCCACACACACAGACCTTACCTGCTGCTGAGACACTGCAGTGTCTGACAGTACCTGTCCTCTCTCTCTTCCTTTGGCAGGAAGGACAAACTGCCGCACTTTAAATGCACTACCCAGCGGGGCCCAGGAAACAGCCATGCTGGCAGCAAGCCGGAGAAGAGGAGCCAGGCACATCTGAAGGACCAGTCTCTCTCCACACGATGAGAGGAGTGAAGAGGAGAGGAGGGTTGCAGGGCAAGGCAGAGGAGCACGTCGCAGTCTGGAATCAATGATGTTTCTTTTTTTTCTCCCAGACAAGTATTTCTAAGATAACAAATAGTCCAAGGACTAAAGAGGGAGAGGGAAATTAGCTAGAAATTTTACTATTGATTCTTTTTTATTTATAGATGGTGAATCAATTTCAGGGCTTTTTTTTTTCTTCCTTTCTTTTTTTTGAATCTGTGGGGGGAAAAAAGAGTGAACTGATAGATTTACAGAAATCATTTGCGGTGGCTGAAAAGCTATTTGTTAAAAGGAGAAAGCCTCCCCTTCCTCCATCAGTGCCCTTCTCTCTCTTTAAAGGGGTAATCCATACAATGAGCTAACAAGGGAGTCCTGGCTCCCCTGCTGCACTATGTGATGTCTCCCCTTTTAGTGTCAGGCTCAGAAGCTCTTATGCGGATTGCATGTGCTAGTCCTGCTAGCTTGCATTAAGAGAGCCTGATAAATAGCTTCTGGGAGCCAGGCAGGTGCTCCTCAGTGCGCTGTTCATCATCCACTGCATGGTTAGGTTTTTTGCTCTTCTATCAGATTATTTGAGGAGAAGGGTCATATGAGAAATGTTATTGTCAGGCTGCAGGCATGAAAGTTAATGCAAGTCCTCTCTAGCTGTGGTCCTCAAGCAAAAACTGGTTGGGGTCTAGAAAGACTGGACTTCCCAACATATGTATGACTGAGGCAGCATGAGCTAGGGGTAGTGCTGAAAGGAGTGAACAGTGTTGTGCCATTACTGCAAGAAATCCCAAGTAAAACCTCAGCACCTTCCCATTACATGGACAGCATGTGAAATCTCTGCTCAAAGCCACTGTCCCTATGCAGTCTTGACTCCTGCATTGTGTAGCTGCCTGAAACCTCTGCCAGTGATTCTCTAATTGGAGACTAAAAGAGGGTAATGCTGAGGGGAGTCTGAGTGTCTCCCAGGGGATGGGAAGGGAGAATGCACTTACAAGTGCCTCTTTTCAACCCATCAGAAGCCTTGGGAGGCAGCTTCTCTTCACTGTTTTCTGCCAGGAGTAGGGCTGCAATGGTGGTTCGAGGGAGAGAAGGTGCCAAGACACAGTAGATAGGAAAAGTATAGACCAGACTGAGGAGAAAGAATTATGGGTGAAATGAGACTGAATAAGCTCCTCTTGGTGTGGCCTTGAAAAAGTACTAGTCTCAGACACTCTTTTCTTTGAGAAAAGAGCTGGGTTGGTTGATCCTCTCTTCTTTCCCAGGACATGATCTAAGAACAGAGTCAGGCTCAGCTGGGTCCTCACACTGGCCTGTGAGAAAGAATGAATCCTGTGGATAAATGAAAAGGTATGAGAAAAACTGAGAACCACAAGCTAAACCAGAACTTTAGAGTAACTTAAATTTACTATCCGTGGTGAAAGTACTCCCTGATTCTTTAGTCACAGAGACCTGGCTGCAAGGCCTGAGCATGACCAACGACGAGCCATAGTGTGATTGTAGGAAGAACTGAAAACAGCTCAACCATAACAAGCACCATCCCAATGAACCTCCTGGAAGCCACTGGCACATGGTTTCCATCCAGTTTGTATTACTGCAGCCATAAAAGAGTGAGCAGGTACAAGTCAGGACAAAAACTTGGCTTTGCATGCCTCTGAAAACAGACAAGCTACTCAGGATCTGCCAAAACTTGAGCTGAATGTATCTGTGCAGTAGGCACCTGTTAGCTGGGCTTTCCTTAGTTTGTTGCTTTCTGACCAGGGGAACTTGAAAACAAGAAGGAGATATCCCAATGGAAAGTAAATTATTTAAAACACCAAGCAAAACTGATACTGTCAGTATTTCAAGGTGAGGGGGTTAAACTCTATACTTATTTAGGAAGAATAAAATGCCTTTATATGATGGATTCCAAGGCATCAAGAGGCACAGTGCTGGCTCTCTGTCTCCAAAAGCAGAGTAATGAATAGCAGTGACATTGTGATAATTAAAATGACCTCTTGGAGATATGGATTAGAAGGTACACAGAGGTGGGTTAAGTTTTCCTTTGAATTAATCTAGTGCTAATTTATAACTATCTTTGGGTATTCGGCATTTTAGTGGAAAACTTTCAAAGTTGGTTTACTGGGGTGAAAATGCTCGTTCTACATATTCATTAGAAAAACACTTGCAGAATTCCTTGTTATTTATTTTTGAGTGTTTCTATATACACATATATATATAATGAGAGAGTTGCAGTATTTGCTTAGCCACTAGAAAGTCTACTCTAGAAATATGAATAAAGTGATAAAAGCAGCTGTGGAATGAGTGTGTTGTTTCATTTTCATTTCTTCCTCCTCAGAGGCTCCCAGTTCACTTCAAAACTGAGACAGGGACAGGAAAATTCTGGGAAGCCCTTGTGCTGCTCTGCTATCTGCTGTCAAAGGCTGCCTCTACCTGACTTGTAAAAGTCAGTCTTTAAGTTTAGATTTAATATCTGGATCTTCCTGGAAATCACTGTCTGTGCTTCTTACTTGTCTTGTGCCACCTGTATCTGCTCCACAGCCTCAAATTTATAGGTGATGATGCTTCCTTTCTGCTGAGATATCCCAAGCTTTTAGTTGGACAGAACAAACAGACTGGAGATGGTTACCCATATGGGAAATGATGACATCCCATTTGTCAACTCCCATGCTGCTAACCTTCCTCTCATCCTCTCCACCTGCCTAGCAATGCCATAACATCCACACGTAAGGTTATCTGCCAAGAGCATCTGCGTTGCTCTTCAGTCAGGCAGCACGCCCATTCTGGAACCCACCTTCCCCATCCTTGTTCCAGCACATCATGTTCAAACCCTTAGCTCTCACCTCCCATTTCATTCCTCTTTCAGTTTGTCTCTGGCACCTTTGGGTCCACCGCCTACCCAATTTTTCCACATTGAGATCCCAATCACATCTCCCCTCAGCCCCACAGGCAGAGCTGACTCTAAAGTGCTTTCTTCAGAGACCTGCCTCTGCTTTCAGGGTTCACTAATAAACCACATTTCTTGAAAGCATTCCCTCACCAGCTGGGGATGGGAGCCTGAGCCTTTAACTCTGGGGTCTTTGCCTGATGAGGGTTTACACTTAGGTGTGGCAGAGTGTGCATGATGTGCACATCCCATTTTTGGGGGAGACTAGCATGGGAGCTGAAAAGAGACCTCTTGTTCCCAGTCTCTAGTTCACTTTTCTCCCACATGAGTGTGGATGTTCTGTTCCTCCACCCAAGCAGGCAGATCCTGCTTCAGACCCTGCTTCTGGCCTGCCATGAGCCTCTTTCTGGGAGATGATTTTTGTCTCAGCATAATTAATGCATGTTGTACATCCAACAGTAATTCTTTACTAGTTGCTTGTGTCAGTTCCAAGGTAAGGTAACACCAGGGATTCTGAAAGGTTCAGAAACCAATATGGTTCTAAAATTAGGCATTTCATTGGACAGAATGGTATTTACTCTTAAGAACAAAATCTGAGTGTAAGTGGAGGACTTTTCTTGTAGGGAAACCAGTGTCCCATTGCAATGCCTTCCCTGCTTGTTCTCAATCTCTGCCTGGAGAGCTGCAGGGCCTTCCCTTGGAGTAGTAGCAATGTATTTGTACAGGACTGAGTCATGAATATTAAAATGCCAAAAATTAACTTGTTTTATATGCATTCTGCTCCCCTGACAAGAAAATCCCACTACAAACCCCTGCACAGGCAGTCTAACTGCGCTGAATTGGACCCTCGCTGTGAGGGGATTATATATTCTGATTGGGGCTGAGTTTGCAATTATTTTCTCTGCCACACCAAAAACCTTTACTGCAGAGCTGCAAACCAGTTATAGGAACATGAAATGCTTTGACTTCTTCACTAGGGAAACATTAATCCAATCACAGGTTATGCCCATTACAAACTATGGCAATATTGTATACAGGAATTCCCAGGAGAAGGTTCTACAAAAATTGGAATCTCTCTATAACCATGTTATGAGATTTACTGGTGTGGATAAAATGGGCAGAGTTAAAATTACCAGGCTGGCTATCTCTAAAAGACAGGTGAAGTCTGCTGGCTATCATTGCTTCGCAATATTACAAATGGAAAAGCCCTGAAGTAATTGAATAACACATCTGCTGAAAAAACCTTGTGAACTGCTATAACGTAAAGATAGACTGCAAGGAAACAATGTAGGTACAGCATCCGCGTAAAAAGGAAAAAGATGCTTTCCCTACCTGGTGCAGGAAGATATCACAAATACAGGTACAGATTGTCTCTTTGCCTTCTAGATTATTTGTGTGTATGTGTGTGTGCTCTATATATTTATGTGTGTGTTTGTATCTATCTACCTCTTTCTTTTTGTATAAAAATAAGTCAAACCAGGTTCCTCAGCAGCCGGAGGTGCTTGATGGTAATGCAGAGCTCACTGCATTTCCTTTTCTGCTGGAGGTTGCTGAAAACATTTGCCATAACTGGCAAAGGAGCTGCTTTCTGTCCCCTTAAAGACTCTCTGTCCTTGTGCAGAAAAAATATTTCAAAGCACTTTGTAAGAGCTGATGAAGGTTTTCCCTGTGCTTTAGTATCAGTGTTCAGTGTCTGTTGTCACAGTTTTATAGCAGAGAACAACTTCCCTGGGTTGCTACAAGCCCGAGACTACAAGAAGATGTGCACTGATGGAGCTGCTGTGGCTGAGGCAGAGTGTGTGAGGCACTGCACCCTGCACACCCCATTCAGAAGGAAGGATGGCCACAACAGCCTTCCCACTACCTCTGTATCACCCTGCAAGTGCAACCAGGTCATCTCCAGCCATAAGCAGCCAGAATTCCTGGAGCCACACATTCTAGATGCAGCAGAGCTGACCCACCATCATCTCATCACTTCTATGGAGGTAAGTGTGCTGTGGACTGGGCTTTTTGGGCACGAGAGAGGATTTCAGGACAGGTCAGACACAACACATCCTCCCACAGTTCTGCCTGGGCATGAAGAAGCACCTCATTACTCATGTTCCTCTCCATCTGGTAACTCCAAGCAGAGATCCAAGGGCAACTGACATGGACTGCACTGCAGCAGCATGGTTGTCAGGGGCTGTCACAGCAGGTCAGTATGGAGAGGTGTGATTTATTTCACATTTCATGCACCTCTCCATGGCAGACCAGCACGCATGGAAGGACAAGAAGCTTTTGAGAGAACCTGGAGGGGTTTGAATCCTCCTGTGGAAGGAACATGGGGGAGACAGATCATGAATACTGATGGGCATAGATGTAAAAGAACTTTGAAATGAGAGTCCTTTTTCCTTTTCATTAAGTCCTTCATTTAAAAAGTTCTTTATCATTGAAAAAATCTTAAAGAATACAAATTTACAAAGTCGAATAATAATGCCACTTTTGTGGCAGCATTGAAATTTACTGTCTGTTAACAGTGGGAATGGAAACTAGGCAACTCTAACTTAAGCTGCACTACCAATAGCCTGGGTATAGGAAGATTTTATTACCAGTTAGTGTTTGGAATAAAAAAAGTACTAGATCAAGTTATGCCACTGAGGATGAAGTCTTTCTCAGTCATAAGGGAGTCAATATCCTGCTGTGATTCCCCTATTATATACACAAAATCATACTGAGTATAAAGAGACACCTGTTTGTTTTACACATTAGGGTGTTACCCCTGATACTTTCAGCCAAAGCAGCCTGAACAGATGTTGAGGATTCGTACTTGTTTCCCTTTATCACTAGGTGAAGGTGGGGAATTTTTTGGTGTTGCTCCATGTACATACCACTAAGATTAATGAGGATTGTTCTATAGTATTTATGGCCTATTTTAAGGCTGAATTAATAAATTTCTAGAGGTGTGACTCTTTTAGGCCTTGAGCGTTATCCATGTTGGGTGATGCCCTTTCCAAAGCGGCGCTGCCATGAACACTAAATCCACTTACTGGTGTTCCCAAGGCTGAAGGCTGAGCACAGCCCTGCAGGGAGACAGCAGGCTCTTGGTGGGAATGTTGTTTTGTGGCAAATTCATGTTGTACTTAGCACTTAATCATTTCTGTGTCCCCTAAGGCAGATTTCTTTTCTCTCTCAGTCGGTCATAGCCCTGTCGCACTCCCAAAGAGTTTGAGCAGCTGATCCTGAGTCACCAAGTGGAAAATACAGAGTATGTCTGAGGAGGCTGACTAAGAAGTAGGAAAAAGAGGGGAGAGGCTAAAAGGTGAAGAAGCACAATTTAACTTGGGTTCAGAAAGCTTCTAGAGCATAGAGGTGTTCTTTAGGATGGAGGTCTTGAGTCCCCTCACTCTTCTTCCTTTTTAACATGGGAGCATAGGTCTAGCAGAGCTTTTGGTTCAGCACCGAGGAGTGGGTGAAAGAAACCTTTGGTCTTTTTAGGTGAAGAAGCAATCTGTTATTCGTAATAAAGCCAAGACTTCACCCTGGAAATCTTGGCTGCAACTCTCAGCTCTTCTATGGATCAGATATTACAAGATTTAGGATAAGGGGAGGAATATTTATTTGTATGATTCATCCCTACCATCCAAATCCCTGTGATATCTGTCTCACACTAATGTTGCTTTATATATTGTTTTTCCATGTGAGGAAACAGCCATTTCTCGCATGGTGGCCCAAGACTCAGGCAGATGAAGTGAGATGGATCAGGAGAGAAGTGGGTCACAGAGCCAACAAGGGAAGCGAGTGAGCTCCATGGCTGAGCCACAGCACAGTTGAGTGATGGCCATGGGTGCGTGGCTGAATCATCACAGATGCTCCCAAGGCAGATGGTAGAGAGTAAACAGTAATTAATAATGTTAAATACCAACATTTCATACCTCTCAACCTTGAAACAGGGGAGAAGGATTTTTGCAAAATACTCTTTTCTGCCACTCTCATACTCCATGGTCAGTACATCCCATTCCTTAACCAAAATGTCATTCAGCCACCCTCAAACTTCCCAAACCATTTGTCTGAGGATTTCTGCTTGAAATGGCTGTAAACATCACAGTTCCCAGGTCATAAGTTATTTCTATGCACATGACACAGTTGAGAGATCTGTGAGATGAGAGGTTGTATGGAAAGCTACACAGAGTAGAACCCTAGAAAGACCCATGCCACTTGCTACAATCAGTGTAGGTGCCCCATTTTGGGGTTAATCTTGCTTTCCCAGGATATATTTGATGACAAATCAAGATTTCCTAAGCATCCTTGCTCACCTTCGTCATAATTTCACATTTATTACATGTATGTAGCCCATAAAAAGACTCAAAATCTAAAAAAAGAAAAAGGTATTTCATTTAGGTATTGTGTGCAGGTACCAAGATGGTGACCTGGAGTAGTTCTGCCATGAATGCCAGCTGTCTTGCCTCCTAATGTAGTGGAGGCACAAGGTATAATAGAGAGAGAATTATGGTGCAAAAATAACTGTCACAGTCAAGTACTCCCTTTAACCTGGAGCATGTGGGATTTCAATGAAACTGTTCCCTGGTGCCAACATCATTGTAAAACAATTTAAACTATAACTTTCAAATCTGTAACTGGATTTAAAACAGCCCATGTGTGGGCTGGATTAAAAAAAATCTCCAATTTTCTTGGTTTAGAAAAGTAGTGGTAGTCTGCAGTGCGGGGCCGGAGGTTAAAATCCAGCCCTGTTCTGAGCTAGGTGCCATGCAGCATAGGACACGCCAGGTTAAAAGGAGGGCACATTCTGGGAAGGGGAACATGTATTTGGAAATCATCAACAATCATCAGAGCAAGTAGTGCTGTCCAGGGTAAATCTGTATGCATTTTGTTCCAACCTCCTCACTACTTAAGCATCCAGATGTCTGCCCTTGCCTGCCCCAAAGCATGTTCTCATGAAGATGGGAGTCCTGTGTGTTCCTGGAGAGGGGATTAACCAGTGGTACTAAACACCACTAATCCCTTGTTACCACCTGCCAAAAACTGAACCAGACTGAACACGAAGAAGGAAGTGGTCCTACGTGGAACCATGGATGATGGTTTGGCATAACCCACGGGGATCATGCACCCAGGCAGGGACAGGGCTTCTCACCATGAATTGGGAACGTCCCCATCACATCTAGACCTATTCTGTCTTCAGAAAAGCAGTTCAGTCCCAAACCAAGGCACTACTGCAGATTAGCAGCAAAGATTCTATCCTCATCTACTTTTAAATCATCAAGCTAATAAGTACCCTGGATGATAAGATGTAATCTTTTAAATGCAGTATGGATTTCTTCCCTGAATTATGCATGATAACATCTTTAGACATGAGCTTTTTTTTTTTTTTCCCTGAAAGAGCAGTCTTGTAGTGGTGGTGGTGGTGATAATCAGTGTTTAACAGCTCAACAGGCTGGCCTGGAAAAGCCTCCCTATTGCTTGGCAATTTCTGCTAACTTCCTAAGAGTGTTGGGCCCTAGGATGGTGCCAGAGCATCTCCAGGAGATGTGAGGCTGTTAACCCACTAGTTCAACAAGCCGGTACTGGTCTCCAAACAAGAGTAGCCAAATCTCACATTAAGAAAGCTCAAGAGGGGAAAAAAGGAATGCACACTGGAATTTCAAAGGTGACCAGACAAATCCAGATCACATCTGGTCACACACAGCCCCTGTCTGGGCCTCACTGGTTCCTCAGGCATGTGGGAGGTCCACACGCTGCACTAGGGCCAATGGGCATGAATTAAAACAAATATGTGAAATTCCATCTGAACATAAGAACATACTTTTTAACTGTGAGGGTGGTCAAACACTGGAACAGGGTGCCCAGAGATGCTGTGGAGTCTCCATCCTTGTAGGTATTCAAAAACCCAGCCAGACACAATCTGCTGTAGATGATTCAGCCTGAACAGAGGGGATGGACAAGATAAGATCCTTTCCAACATCGTCTATTTTATGAATCTCTTTCCTGTTTCTTATACCTGATTTTGACAATTTTACTGGTCATTTTGCAGCAATTACACCACTTTGAACTGTAGAAGTAATATGAATATTTAACTCTTGAGCAGCATTTTCCCCTCACAATCTGCAATGCCTTTAATGAGGGTTGTAATTCATCATCCTTGTTAAACAGCTGGGGAAAATGAGGCAGTCAGAAACCAAGGGATTTGCTTAAAGATGTTCAGGAAGGCAGGGGCAGAGGGACCAAATTTCCTAAGTGACACCTCCCATTCTTGGATCAACAGTGCCACTGTAATACCTGTGCAAGTAGTATTTCAAGAGAGATGCCTGGTACATGTAGCACCCAGTGATAGCAGAAACCAGCAGTGTTGGATGTAGCACTCTGTTCACAGATGCAGCCCTTGGACTGCAAATCACAGCAAAGGAAAGATGTTTCTGTGTTTTGCCAAGGGACAGTGGTGCAGGCAGTGCTGCTTGGCTGAGCTCAGCTGAACCAGGCAAGCTGGTGCTTTAATAGAGGCGTATTCGCAACTGGTAGAAACAGCCTTACCCACCAGTGCTTCAAGCTACAGGTCAGGTTTCTGTGTACCATATGATTTAGGGTTTTGATGCCCAGTGTTCTGGTCTCAGATTTGACCAGGCTGTAAAGCACAACAAACAAAACATTCTTTCTTAATATTAATTATTACCAATCCTCAGAGACTGATGTTTCCAGTACCATAAAACTTCCTTAAGTAAAGCTGACATTGCTGTGATTTTGCACCTCAATGTATTTTGATCTATTGACATGTACACCTTTTAGAAGGAATTATATTCTTATTTTTCTCATGTATATTGAAAGCCAGACAGAAGAGCAGATGTGCGTGCATGTCTACAGACACACAAGCACCGAGCTCCCCACCCTTTAAGTATTTCCTTAAAACCCAGGTCCCAACAAATAGGAATGATCTTGTTACTCATTTGGTGAGCTGAATAAATATGTGGACTGTGTTTGTATGGAATAGAGGAAGAAGGCATTTATGGATGATTAATCACAGCCATGTATTCTTTATTTCCTATTTATGGGTGATACAGTGGGCTGAATTCTAATCAGCTCTTGCTGTCGTGGGTTCTCATGTATCTGCTTTCAGCAGTTAACACTTTTAGAGATATCTGAAATTAAATAACAGAATAGTTATGGATGAGGTTCACACTCTGGTCTTAGCAATGACTTTACTTATTGCCTTTGGAGAAGGAACAAATATTGTCTCATGAGTGTGGGCCCCTGGGAAGAGAAGTTGGAAACAGCTGCAGGTAGTAACACTACTTAACAGTCATTGGAACAGTGAGCAATTAAAACCAGCTCTTAACCCAGATTTTCACTCTCTCTGCCTAACACGGTTATTAGAACTAATGCAAAATATAGATCAAAATTCTATGACTGGTAAGCAGGGAACATTCCTATCTGGAGGTGCTTTACAGCTGTTCAAGCAGGATAGTGATAAGTAAGTGAAAAGGGGAGCTCACTCTTATGCCCAAATAAGCCCATGATTTCTCTGACATCAGAAATGTCTACATATGAACATGGGAGTTTAATGTTTTCTGAACATGTTACTTGGTAGATAAAGCTGGCTTTTCTTAATGGTCAGAACTGGAAACTACCCCTGCCCGGAGTGGGAATGCTGCCCTCCCTGGCCTTTCATTCTGGTGCAGTTGTAGTTTGAAAGACTGGCAGAGCAACTGCTGTAAGATTTCAGGTAGAGCTCAGAAAGGCTCAGTTAAGGATTGCTGTAGGAATAGTTACTCCATTCTTGTTTTTTAACTTAAATGTGCAGTACATCAGAATGCTCTTCAGCAGAGACACAATCTTCACTCCTTTGTTCAAGGAGTGGAGAGAATAATTAACAGAGTCCTTGCCTCTTCTCCTTGAATGATACTCAGTTTGACCTTTCCAGCACTACAGAGGTATTAAGATAAGAACCATGTACGGTACCCTGACTTCACTTACACCACTGTACATCTGAATTTGGAGCCAGTCCACTAAAGTAATTAGAATTGACTGGAACCAAGACTGGTGCACACAGTATTTGATATTTCTGGCATCTATATTCAAAGCAGTCAGTGGGATCCATTACATCACCCCACACCTGCCCTACGTGTGCCGCACACAATGTGTTTATTATGGGTGGCACTAATCGCACAGCAGGTGATTAAATTAGAAAGCATTTTAAAAGTCAAATTGGCCTTTTACATCACATAATTTGGGACGGGGGCCAGATTGCTCTGGATGATTTAGATTCCTAACTCAATCAATGAGTATGAGACATTGAAATGCCTTTGGAAAAAACCTGCAGTTCCTAATCTTTAAATTTCATCTTTAATTTTGGAGTGAAATTGGTACTTAGAAAATATATCTCAGGGAGGGCAGGGAAAGAAGAGTCCAGTGAGCAAAACTGAAATCTCACTGAGCCAGGGACTGTCATCAGCCAAAGAAGAAATGGGAAATTAGCACACCGCTCAGGCTGGCTCATTCGCAGGAATGCATTGACAAAATCCATGCAGGGAGATGACGCTGTCCAGCCTAAAAACCTACGGTCCTTTAAAATGAGGGCCCTGGGTGACAGATACTTTTCCAGGCATTAAGCCTCTGGCAGCCCAACCAAAGTACAAGATCAAGAAAGTAAATTTGAAGGAGTTATTTTATTACAGATAACACTGCCTTTTCCAGATAGCCACGCTTCAGTTAAACCCACTGAACCAAAAGCCACGTTGCAGTTCAGTTGGGAAAAGCAGCTTGGCCTAAGATATGATACAGGACAAGCAAAATTAATAATTTTGAGATGTATCATCATAGGAAAAATGTGAAGAAATTTTTTATCCTCTTTTTATTGGGATTCCTGAGATCTTTTGGGCTACTATTTAAGGCCCAACTTTGTTCATGCTGCTTAGAGCCAGTTTTCAGAGCCTAGCACAAAAACAGGCCTCTGAAAAGAAAGCAACATTATATTCTGCCATACACAGTGGACCAGGTGGAGAAGAGCCACTTCACCTATGGGTGCTACTCAGCAATGGAAAGAATTTAAGTGGTTTTCATGAAATAAGAATTTAGTCCACAAAGGGGATTGGGGACATTGGGACTTGAAAGATTTTGAGGCAAAACAATAGAGCTTTGCTTCAAAGTCAGCTTGAGACTGCAGAAAACCACTCTGAAATTAACCACTGGCTTCAGGTTATCCTTGTGTTGGGAAGGGGATACTTCAGCTGTTTTTCTGGGGCCGCTGACAGATCTCAGCCTTCAGAGCTGCCTATATTCACCACTCGAGGCAAGTTGTGTTCAGCAAGATGGGATTTACAGAGAAGTGCCGTTCAAGTGCAGTGATGGAGGTAATAAAGAGTTTCTTCCTGGATGCATGAACACTTTTAGGATTTCTTACTCACATGACCAGTTTGAGAAGAGAATGTTGCTCATTTGGGCACACATGTCTGAGAGTTTGGGCAAGAACACACACATGTGTGCATGGGCAATCTGGGGTTAACAGAAGATTTCTGTCAATTTCCAAGCACTAGTTTGTCCTCTACTACACCTAGAAAATGCGAACAGCATGAAAATTAAGATCTGCTCCTCAGGAGCAATAACTTAGCTCTTTTATGTAACATGCCATAATGAAGATTATTAAAGCTGCCTTCACAATTTCCAAGTCCAGTTCTTTCTCATTTTACCAGGAATGAAACTTTCAGATCCCACATGTGGCTTTAAAAATCTGTTTGTAGGTCAAAAACATCACAGAGATTTTTAACAACTTCCTCCTTGCCATAGGCTTTGTCCACAGACACAGATCAATGGAGCCAGACTCCAATGATGGATGCAGGCCAATGACCAACACTTTGCCCCTTCCAAGCCCTGGGACCGCAACACAATGGATTTGGGAACCACAGCAGAGGATCCAGCTGGCAGAACATGCACAGGCCAGTCTTAATGCATGAAAGTTTCATTCAGTTGCTCTTGTTACCCCGTGTTACCATATTAGAGCAGTTATTTGATCTTGAAGGGTTGGACTATGCAAGATGCAAAGCAAGCCAGCATAATTCCTCTCCAACACTCAGACAAATGAATAGTAATTCAGGTGTGTATCTAATTGCCCAGCATGGTGGGCAGAGGGCTCAACCATGGGAAATACTGGAGTCAGCCACTACAGCATCAGGCTGGGCTGAGAGGATCCTTATACTAATTAATTTCTCTGACCTCTAAAGTCTTTTCCCTTTTTTCTTTTCCCTTTTTTCTTTTCTTTTTCTCCTTTTCTCTTTTTCTCCTTGTCTCCTCTCCTCTCCTCTCCTCTCCTCTCCTCTCCTCTCCTCTCCTCTCCTCTCCTCTCCTCTCCTCTCCTCTCCTCTCCTCTCCTCTCCTCTCCTCTCCTCTCCTCTCCTCTCCTCTCCTCTCCTCTCCTCTCCTCTCCTCTCCTCTCCTCTCCTCTCCTCTCCTCTCCTCTCCTCTCCTCTCCTCTCCTCTCCTCTCCTCTCCTCTCCTCTCCCTCTCCCTCTCCCTCTCCCTCTCCCTCTCCCTCTCCCTCTCCCTCTCCCTCTCCCTCTCCCTCTCCCTCTCCCTCTCCCTCTCCCTCTCCCTCTCCCTCTCCCTCTCCCTCTCCCTCTCCCTCTCCTCCCTTCTCCTCCCTTCTCCTCCCCTCCCCTTCCTTTCATTTCTCTCTAGATCAATGTTCAAAGACCCCAAATTAATTAAGAATAGCCTAAGATTTGAGCTAGAGTCCAAGCCAACCGGTCAATGAAGACACAGCTCAGGATGGCAGCATCACAGCCATTGCCCATGTGCCACTTGAACAGTGGTCAGAGAAGGGATTGTGCCTTCAGTCACCTGAGGTTTGTACTCCATCAGGCCTTTGCAAGTCATAGCAGTAAGTGTGGTCCCCAAACCCCAGCAGTTTAGAAGAGAAAGCTACTCCCAGGGTGCCTTTTTGGAAGCAGCAAAGTTGCAGTTTTAGATTGATGTTTTTGTTTATTTTGTGATCATAGCTAATTAAAAAAAATAATAGAAACACAGACAGAGCCAAAAGTTTTTTAGAAAAGAGACATTGTAGTTTAATTATGCCACTATGTTGTGTATGACACAAAGCCCACTGAAATCTGAATACTTGATGATCTCTGGAATTTGACTAAGAGCTCTTCAGCCTTAGGGAGAAACTTGACAATTACTAATCTACATACGCCGACAATATCAGGGGCCCCATGAGGGTCTTTAATTGCTCTGTAAACTTCAAACTGGAGTGTTCTTCAGTAGGACAAAACAAGATGCTGCATTTGATCTAAAGAGTGGTAGTTGACATGTTTATTAAATACCCCTAGGCCCCAAAGGATGGCAGGGCAGAAGGTTCTCTGGGTAGAAGTTAGGAATGCAGGATCAGACTTAGTCAAGACAGAACAATTATGCATGAACACTCAGGTACAGCTATGGTGTGACGGATCCAGGAAAACTTTCTGCAAAAGCATTTTCATGATTCCAAACCACCTTTCTATTCTCTTGCTTCCACAGCCCTTTTTGCCGCATCTTCTCAAGCTTTGTGACTCTGCACACAAAATGTCTGCATGATGTGAGTGGAAGTGGGTGGTGGGTTTTACAAGGTGCTGACCTGAGCTTTTTCAAAAGTAAAATGTGTGGTTTGCCTTACTGTTGTTTAACTGGAGGCAGTGAGTTTTGTCCATGTATCTGTCAGAAGAAAGGCTTTTGTCCTACAAGATACCTTCAAAACAGGACCTGAATAGAAATTTTAGTAGGTCTGGCTCAAATCACAGCTGCAGGAAAATGGATCTTTTCATAGAAGAACTGATAGCTTCCTATCCCTTCCCTCAATTTACAGGTTGACACAAGCCCACACTTTGATGATGAAGGTTATGTTATGGCCAGCACAAGTTATTCTGGTTCATTCTCCTGTTGCTGCATTGACTTGATGTTGTTGACTTTGATGTTTACTTTGTACGTTGTCAACATAATCACCAAGCAAATTCTGATTGCTTAATTTCTTATTTTATTTCTATTTCAGGAATGTGTAGAATTATCCTCCCACTGCTCTTAAGGTTCATTACCTCTGCTGAACTGGCCATAGCTCATGAGGCCAGAAATAACATTAACCTCTCCAGAAGCCTTCTAACCCAGCAGAATCCATCTTGGGGACAGGTTTTACCAAGTGTTTTGCCATTTCTGGGGAGCAGAAGGAATAGAGAGAGCTTGGGTCACACCCCAGTGGGATGTGCAGCACTCACCATCACGGGAACACACCTTGCCTTGCAATGAACTTGATCAGGAAATAATTGGATGGAATAATTCTGGAAACTCTCAGTGCCACCTTCATTCTGGGCTCTAACAACACAATCCAAACATGTGAATTTGGGGCAGGAGAGTGTTATCGACGGAACACGTTAAACAACCTTAACTCCAGTGAGCAATGGCACCAGTATAACACTTGTTTATTAGCAAAATGCATCTGATCTCAAAGGCCTGCATGACAAGTTCATTACATATCAATTTAATTAGCTGATTTACATTTAATTTACATTTCAATTAATGTCTTTAGCAACAAAACGTTGCCTTAATAGGGTAATTGCCTATTAGGCAATATGTAAAAGAATAAATAGTTGCATTCTGAGAAAGAATTCCTATTTTCAATTTTTTATTACCATAAATAACCTAAATAATTATTGCTCTTAAGGGGCCATGTCCCAGTTCCCTTCTGGGCCTAATTATAAAGACTTAGTACCTCATTAAGCAAAATGGTTTCAGAGTCACAGAAAAGCATTACTCTAATCGTGACTCATTAGTTTCAACAAAAGAGGGGGAAACTGCAAAAGTCGGCACATTTTGCCATATTATTCTTGTGGTTCATAAGCAGCAGCACATTTGAGAAGTGGCTGTTACAGCTGTGTAGGCGTTTCTGTCACAAAGCCCTATTTTCAGAGGGTGGGGGTTTTTTGTGTAACTTTGGTCATTAAAAGAGAGTCACATCCAGCTGGAAAGGCCTACACATGCATGGAGCAAGAAACTTGAGCCAAGTTTTGGGGTTGTTACCTGAGAGCTCATCTTTTCCCCACGCTGCCACACACAGGGTGGCTTGGTTTGAGGCTGTAATGTGGGATTCATCTTCTACCATGCTAGAAGAGTTGCTTCATCACCATAATATATCGGACATGACTTTAAAGTTTTGCCTGAATTCAGTGATGTATTATCACAGTGATGATCCTTCCTTGTAACCGGAGAGCAAAAATTGACTGCGAGTGTGACCAGGCTGTGCCTTTAAGGCTCTTAGTGTTGGATCCAAACTACAGTGGCAATGCGATGTAAGGCACTGATCTCATATATGCTCACTCTGCTGGTTTAAATTTGATCAAAAAATCATGGAAGGTTTGGCATGGTGCTGGTGGGTTTTATGCTACATTAGGCATCGACTGACTCTGTGCTAGTCTAACGTTACACTGAATCCAGCGTGCTCTGTCCTTCGGCAGCCAGTGCAAAGCCAACACTAAGGCACTAAGTTGGCACAAACCCCGTGTCAGGAGCTCTGGCTGATTTGATGGACATGTCTCTGCTTTGTTTGGATGAAGTTTGTTCTGCTGGTGATTCAGTGGTGCAGAGATCCAGAAGTGATGATTGGAACTAAGGCATTGATTGCAGTTGCTTAAAATTATGTCAGGTGAGGAAATAAAAAGAGACTAGATAAGATATTGTTTAGCAAATAATAAATTAATAATACTCTAGGAATATATAAAGCTTATAAAAAGAAAATGTTTAACTAATGGGAAAACAACCTTTTCATATAGAATTATTTTCCTAATTGACCTTTAATGATGATTCATATGTAAAAGAAACACATAAGCAAACACAAAGCTATTGCTTCTTAGATTGCAGATAAAGCCAAGGCTGGAAATAGGATTGTTAATGATACCATTGCACAGCCTCTAAGAACAGATAATTGGTGGGGTTTCTCTTTTTAGCTCTTTTTAATTTTTTTCTCTCTATTTTTAATGACTAAGTGTTAGTATCCTCATTTTACAGGTAGTTAAATTGGCAGCCTAGAAACATTAAGGGATGTTTCATATCTCAGAGCTGTAAGGAGAAGCCCTACCCTCACATTCCAGTCATACTACTCTAGTATTTACTGAAGTGAATGATGGCTTTGGTGGATTTTGGAACTCATCTTGAACCCTAAGATCTTCAGACAACTCACGACTGTAATGCAAACCCTGTTCCATACTGTGCCAGCTTCTTACTTGGTGTAACTCATCCAACTTTGGAGGTAATTCTCCTGCATTATGTCCTCGTGAAAATTTACTGCCAGACTGGGCAAGTTCCAGTTCCTTATTGCTTAATTTTTCTCTAACAAGGTGCTGTATGTATATACTATTAGGACAGTGAAAGAGAAATCAGGTAGGAGTCCCTTTCTTATAATACTAAATGCACTCTTTCACTGGGATAAGGAACAGTGCTGGCAAGAGAAAGAGAAAAGATTCCACTTCCAAAAAATGTCTTATTACCTTCAGAAGTGGAAGTTAATTGCTCAGGACTCAGAAGTATCTTCTGGTATTCTGCATTTTATTTTTGCTCCTACACTTGATGGATCTGGAATTCTCTTTTGAGCTGCTAACTCAAAGGCTCATTTAAAACCTTTCCTACTTTCCCATGTCTCTGATTAACACTAATCCATTCTACCCTTTCTTCTCCTGCAGCTTCTTATGCTTACTCCTTGCTGCAGCCTGCAAGAATTCTAATTGGCATCTGCTCTTCTTTTTGGGTTTCCATTTTTTTTTCCCTTTCTTCCTGTTCCATTTTCTCTCTGTTGCTATCTGGGCTGCCCTATACTATCCTGGCATACTCTCTAGCCCAGATCTGCCTAGTGCTGTAAAGGATTTGATGATTTTCTTTAGGAAAGACTCTAATAATAGCCAAAATCCTGCCCCTTTACAAATCTTCTTACAATGAAAAAAAGGATGTTCTGCCCTCCAAAGTGAATTTCATTGAAAACTGAAAGTTCTTTTCATTAAAAAAAAAAAGTAAAATAAAATCCCTCTCTGTTCCTGATGGATGGAAGAAATTTTAAAGTAGCAATGTTATAATTTATGGGCAATTTGAGTATAGATCTCAGAGCTCCCTATTAGAAACTGTAACTTCAGTTATTAAAGAAAGCCTTTCAGTTTTCTTCTCTAATACAAAAAACTACAATTTATAACAGAACAAGCCAGCCAGAAAGTCCTTGAGGTTCTCTAGTGACTTTGCTGTTGTCAATCAAAATAACAGTGAAGATGCTCAAACGCTGCTCCTTTAATGGGCAGAGGGACAAAACTCCTGACACACTGCAGAGGCTTTTGAAAAACAAGGGACTAGATGCCGTCTGAGGTGGATGAGGCCAACAAAAGCCAGAGTCTATCTGGATGGTATGGATTTTGAGCTTTAACTGCCATTTCAGGTGGCCTGTGCCAAAACTGTGCTTTCTCAGTCGCTATTTAGCTGCTGCCTCAGCCTGGCTGCCCAGAGGTGAAGCTTTTCCCCTGCCGACTCTGCTGACACTCTCTTGCTGCCTTGCTCAGAAGCAATGCAGTAAAGGCAACTCTGTCAGTCTTGGAGTCGCATTGTGCCTTTGCTGTCCTGGCCCTAGAAGCCAACACTCCCTGCTGCCCTCCCAGCATCTCCCTTGGCAATGGCAGGTGCTGCAGTGCACAAACTCTGCAAGTGAACAAGGCAAATTGTTCAGAGCCCTCTCCTCTGTCTGTTCTCTGCTCAGTAAGCAGTATTTTACCATTGTTTTTCAACATGCTTTACAGAGTCACAATGTTCACAGAGAGAACATACTGTTGGACCATCAGGGCAGCCTCCTGTACATCCCCAAACATTAAATACTGTTGTCAATCTTCTTTTTGTTTGACTAAAATACATTTTGTTTTGACAAAAACATTTCTTTAGTAGGCTCCTCATTTTCCTTTGGTATTGTCAGAAAATGGAGAATTCACTTTCCCTTTGATAGCCTGTTCCAGTGGTTACCTCCTTTCTCTGCTATAATATAATGCCAAATATCTGATTCAATTTTTTCTAGCTTCAGCTTCCAGCAACTGCTTCTTGCTATGCCTTTTGCAGTTAAATTAAAGATCCATATAGTATCCTCCATTTTTCAACACAAACACTATCCTCTCTAATCATGCCACAGCTTCTGGCTTTCTGCTCTGGCCACTGTGCTCCCACTGCTGCAGCCAGAGCCATCGTGGCTGAATTTCCATCAGGAGAGGTTCTCCAGTGCAGGGTATGGGGGCACTTCTGTACACTTTCCAAGCCAGCTGCTCTGAAGTACTGCAGGACAAGAGTCGCTGTTTCTGGGATGGCAGAAGAATAGACAAGAATGGTTGGTAATTTTTGCTTCCTCCATGACCATCATCTTAAGTTGCTTTGCCAAGCCAACAATGTTCTTTTCTTTGCTTTTTAAATACAAAGCTGTACATACATAAGGAATAAAAAGCTCTAATTTATTCTGTGAAAGTGTTCATCAAGTGAGAGACAGGACTCTGGGAAAAGATTAAGAGCTTACATTTTTCATTTGACTTATTTCACATAAAATTTCATAGAGGATAAAATGATGGGAGGCAAAGAAGCAATGATATTTCTGTTTTATCTCTTTCTAAGGACCATAAATCTTTCTGAAGTATCATTAATTATAGCAGCACCATTCACAACGCTATTGTTAAGGGTCTATCAGCAGTCCCATTATAAAGCCCTATTTTCAGGGGTTTATAACTTGGTTAGAATTTTGTTTCAGGCAAAAACTTTCCTAGGGCAATGTCTCCATCTAAGACAATTTATTTTAAATGTAAAGCACCAAGAAAAATGTTACCTCTTTTGAACTGAGTAAGGGATAGCTTAGGAAGGAACTTTCTAGGGGTACAAAGTTAATGCTGTCTTGGCTGATTGAATCTGTGCCATTTCTGAATTCATAAGACTGTATTCATAGAAGTTATCTCGTAGATGAATTTAGATTATTACAACACAGGTTTCCATTTACTACAACTGAATTTAAGATCTGGAATATTCCTCTAGAGGCTGTAATCAAATCAGGTTTGATTTCTTTAGCTGCAGCCAGTTGAGAAAGAATTAAGCAGACAGGGAAAACAGCTTACATGTTGAGAAAACTTTGGTGTCTTTAGGTAGCTTACCTATTTTTTTTGTTGCAAGCATGATATACATCAAGAATGAGTGAGGTTAATGTTCACATCCACCGAAGTGAGTATTGACTTAGCAACAGAATGGAGGAATTGCTCTGCCATGGCTGAGACACGGTAAAATATTAGCGAGGCCCTGAGTTTCGCCAGATGTGTAAAGAAAATGCTCTTCAATAGGCACTAGTGAGATTGGGAGGGCACAGAGAAGAAAGGTCACTGCTTCGCCTACATAACAACATGAGCAGATGGCCTTTTGCCTGTAGCAACTTGTAGATTCATCAAGGAAGCCAAGAGCTCTGCCCAGTTGTGTCTTTGCACGTTGAGAAAGAGCAAGACGCTCAATAAGACAGGATCGACAAAATCGTTGTGGCCTTTTGCTAAAGCAATAGATATTAATGAATGCTAATTTCTGGCCAACTTTTTTTCCTGCTTTAAAGTAGAGAGATTAGATGAAAATGTATTGTGTGAAGAGCGTGCTGACACCCTCAGGTAATCTCCATCCTCTGTCCTCATCAATAATCTAATGCTCTACCTCCCCATTACATTACTGTCTGCAGTAATGCAATTCACTTCGGTCCCCTTAGATCCTGTTAGAATCTCTCACACTAGAAAATTCTTCCAGCTCTGCTCTATAGCATTCTGGGATTGTTTAGCCTAAACTTCTGCTGGCTGTTTTCCTGGACTACAATTCTTTGCACAGGGACTGACTTTTGTGAATTGCACATTTAATCTAGCAGTGAGTCAGAAGATCAAAATAAGTAACACATGTGGGTATTGTCCAGGGGAGTCCTGAAAGCACTGCCATTCTGCTTTGAACAATGTTGAATGTATCTTGTGGTAACAAGTTCCACTACCTGAAGGACTTTCTTCTATCAGTTTTGATTGTCCTGTCCTTTAATTTCACTGTATGTGTCCTTTGAAAGGATAAATAGGCATGGGCAAACAGAAGAACCCATTTATACATGTTATTCAATCCCTTATGTACCTCCTTTGTATTACATCTTATTTTTCTACTGTCCAAAGTAAAATGTCTTAATGTTTTGTTTGTTTGCCTTTCTAATGTGGAAATCTTACCATATATCATAATTTATTGCTGTTGTTTGAGCAAATGTCTTCCTGGAATTCTCCACAGTTATTAATGACAAGTCAGTCCTGCTTGGTGATGATATCTAAATAACGGGCTCAATGTGCAGTAAGACACACATCTCCTCTGGCTGCTTGGTCAACATCAGGAGCTTAAAGTAGGCAGAAATGGATCTCTGACAATACTCCTAAAAACTGCAGTAGAGGGTGAACAAATGTTGAAAGCTTCTTTATTTCCTTCATTCTAATTGCCAGGATGACTGTACAATACCACTTTGCACCCTGCATAATGCTTCCTAAGTTTAAGGAAAAAACATTCCTGGCTTCTTAACTCAAAGTGAGCCTCTGATAAACTCACTGATGTTAGACTTGCTCTCTGATCTCCAGCCTTATCTGATCTAATTATGTCTAATCCTCAGTATTTTTTAGATTTTGAACAGTAGAATACCCACTGTTTGCAAACCTAACTCTTCTGGTTTTCCCACTACCTATTTTGTAACATATTTCAATGCACTGAAACTCCTGAAGCCTGACCATCATGAGCCCTGCAACAATATGGCATAAATCCTATGATAATTCTCTTAACTCAGTGCAATCTCACTCTTTTGACAGTTACTTCTACTTTGCAATAGTAGAAATAAGAGTAAAATTGAATATTTTGATGACATCACAGCGCTTTCATAGCAGCCATGTCAGTGGGCCCAGAGGACAGAGAAGGATGAAGCTTATAATTAGAGGAGATTGCAAAAAAATTAACACAATGCAGAACTGTCATTCAAGCTCTTTTAATACATGGAACTAAGTATAAGTAGCATTACAGGAAGACTTAGTGCTGTAAAAGCAAGAAATTCATGTGCTATCACAGCAGGGAAACTTTACAGCAGTTAAAACCTCAGGTCTATAACAGTAACATGCACTTTTTTTGGCTGTTTTGGTTATCAGTTTTGCTTATTAGCAGTGCATTTCAACTGAAAGTCAGGGGTTTCTCCTGACTGTCCACTGTCCCCCAGATTCCTGCATTATAGTCCTGCAGTGCAAATGTAAATCTAAATCATGCATTCAATAAAAACAAGAAGCTCCAGATGGGTCTTGAATTGCTGCAAAAAGGGCTGGACAGGAAAACACTGCAGAAGCCTTTCTTCCCAAGGCCCAGAGGGGTGAAGTGGCAGAAACTCTGCAGACCAGAGGGTTTACCAGGAAAAGCACTGAAATTCATCACTGCCTTATCACTTCAAAGAAGCTTTTTGTCCTGCCTCATGCTCCTTTTTCAAGGGCTATAAAGTACTTCTGTTCCAGGGCACTGCACATGGATATTAAATTCTCATCACAAATATGATGCCATTTTTGATTTCAGCATTTATCTATCTTCTGTTCTTATATGGCCACACTTACCATAATATCTCATACTTCACAATCTTTAACACATTATTTATCCCTCCAAAAAGCATGTATATGAAAGGTAGCTGAAAATAAGCAATAAACCATTTTAATACTGTTACCATCAGAAGCTATGAATCTGTGAGAATTTTCTTCTCATTAACTCTGGAATGCTATTCATAACCTTGAGACTGATAATACTTAGAAAATTATTTTATCCAAGTGTCAACCCCTCCTTAATATATGTACTAGAAGTCTACAGTTCAAAAATGAGTCTTTCCCAGACTTTAAGAACAAAATCATTTGCTCAGATGAAAAAAACCCCAAACCAACTAAACAAAAAAACCTCCTCACAGCTATTACAGAAGTCACATTAATGAAATCAAGGCCTGCATTTCCAGTCATTTACTTATTTTAAAAGGCTGTTATCAAGTATTAGTAGTGATATTTAATCTAGCTACAGATTTCACTTTTGTCTGCACTGGAATATTATGTTCTTTGCAGTTTCCTTTAAAAAAAGAAAAAAAGAAATCAAAACTTTTTGAGAATGCTGTCTCTTTACAGATCACTTAGCATGATGATTTTTTTAAATTGTAAAATTAAAATAAAGAAAGCTGAGAGATACGTTTGAGCCACCCCTCTCTTTTGTAGGCAATTAAAATTTCCTGCTCTTTCTACAGCTGTAGTTGTGAATTTGGAAAGAGTATTTAAAGGCTTAAATCGCTGAAATGACTTGCAGTTGCCAAGACACAGAGTCAGACCATTTTGGTGTTGTACATGATTGTAAACACTCTGAAAACAACTTAGCAAAACAGACACTGGGGAATATCTTTGATGCAATCAAAATGGTGATCAAGATCAGTGGCATAAATTTGAGTTTGTGCAGTAATGAAAGCAGAAGGATGAGCATGAACAGTTTCAGATATGAGTGTGCAGGTGAGTCTCTGAAGATGGGACCAGTCAGAATATACCACGTCCACTACGTCTCAACCACAGAGGACATTAAAAACAGCATACTCAAGTCAGAAGGGCTCAGATGCTGACAACAGGATGCAGGCGAATTGCATCAAAAGAAAAAAAAAGAAAAAGGAAAAAGCGTGGCAATTCAGTGTTTTTTCCCTGTTCAGCACTGGAACTGTACAAAACTTGGTTGTGATGTCACTGTTGAAGGGAAGGCTCCCTCGGCACCGTGCTGCGGGAGGCCCCAGAGGCTGGATGGATCTGACACATCCCAAGGCTCACTCTCCTGGGTACCCACAGCAGCGCTCGCCCTGCCTGTGCCCTGCCCGTGCCGGATGTCTTCGCCTTCACACCAGCCCTCCATCAGCCAACACCCCACCCATCACCGTGACTGTCTGCCCTGCAGAAGGCAGAAAGGCTGGAAAATACATTTTATCTATTATTTGTCACTTTTGTACGCCCCAGCAGGTGCCCAGCAGCACCACAGTCCCTGCGGGCAGTGCCCGTGGGGGACAGTCAGGGGCACCCAGGGAGGTGGAAGGATGAGCAGGGACAAGGGACAGGCTGAGCGACAGGGCGAAAGGGCATCCTCTTATCTGCGCCAGGGGAGGTTTAGGTTGGACATTCGGAGGAATTTCTCCACAGAAAGGAATATTAAGCACCGCAACGGGCTGCCCAGGGAGGTGGTGGAGTCACCGCCCCTGGAGTGTTTAAGGAAAGCCTGGGCGTGGTGTTGAGTGCCATGGTGTAGCTGATACGGCGGGATCGACGTAGGTTGGACTGGATGACCTTGGAGGTCTTTTCCAGCCAAACTGACTCTGCGAGGGCAGAGGAGCTGCCCCGCCGGCTGGGAGGGGACGCGGACACGGCCGAGCGCGGTACTGCGGGGCGATGGCAGCACCGAGAGGCGGGGCGCGCAGGCGGTGCCGGCGCGGGCAGAGGCGATGCGGATGCGGAAAGACGGTGCGGATGCGGGCAGAAGGGGCGGTGCGTGAAAGCGGGACAGTGGGGGCAGGAGGGGCGGTGCGGAAAGGCGGGGAGGCCGCCCCCGAGCAGGGCGGGGCGGGTTCGCGGGGCGGAGCGGCCGCCGCGGGCTGGACGCGCCCCGGTTGCCGAGACAACGGCGCCGGCCGAGCCTCCGGGCCGGGCCCCGCCGCCCGCCCATGCCGCGGAAAGCGCTACGCTGCGTCCTGCGGCTGGAGCTGCGCTCGGTGAGTGCCCGGCCCGGCCCCCGCCGCCCTCGGCCGCGCCCAGGGCAGACAATCCGCGCTTTGCTCTTCCGGCGCCCTGCCCGCCCCGCTTCCCTCTACCGGCCGCCGCCCCGGCGGGTCCCACGGGAGGCTGGTCCTGTGTGGCACTCCGGCCCTCCTGTGTGTGCATCCCCCGGCGGCCGGGCCCCTCCACAGTTCTCGTTTCCCTGTGAAGAAGGTATTCTTTCTTAAGAGACACTCATTCTTGGGAAGCTGTAGGGTGTGGGAAAAGAACTCTTGAAACAAACAGAGCAAAAGAAATCCCAGGAAAGAGCTGCTTGTGCCTTGAAATGCACCCCTGCGAGGGGCAGGACGCGGCTCTGGGTGTTACATGCAGGGGTGAGGTCGGTAGGTGTGAAAGTGGGAGGTTTTGACATTACTCATGTTAGGAGTGTACCATCTGCACTTGGCAAAAGTTTTCGGTTTATATCCAAGGTGTGAGTAAAGTAAGAAGCTGTCTCATTCTGGTAACTTTTAAGAAGTGGTTGTGATATCCCTGTTGCCCTGGAGCTGGTGGCTTCTTAGCCCTGGCTGCTGTAATCCAGCTTTTTGGCTCCTCACAGGACAAGATGCTGTCAGAACACTTGCAGCTGAGAGAAAAAGTCGAGGTGCCACAACAAAATTCATATGCAGATCCAGGAAGTCTACTGGGACATTGACCGGGTATTCCTGGTTGCTTAGCTACCTTTGTTTCCAAACTTGAGTGCTCTGAAGTTGAGCTGTGGATTGCCACTCATGGAGGGTGAAGGTGTCACCCTCATGGTGTTGCTCTGCTGTCTCAACAGCTGGTGTTTGTCTCCATGCCAAGGTCTGCTTGTTTCCTGGAAAGAACCAGATGGACTTTCCTTTTTTGTTCCTACTGCTGTGAACCGTTTGTGTGCCAGGAGAGAGTACAGGGAAGGCATTTCCCCAGGGTCAGGCTTCTTCAGTTGTGGGGTATTTTTTATTCATCTACCTCTCAAGACTACAAATAAGAATGGAAAGGGACTACTCTTAACACAAATGCAACACTTAAATAATGTTTAATGAAACACTTTCATCGAAATGATTTTTAGTCTTCCATGGTTGCTCTCTTGCTGTGTTCTTTGGGCAGCAATTCTTGCATTTCCCAATAGCTAAATATACCTGGTTCTTTTGGTACTATGTTTGTGATGGACTCATCAGTTTTCTGACCATCTTAGGGGTGGGAACTACTCTGCCACTTTGAAATTGCATTGATCAGGATCAGAACTGAACTCTGCATTCCAAATGGGGTCTTGCTGTTGCCTTAGGTGAAGTAGGTAAGAAAAGTTCTACATTCATCATATATGCCTTAATATTAGTCAGGGTCATTAAAAATGTTAAAAGACATGAATCCCAATATATAGAGGAACATTTTTAATTGCTCAGCTTGATGCCTCCCAGTTTTTGCACGTTGTTGATGCTGTTCTTTGACCAATTCTGTACCACCTTTGATACTAACTCTTATCTTTTGCATCTTAAGTAATAATTCCTTATGTGGCACTATATTATATCCTTTATTGAGAAAATAGACTTTCAAGAAAATGTAGGGGTTTGCTCGATTGATCTATTTTTATGGACCATGGCACTGCTGACCATTTTTCTGGTTATGTTTTCTTTCATATCTTTATCTTTTGCATATTTAAATATTGTGGTTGATGGTGTTATAATTTTTTAGATCTCTCCTTCTTTTTCATATGGGCCTTGTGTCCATTATTTTTCATCAGATGGTGCTGTCCCTATTTTCCTTACCTAGGTTTCAGTTATGTATAGATCCAGGAAATAAAATTACTTTCTTTTACAACCTGGAGTGAACATAATACAGTGTCCCTGTGGCTCAGCCCAGGCCTAGTACATACAAGGTGACTTCTGTTTCCATCATTTAATTCTTTAAGTTGTCTTTTTGCTCCTGTGTTAAGTATCCTTAAAACCAAGGCAAAATACTCAGTTGTATTTTGGACATAGGTTTGTATATCCAGTGGTTTCCTCCTTGTTTGCTTTATTTGGAACTTAAGTCTTGTCCAGATTTCTGATTTCTTTTCTGTTCTTTTACTGTGCTCTGCATATTTCTTAACCCTGTTTAAAACCTGTCCACTTGTGTCAGAAGTTCTGTCCTCTTTGTATTTCACTTGTTTTATGATACAGATGGGTTTTGCTCCTTTTGACTTAATGAAATTCCAAGACCTTCTCTGATCTGAGTCCACACAGTCTTTGGTTTATCTCACTACTAGTTTTCTTCTTTTCTGAGAGGCTGCTCGTCTAAAATGGAAAGCCTTACTTGAAGACCAAGGGTTTTTTTTTGTTTTGGTTTATCCTGCCATTAATAAACATTGAATAATTAATCATTGCTCAAAATAAGATTTCAATGTTATTTGTGTTTCTGAGACTAATTCTGGCATCTGCCTCTGCTGCTGGCATTTGAATTGCTCATGTAGCAACAGAAAGAAATTCACATTATTCTTTGTGTCATGGCTACCTGGAGAATTCACAAATATGGCAGTGAAGGTTGGTAAAGCTTTAAGCATAAAGATGAATTAATAGAATTGTGAATTTTACTGCCAGATAAGGAGACTGAAATGGCACCTCTTCACATTGAAAATACTGTTTTTGCAATTCTTTAGTCCCAAATGCTATTGTGTCTGGAATCTTGCACTGAACAGAAGCCAATACTGTCCATTGCCCTTCATAGACAACTCGTCTTGTTTTGGTGGTAATGGGCAATTAAAGGGATTTTTCCAGGCCTGCCTTATTCATTGGTTAAATCCACAGCTACAGTTCTGGGACTGCATATAATAAGTTCTGTTTCTTTCCATGAGATTAATTCAGTGATTTCTTTAAGGCTGTTTCTGATGTCCCAACAATAGGACTGGTACACATTTTCCATCATCCTGGGAACTTTCAGCAGAGAAGCCCAGGACAGTTCTGTCCCAGACATTTCTCATAGTCCTCCAAGTTGCTTGTAAGGTCAGTTAATTGCAGCATTGATATCCCGCTTCCTTAGCTGATCCATAGATAATACTACTACAGTCTTTAAAATAGTCCCTCATCCTGCCTGAACAGTTTGCAGTCAGGTAAGAGCTTCAGTGTTACGCAGCTCTGTGCGTCCCATATGGCAAAATTGGTGCCATGAACTGCAGATATACATATGCCAGTAATTTTTGAAGCTGGTTTAAAGTTACATGTACATGTAGATTTGGTGTTCCAGCCCAGGCAAATAGCTGTGCAGTTTATCTCCAGGCCAGTAGAATCACACGATTCCACATGTGCTATCTGGGCCCACATGCTCATTTGTAAGAATTTGTTTCTTTTACAGGGTAGCAAGGAGAAAATGGTGCTGTAGTTTGTTTTGCCCTCTCTGAGGTCTTCAAATCTCTCACTTTTCATCTCAATAAATTGACAAATTTTAGTTGCCTTCTCTGAGGTGAAAGGCACAAAACTTAACTAAAAACTATTGTAAATTTCACAAAAATGTTGATGAGAAAAGTGAGAACTAAAGCTGATATGACTTGCAGTGTGTAGTTTGGGAGCATCTTGCCTTGTATGAATGAAATCTGTCTCTCTCACTCCTATTCACACTTGGAACTGCATGAGTGTCATACAAACTGTTTAATGCTTGACAGGCTGTTTCAATTGGGTTATCTATTATTCTGGCACTTCTCTTGAAGATTCGAAGCCCTCATGTACTCAGGGAGGAAACCCTCCTTTTTCCTCCTTGGATATTTATGAGTAGAAGCACTATTTTTTTAGCTTATACTGTATCTATAATAATCTATCACACATTGTTTTCTATTATTTCTTTCACCTGAGACTGTTCTGCGGTCTATATCATTTTCTTTTAAATCCAGTTAAGATTTATCAAGTAAAACGTTCATTGGGGAGCAGGAGACTGTAACCAAACCACTTATTTTAATTCTTGTCACTCTCCTCCTTTGTCTTCCTACCTGGCAATTGAAAATCTGAACACTTTCTCTAGCAACTTTATGTTGGAAGAGACAACCTCATAATGCTGAGATAAAAAGTGAACAGGAGACCTGAAGTGAAAGGTGTCAATTCTCTCGCTGGATAATAGAATAAGACCACATGGCTTGGAGAAAATAGCAAATAGTTTTGTAATGAGTTGTGTACATCCTTGCAATTCCAACATAAGAAAGAATGTCTGATGTTCATCAGAGCTTTAAAAACATACCAACTTCTTACTTAAAGAATAAGAACTATGTAGAGAAAGTTGAGAGATTAGTGGCAGTATCTGGCAGCTAATGAGAAGCCTTTCCTGCCTTAAGTACCCTCCAGGATGGCCAAACTTCCCAGAGAAACCTGGGTAGTAATGGAACAACTACTGCTTTTTTTCATTTACATATTAAAACACAAAGTTAGTATAACATTTATACATAAACTTGCCCTTCCTGGTGGCTGGACAGAGTATGGCTATCTAAGCATGTACATTACCAGCTTCATTCTGTAGTTAGGCTAAAGTCTGGATGGGTTTTGTGTGTTGGTATCACGTAGGCTTCATTTTACATGTCTCTTCACATAGAATATGATTTTCTCTTACATAGTCAGTTCATGCCTTTAACTGTATTAACCTGGCATTGGGTTTTAGTTTTGGTTGAAGACTTTGGAGTGTTTTTACTTAAGCAAGAAGAATTTGGTCCTGCTTATTTTAAAACGGTGACTATTTTTCATGGTCATTCTGTACAAATAGAATTTCTTTAGAGAAGAAATTTTTTTGCTCTAGTCTGTTATAATTTCACTCTCAGAGATCAACCATTTCAGTCCTGACTGTTTCATTTTTATCTTGAAAGCAGCTATTGCTTCTTTATCTAAAGTTCAGTTTGTTTAATGAGTGTGTTACTCTTACAGATAACTTGTCCTGGAGTGCTGCTGAAAGACAAAGAGGAACTTTATCTCAGTGTCTTTGTACTTGGGCAGTACAAAAAAACTCAATGTGTCCCTGCAGTGTTTCCACTCTTCTTTCAAGAAAAACTAGTATTTGAAAAGGTAAGATATGACAGGACCTAACACAGCCCAAATAAACACCATCCCAAATTCCACAAAAACCATCTGCAAAACCCATGAGCACAACTAATGACACTGAGGATGGCACAGTATTTTAACTCCTGCTTCCCTTCAGCACAGATGTGTGCCTGTATTATCCACATGGTGACTCGAGAATTATGTGTACCGAAGATAATAATCTGTATATGATGGTGTTTGTTCATTCTTTTGTGAACTGTCCTTTCTCAGCATCTGTTTTGCTGGCTTGGAAGGAACTGAATGTTGTTGTTCTAAAAATTATGGCAAGGTGAAGAACAAAGACTATATAATATAGAAGAGTCAACTTAATTTAGTAGAAAGATAGAATAGCAGCTCAAGCCGTTTTGGTGACATCTTACTCCCTTTGAGATATTTTTTTCATGGTTTGTCACCACAATTCCCAAATTGGTGCTCTGACCTTATGATTTATAGTTGTTTATCACATATTCTGAGTCCCTACTAGCTTCATTATTAGTACCACAGGGATAATGAAACACAGAATCTTACAGATATGATCTGGCTTCTTGACTACCTATGAATAATAATACTTTGCCCTTTCTAGTTCTTTTCCTTTAAGCATCCCCCAGCACTTTGAAAACCAGGCTGAGTAAACATCAGTGATGCTCTGGTGAAGTGGATAAGAAAAAAAACAGTGATAATTTCACTAGCTACTGAAGAGTAAAAAAGACCATCATTCTTTAAAGGCAGACATACCACAAACTACTTAAGGGAAATGTACTGAATACTGTTTCCAGTGTAATTTAGGGGACCTCTAAGACACCATCTACTTACAAAAGAGGGTGAACAAGAAAGCTGAGAATAATATCTGTCTTCTTACAAATAGCTATTGATTAGGTCTAGATACTTGTGGAGCACCACTACTCTGTGTTTTTTTATGTTTAGCACCTTGAATAGCAATGTGATTTACATCACTGTGCTGAGACTTTTACACAGAATTAGGAGGAAATCTGTTACCTGCTGAATATCCAGTGCAACACTCCCCCTATTCCTTGCCATCTATTCATGGGAGATTCAGGTTAAAAAAAAACCCTGTACATGAATAGTCACTTCCATGAAAATGAAGCTTAGAGCATTACTAATAAATTAAAGAATATAGTCATCATCCACCAGAATTTTGTAGTATTTTCAGCAATTTATCTTTCTCTCTTGACGTTTTCTTAGACAATACTTACCACTACATCTTCAACTCTTCACAATAGCTCATAATTTAAATATGGAGAGGTAGATCTGTGTAGCTAGAAAGCATATAACAAAAATTTCAGGCTTTCAATGAATTTAATCATGTTCTAAATGATAATTTCAGTATCCTTTCTTTTTCCAGCAGAGATATGAGTCCTGACAACCATCTGGGCAAGGAAGAGTATTGATTGGGGGGGGTTTCTTCTATCCCCTATCTGATTGTTTTAACAATTTTTATTAATTTCTTTTTCAGGATTTTGCTAATATAGTTGATCCTGGAGATCTTGTGAAGTTACTGGAATGTAAGTTCTGCTTTTTATGTATACCTGTGTGGTATCCATTAATGTCACATGTGTATGGGCTCTAAAGGCTTTTTTGAGGTTTAAAGTATGTGATGGTTTTTCTATTAAGAACCTGTTCTCTGAAAAGCTGGTGGGTAAGCACTTTGTTATCTAACAAAATGCCTCTAGAGATGTATGTTACATGCTTTAGAACAGGAAAAGGGTAAAAAGACATATTTGATTGGAAGTTCAGCTGGTTATCCAGATAGGTATGTTTTCCTTTATCTAGTTAGTTATTTGATTATTTTCAAACTGTATAAGCATCAACCTCCAATTTTTGTAAAATTATTCATTTTTTTAAGAAAATTATGTCTTGCCACATGTCTAGTATAATGAATTGTAGTGAGAAAACACTGACCCTGAACTCTTAACTCCAGGAATATGCACCCTCATACTGGGAGTTAACTGAAAAGCAGGCAAAGCTTGTGTAATCTTCTTTAAAAGAGGACAAACTTGGCAGCAGATAGAATATATCAAGTTCTAAGTCAAATTAGAGTTGTCATTTGTACGCTGCTGATGCCATTGTGTTCGTCTATGATATTTATCCAAGCTGTTCTTAATTTTCTCTTACTGTTGATGTGTGGTGAAAATAGTACAGCCATGTACAGTGCTATGAAGCTGAAATCAGGGATCGGTTTTTTTCTTGGGCTTTGACTATGAGAATTACTTTTCCTTTTAGGTTTGTTTGGGTTTTTTGAACTCATGAAAATACTTTTTTGCCTTCTAGTTGACACAGCAGTACTTGAACTAATACAGCTCGTTCCTCCAGGTATTGTATCAGTCTCTTCATAAATTATGCAGTTTAATAGGTGAATTTCCACGAGGACATTGCCCATTACAGCACAATCACTTTTCCCAACACACAAACAGCATAGAAAGCTCTTCAACAAATAGTCCTCTGAATATAAAATGTTAATAGATCAAGAGGATCTCGTTCTTGAAAGAGAATAATAACTGAATATTGAAATGTACCATAGTCAGACTTAGGAAAGTGATAATATTTTAAAAATGGCAAATAAACTGAAATCATCCGGTGCATACTTATTAACTACATCACAATTCACTTACAAAGAGGCTTTCTGAGAAATTTCAGAGCGCATAATCTTGTTCTCAGAATGACACTCTTTTTCCTTCCATTTTAATGGTGACCACTGGGAAAACTCTTATTCTCACTATAAGTATTGCAGGTCTCTTGGGATATCTGAAGATAATAAATAGCGATTTGTCATACTTCTGTTATTGGTTTGTGTGATTATAAAAATCTATTTTAATGAAATTCAAGTGTTCCCATGAATAATGTAAATCTGCATTTTATTGGAAATAAAGTCAAGTTTTAAAGAGGACTCATTTGGAAACTGTGGTATTAAAAGCCTTCTTTGTCACTTGTCCTTAGTATTTTCAAGGAAACAATTGCTTCTCTCGAGTGACTCACCAGACTGTTTACTTGAAGAAATTTAGTGAATGGGGATTTTTTTTTTGTGGGAGGGTAAAAGATCTTGCATAAGGAATGTATTTTCAGGGGTCAGAGATAGCCGTGATATAGCCCAGAATAAGCCAGCAAAATGGCTACAGTAGCACAAGTTAATTTTATTTTTTTTTTATAATATACATTCAAGGTTTTCCCTCTATAAACAAAATAATTTCTTTTAAGTAGCAAACCAGGACATTGAGAAAAAAAAACTTTGGATAGTTACTTTGATTTTGCTTGTGTTTCTTTCTTGCTGCTACTGTTACTGTTCTGTAAAACGGAATGATATGGCGTTTCATAAGGGTTTGGCTTCCATTAAAAATTATTGGTTTCCTCTATGGCATGGAAGTGAAAGAAAGAAACTACTGAAGACTTGCCTAGAGAAAACTTCTCATGTGTCTCTTATAAAACAGTTAACACAGTCTTCTTGAATTTTTTTTACAATAATGTTGACACATAGCTTCATAGTAGATTCTGCATGTTTCTGCTGCTGATTTAACTTCATGAGGTTATTTCCTAGTGTGATAGGAGTTTTGGAGCCATGCTGGTAATTTGTAAAGAGCAAAATTTATCCCAATTTCAGCAAGGCTCTGTGTGTGGTGTCTGTGCTACCTGGCTTTGTGTATTTTCCAATTAAAGTATACATCTTTTTTTTTTTTAGTAGGAAAAATTCTAGCTACGTATGAAGAAAATACAAGAGATTTCCTGTTCCCTGACCCTAAGCTTACCCGTGGGCACCGTGGTTTAGAGCGTGAGATTTTAATGAAGAGGTCCTCTTCTTTTACAGTGAGTGAATGTCTGTGGATTGTATTTATGATACAGTCTGTTTCACTGAAGAAACCCCCTTGAACTGCTTCAAATGAAAAGCAATTACTTCTGACAGATTTTGCCATTTCAGGTGTTGAATGTACAAATCCACAGCTGAACTTTGGTGAAAGTATATTCTTTTTTTAAAATGCTTCAAGGAATTATTTAATGTGAAAAAGTTAGTTTCCACTTGGTTTGCAGTGTGGCACCATGACATGTTTCCATTCAGCTTAATCTGCAGTGCAGTTTGTAGTTGAAGGGATGCAGGAAAAGGGGGAGATGTCGTATCGACTTCATGATTGCTCAACAGATAAACCACGTAACCCTCTTCCTCAGTCTCTATCCTGTAGCATTTTTCAGACCATTTTGGAACTGTTTAGGACTGTGACAGTCACTAGAAATTTATAGTGCTATCTCATCTGACTTGTGGGATTATCACTAAAATAGTAAATTATTGAAATTTAACTTAGTGCTGCATGATTGCTTTTATATTCCCAAACCTGTTTATTAAGGCCTGTTCAGGCCATTCATACTTATTTAATAACTTGTCTTTTCTACAGTTTAAAAAGAGCTATGGTAAACAACAGATAATTGGCAAAATGAGTGCAATGAATTAATGTTAATTTTCTGGAGATAAGGGCTCAAGTACCTATTAAATGAAAACGCATTCACTGCCCTTTCATGATGTTTGGCTAGTGAATCTGAAGTGTCAGCAGAATAACTCAGAAAGACTCTTTAAAGATGATGGTGATGATGTGTTTGGGGAGGGGTTGTTTTTGTCTGGTCTATTTTGTTTAAGTTTTACTAGTGGATTGGCAGGACATTTGCATTGGGAAGATGGGGACTCAGTTGTCCTGTCTCTTATGATTGGACTAAAAACATGTCAGGAGGGAAATGCTGATTAAAGGTCATTGGTATCTTTCAGCTGGTCTAATCTTTCCCCTACAAGGGCAGCCTGGAAACTGCCCACTCACTTGCAATTAAAAGGGCTAATTTGGTGTCTTAATGCTGTGTTACATTTGAATGCATTAAAGCTGTGATTTTGTGCTACAAAACGTGATTCTGCAGCAGCTTAAACCATCCCTGCAAAAACAGCTTTATTTTTTGGCCATAGCACCTCTTTGAGATGGCTCATCCTATGCGTGGTAGTGGTGGCTCAAGAGACAGGGTGGGACTGTTTTGCTTTCATACTGCTTATAGAATAGGTACTTTCCTGGTGTAGACAAAGGAGAGGGAAGTTAGTAATAAATGAGGTGGTATTTGCTAATTGCTTTTAGATTTTTTGTGACACAACATAATGAGTCTGCATAGAAGTAGAGCCACTAGAGAAGCTTTAGGATTTTTTTCAAACTGAGTTCTTTAATACAAGAATTATGTATTTTCTAATAAAGAGAAGGTGCCATGATTTGTGAGCTGTGAGAAGGTGTGATCAGAACAATTGGGATGTGTAGCTGAATGATGGCACTGTAGTAGCTTTAAAAAGTTGACTGACGTAAGACACAAATGTACTTCCATGTCCTTGGGAGCAGCATAAATAAAATCCATCTCTGCCCTGGAACAGGAACTATGGAAGCCTCTGTTGTTCTGTTCCATCTCCATTGCAGACAGAAAGTACAGTTTAAGAAAGGATTTTGGCATATTGACCCCCTTTTCAGGAATAACAGAGAACCTTGCATTGCAGGGCATTGCAGGGAGCCTCCAAAGTCCCAAAGGAACTTGTTCCTCTCCTTTCTTGCCATTTGGGATAACTGTGAGAGGATTTTTAGCTCCAGTAGAAATGCAGTCTCAAGTGCCTCCATCTTCTACTATTCCCTGAGCTTTACTGGCAAGTATCCCCTGCTAACTTTGTCAGCTTGAAGCACTGAATGTGAATGATAAGCAAAAGGGAAATGTTAAACAAGGTCGTGAGAACCTTCACATTATTCTTATGCTAGTGAAGCCATGTTCTTCCCACATGAAAAGTTATTTATAGCTAGCTGAGATGCTGAATATTTTTGACTGGCAGCTGTGCTTCAGTGGCACTTTGATTCCCAATAAATTTGTCTTTTATTAAAAAAATAAAGGTAGCAACAGCAAGGTTATGGTTGTGGAGTTCAGATAGGCAGCGACAAGCAGTGTCTGCTTAACACTGCTAATCTGCCAGTTGGAAGGAATCCCAAGTTGAGAGGATCAGAACTCCTCCAGAAATCTGGCACTTGGCTGATAATGTCTCTGGCTAAATGTCTTATGAGGCTTACAAACTCAATACGCACACAAGACGTGCCTCGAGTTATCTCTCCAGGTCCAGTGTTGCCCAGCTGAGGCTCTTGCTGTCACTTCTGTATTTCTCCGCAACCCTTGCCTTTCAGAATATGTTTATGCCTTGACTGTGGTAGTGACTTCTTACAGATGTTCTTATCTCCATTTCCCACCCTCATGCAGTATTTGCCATGTTACTTAAAGCAGTTTCTTTTTAGTTACGCTCTCTCTCATTAGCATACCAGTATAAGACCTTGTGTTATATTCAGACATATTTTTTTAAGCTACAGAGTTGTACTCACACTTCCTACAGTCAAATGCACATATTAGACTTGTTTTCAAACTTTTGTTCTTCTAAATATGAACCATCTTTATAGTTTTTCCATGATCAAAGTAGTGTTATGGTCATATCCCTTCTGTTTAATGACTGGTACAGAAGTACTGGCAAGCCTGCTCAGGGCTGAGGACACCAGTAAGCCAGAGGCAGAAGAATAGATCCCAAAAACTTTCTGGGTGGATTTTCATTTTTAGATATGTTTGGGGCTGTACAGCAGTCTTTACATAATACTATGTTGAATATCCTTCAGCAATCGTTTATTCCTTCTCCACAAACTATTTCTGTAAAGAAACCATGAGTTTGTGCATTTCTTTTAGCTATGGGTGTTTAACAATTTCATAATCATTTTCAGTCTCTGTAAAAGCAGTAGATGCTCTATTGTTGAGTTTATGGTAGACTTACTAATTCTGATGTGTCCTTTAATTGTTGATAGCACTTGACAATTCATTAGTAATAAAAATGAGTTGATTAAAGATGATCAATTTGAAACCTCTTTCATATGCCATAACTAGACTTGATTGAATCCTGGACTGTGTTAATTGCTATGAGTGAGCTTTCTTGGCATTTTTGTAATTTCATTTTCATAACCTAACCTGTGGCTGGATCATATTCCCTGATGGGAAATCAGTGTGTGTTTAGGCAGGTGGCAGAGGAGAGATTGTTTCAGGGGTAGACTTGACTCATGAAGTTCCTGCTAATTCTTAAGAATGTGGAACAGTCACCAACAGACCAGCTCCATTTTATGTCTCAGTGATTTTGTGTGTTCATGTGCACAAATGCCCATGCACATGGATGCCTCAGGCAGCAAATTCTGTCCATGTTGAAAAAAGAGAGAGTGGACATTTCTAGGGACACTTGACTCTCTGCGTCTGCAGAGCTGCAGAAGATGCACATCAATGATTACCACTTGTTTATAGCATATGTGGCATTTAGCTCTTTTATGCCTTTTTTAATGCTGCTGTTTTGAGAAATAATGCTTGTGTGTCATAATCCCTGCCCTTCACACCCAGTAAATTCTGTATACATTGCCCAATTCCAGCTGCATTTAACAGGAAATAGAGCTCTCTGAAATATTATATTCCTAGCCATGGCTGGAGTGAAAGAAGGTGAGTGGAGCAGAAACTGTTAGCCACGTACAAATTGAGGGACCTGCTGGCCATTAGTGTGTGTGTGTGCTGTGATTGACCAGTTGGACCCACTGATGCCAAGTTGGTCAAAGCAGGGCTGCCACATGGGCAAGAGGGGATTGAGAAGAGCTGGATTGTGGTTACAGAACATGGGAGGCAATCCACAGAAATCAGTCTGCTCTAACAATTGCAGATGAACGGTATTCTTAGTCACGCTGTTACAAATCAACAGTTATTTACAGTGTGATTGACTAATTAAACAAAATGTTTTCACAAAAAAAGGTGGCACAACTGAGACTATTCATAAATGAGTTTGCAAAGTTAGCATCATTGAAACTTGTAGAGTATAACCGAAATTTTTATTGATGCTGTATAGCATGGCATGAAAAATCTTTAAAAGTGCTTTTAAAAAGAAAAAATGTATTTAAATAAAAGTCAGACCTTAATTGTTGTACAAAAGCAGTATAATCATCTGTAATTGAATTGTCAGAAATGCAAATGTTAGCATCTTGACATTTACCATTGCTGTTCTGTCTTTTCTAATTATCTTTATTAAAGGCTGAAATTAACAAAGGAAATGGCTGAAAATTAGGAATAGTTTGTTACATTAGGTGACATTTACCTCTTTGATACCCTTTATCTTGAGCTGGAGCTTGATGTTCAATTATTGTCTCTCTTCTAGGGAATTGCACCAAAATTGAGATTTTCTACCGTCTCACTTATTGCAGAAAGTCTGTTAAACTCAGGAAGGAGTCACATACAGGTTAGCATAATTTAATTGTTTGCAATTTAATTTCTAGATTTAATATTGATAGCCTTGCTTCCAATTTTTGCATGTGCTGCTCACTTCAAACTTTTCTCATTCTTTTGTTGTGGTTAAAGCAGTTATCATGGGTGCTTGACAACTTGATTAAATTTTTAATCAAGTATGAGTAAAGAGTGAGTTTGGTGCATGACAGTAAATGCTGAGAGTTCCTTGAATGTGAAACAATTATCAGCTGCTGTGTTCTGTGATCAGCTGAAGTGTCAGTCCCTGGTGTATTTGTAGGTGGGAAGATGCCTTTTAACCATTTGTTACTGACACTTAAAATTAAGGACAATGAAAACTAGGTGAAGTGAAGAAGGTACATTATTAAAACCAAACCAATTAATTTAATTGTTTTCCATAACTGTATCAGTAACAGTCATGGAAATAAAGATTTTTTTTTTTTAAAGCCTATCATCTCTTTTAAGCTGTAAATGCTGCTTCTGCACGAAGTAAAGTTAAAGGTGAAATAGCACTTTTCCCTGGTCTCACAGATTGGAATTTTGGTTTGGTTTCCTGGCACAAGCTGGCACATAAAGTTACTCTTATATCCTCCTTTTTCTGCTATATTATTGAAAAATGGTGCACCATCATTAAAATGGAATGGTTGTCAGGAAGGCTTCTGTGCAAAGACCCTTAGGTGACTTTGACCTGTTTGTGGCATTGCTAATGAGTTCACTGTGAAGTTTCTTCCAAATTTAGCAAATGAAATGTATTAAGACAGAAAAAGGGTTTAAAAATCAGTGAAAATTGTCATTGTGATAAAACCAGCTTCAGTGAAGGTGACTTGAATAAGGGTAGTTTGATTTAAAATTTAAAATGTCCTTAAAAGTATCTAATATGTTTTGAGTGATATCTGCTTGTGTTGTAGTGAAGGTCTAGTTTCACAATTGGTATAAGCCAGAAGTAGCACAACTTACTTCTGATGAAACTGAAATTAACCTTAAAGAATTAGGTCTGGTTTTGTGTGGGTCAGTTCCATCCTCTGTCTCACTATCAGCTGCACAAGTGGTAGTTCCGTTGGTGTGATGCCAAATTCAAACTTTGTTGATCCAAAACAAAGACACAACCTCAGCCTCACTCATTGCTGGATGTAGAGGATTGGAGTCACACTGGACGTTTTATTTCTGGGTTCCTCTGAACTGAAGTAGTACAGGCAACATTCAGATTTAAGACTAATATCAGCTAGCCTGAGCTTGAAAAAGATTTCCTAACAGGAACAAAAGTCTTGCTCTACCATTATTTTTTATCTTTTATAACCTGTGAAATTGTGCCAAATTTCACCAAACAGCCTAATTACCCATATTGCAGTATTCAAAGTTAAAACATGCTGCTGATTAAGTGCCTGGTAAGAGCTGTAAAATCTAGAGTGCTTTGACCTATAAAGCTTGTAGCATAATTGAATGTTCGTTTAATGCCAGGAATTACAAAGGAATGATAATGCATTTCAAATAACTTTAGTGTTGGAAACAGTTTCCCAGAATTTGAGGTGGGTCACTGGAGAAGTCAGTAGTTCCTTGGAGGGAGTGTCAGCCCTGACTCATAACTTGGCTTTGCTGGCAACAGCTATAAAATCCCTATTTTTGATGTCACGTGCCAATTATACAGATAAACAGCTGTTTTATTACTTCTGTTGGAAAGGTATTCACATGACACTCTCTACAACTTGCTCGGAAGGAGGTTGTGGCAAGGTGGGGTTGGCTTCTTCCCCCAGGCAACTCCAGTGGGACAAGGGGATATGGGTTAGTGGGCATGGTGGTATTCGGTCTAAGGTTGGACATGATGATCTTGGAGGTCTTTTCCAACCTTAATGAGTCTATGATTTGAGATCTTTGGAAGATGATCTTAAAAGTTTTGGAGTTGTTTTTTAGGGGAGGGGAAGTGTTTTTCTTGACTAGACTTTACTTCTTGATTATAACTCTTCAAAGAAACTAGTAAATTCACTATGGTCCAAGAAAATATAAATGTCAAAGAATATAGTTACAGTTCTTTAGGCAACTCTAAATGGATATAATTTAAACTATTGAATAGGCTTCTATTTTAATTTATGTATTTTATTTAAAGGGTAAGAATTTTAAGAGGTTAAAATAAAAGTTTAAACAGATGAAAATAGGCTTCAAATCTGTGTATGCCCAATTCAGGTAAAGTTTGTGTGAAATGAACTTGTGACAAAATTCAATTTAGTTTTTTACAGTCTCTGTACACTAACTGTGTGAGAAAGCTAATTGAGTAAGTATCAGACACTTAACATCTAACATGTAGGAATGTGTGCATTAACCTTCTTCTGGTTTCAGAGAAAATGGTAAACATGTTGCTTTTTAAGTTGCTGTGTGATTATAGTTTTTGAGGGGAACTTCAGTTGACATGGCATCTATTTCAGTGTTACATTATTAGCTCCTTGTTTGCATTATGTTCAGTGATCTTTGTTCTACATATTGTCAAATCAGATAATTTCTCTTCTTCACTTTAGGGTGGTTTGAACGGGGTGCATTGTTCAATCCCAAATGGAAAACAGCACACAAAGTTACTGAAGAAAATGACTCTCTCACCAGAGAAAAGCAGGCACAGCTTGGCACCAAAGAGCTACGAGCAGCCCACGATAGCTTCGAAATCGCGTTCTCCGTCTCCCTACACGAACAGGCGAATGTGTGAGCTCTCAGAAGGAGCCAGGCAGCGCCTGGCCCATTTAAACCTCGGGCCTCATGAGTTCAGAAGAGAAATCGATAAACCTCCTTTTGTAGTTAGACGGGTTTGTATTTGCTCCAAAGTACTCCCATCTTAAGCTCAGATCAAATATTGTTGTTCTCTAAATACCACTTCAAAAATTCATCCAGCTCTTAGTTTAACTGAATAATTTTTTTTCCCCTTAACAGTCTGTCACATAGTGATTTAAATGTAAAATTAACTAAAACAAAATTTCTTTTATCCGCTTTACTAACAGACAAAGATCAAATTCTTTCATGAATATCTTGGTTAAATTCTCTGAGGCCACATTTCTTTTCTTCCAGCGCACTAGACAGGATAATAGGTGTATAAATTCAGCTTGGAAGTAATTGATATTAGTATTAAAAATTCCTGAATAAGACTTTAAAGAAAGCGTGTCTAGTCACATTATGAGCACTTACACTTCCTCTCAACTTTTTTTTATGTTGGCATCCTGTGATCTTTGAAGCACTTCCTTTGCTCAGAGCCACATCTCAAACACTTTGACTCGGAGTTCATAACATAATGACTTTTTGCCATACATGAAAAATTGTTCTGAAATTAGGTGCTTATTTAAAAAATTGTGTGTAAGTGTTTTAAAATGAAGGGGCTACATTTCCCAGCCACTTTGAGGATCATATACTCATGTTTATTTTTTCCCCTCTTAATTTTTCTTCTGATTGCAACAATTATTTGATTTTAGTAAATCATGTTGAATGTGTAGCTGCAAAAATGGGATTGTTCTTATTCTGTGCTATGACATTATGAGTTGTCTACAACTTTGGACAGTTGTCACAGGCAATCTAGTGTTTAATTTATTGGCCTCTCTACTTATTTTTTTGCTAGTATCTGTACAAATTAATTAATAATATCTCATAAAATTTTAGAATTCTTTTCCAAGCTTTCTTCTACTTATAGGTACCTTTCAGAAATTCAGAATAGCCTTAGTAAGTCATTAATAATTCATTGATCTACTCTTTCTCTCAGATATTTTTCTTTCAACTTCTTTTATTCAATTCTGGATTTTGATCTATAGGTGAAGTTCACAGTTTAAATACAGTATCATCAACACTGATTATTGATTTTCAATGCTTGATTATGTTCATAAAAAAAAAGGAAAAAGCTTGTCTCTTAATTTAGCATTTCCTGACTGCCAGGGCCTTTCTAAACTGAGAAAACTCCTTTTAGGGCATCTTTACTGCTGAGGACTCTTTTGGCTTGGAGACTTTGTGTTACATGAAGATTAAAATTGGATTATATTATAAATGTAACTTTTTTAATTAGGAAGAGATTCAGATCTCTCTTGGTGAGTTCTGAGCTGTTTGGAATAAACATTGGAATAAAAATTGTTTAAAAATACTGCAGATGTTACAGATGAAGGATAGATTATGTCCATTTTCTTTTTCTTTGGACAGTAGCATATTCAGAGTTTTCTAGACCTTTCTGGCATTGTTTTGGTTTATGCATAGTAATGCTAATAATACACAGTAGCAAAGTGTTATGAAAATAGTTTTAAATAGTATTTAAATAAGAATAAAATCGTTCAGAAAGGACTAGAAGTGATATTAAGAACAAAACCAGAAAAAATAGGAATTGATACATCTGATACTGGGTATTTTTGCTACAGGTTGACCAAACAAGTCCTGGTGTTAAACTTTATACCTGGTGTTCCCCACGAGAAAGTGCAGCAGGAACCTGGACCAAGGCGGACCATGGTCAGTATTTTCTGCCATAGATCTCAATAATGCTTTTAATTTCTGCAATAGGTTATTTTTGTTTGGATGAGGTTTTTTACTATTTTGGGGTTTTATTTGTTACAAAAAAAAGTCAGTCTATAGTGGGGAAAAAACTGTTAGTTCATCTTATGAATAGGAAAAATACTGAATAAACTACTGCTTCAAAAGGTGCCCTTGAATAATCCTTTACCTCATGAAACTTGGAGCATTGTTCTACATGATATGAAAATAGGAGTAGAGAATACCAAAGCCCAGGTGAGTGCTCTGTTTCATTCCACTTGTTGTGTTGAGTTGGGGAGTGGAGCAAATCAGCACCACAGTTTGCGGGTGTGTTGATAACACCTGGAGTATTGATTATTTTGAATTTTGAGGACTCTCTTTCTTCACAAACAAAAAATGTTTGTTTCAGCAGTATTTGTGAGTAGTGAGATCAGTGACTTACCATGATTAATGAGCATCCAGGATGTGCTCCAATATCAGCTTCATCATTCTTTGGTATCAGTAAGTGAGGGTTCAACAAAAACTATGGGACCAGAAATTTAAGGAAGTGCCCCAAAACTTGGTTTTATTGCATGTGTCTGACAATATGAGAATTTTAATGAGTCTCATCAGTATTTGTTTATGTGTGCTCTGCCTCATTTTTATTGCATTTCCTCACTAATTCTAAATTGTTGTACATCAAATAATTATGAACACATTATTTTACATTTGTTCTTTGTCCTAGCACTGGGTGCTGGATTTTAAAGGTTTCACATTCCCTTTAGGAACAGACTTACCAATCTGTGATCTCTGGATAACGTAACAGATCTATTACCATCTGATAGCACTGCATACTTCCTGAGCTGTGGTTTCTGCCCAGTAGTTAGGAGTCTGAAATCTGTCTCAGTATTATTATCCAGAGGATTTACTGGTCACCTGCCTGTGTCTTGAGGCTTAACTGTAACTTCTGAAAAAAACAGATTCTTAGGATTAGAAATCTTGATACAGGCAGTACAGTTTAGTCCTATTTTGCTTTTCCTGGATCACAGTGTGAGGATTGTTCAGTACAAACTGGTACAGCAGACAAGAAGGCAGACATAATTTCATGTCAGTCCGTCAGAGTTGAAATGCATATTGACACTGGTAAAAAATCCTAACCCAATATGAACCTAAGAGTTTCCCACTGCAAGTTTCCGTGGCCTTCGTACTCATGTCTCTGGGTCAGTGGAAGGAATGCAGAGGTGATAGGAGGAGGGAAAGGTTGCCATAAGGAAGCTTGTTCAGAGAGGATTAGTAAGGCAGTATAATGTACATGAGAATTTTTGGAATTAGGTAATGAACATCGTTCATGTGTGCCACTTGTGTCTACACAGAAGGTGCTGCATACCCTGATTCTTTATTATAAACATTGTATTCCATTAAATGTGGTTTTCAGCTAAAGAAGGTGATTTCCTGAAATATGCTAAAGAGACTGTTTAGAATTTCACAATGTGTAATAATAAATTGCTGTAGTTCTATTTGGGAGGAGAGGTAAGATGCTTTGTAAAAGATTTCATAAAATTTAGGGGATTCAAATTTCTTTTTAATTTCTTCTGACATGCATGACTTTTTCTTTCTCCAGATCCTTCCCCTCTTGACAGCTACAGACCCAAGAAAGCTGAAGTGAGTACTATGAAGTGCCCTTGGTTACACATTGGGTTTTGGGAAGCTCTGATGTTCCCAGTCCTTGGATTGTCTTGCTTAAGTATTTTTGAATCTTTATCTATTTTAGTGTCAAAAGCAAGGAAAATTAACATTTTAAATCTGGTCTAACCCAGTTAAGGCCTGCTGAGAGACTATTTACAAACAGTAAAAGGAAACTTGGCCCTCTGTAAAGATGCTCATGCCTGCAGATGCAGAACTTGCTTTTCCTTGTCATTAAGGCTTGCAACAAGGTCATAGAGGGCCCTTCAAAGGCAGTTTCCATGTGCCTTCCCAGTTATTCTGAGAGCATTTTTCATTCTGCAGTTGTGTGGAAAGGTAACACTGGTACAACTGGCAAGCCACTGTTGTTATTTCACATCCTTTCTTTTTCAGATTTTAGCTTGTTTGTGTATTAAAAGGATGTGAAGATTAATGCCAGGGTTCTTTTGGATTTTAGTAGATTTTATTCTTTACATCCTCATTTTGTTGTTTTTTTGCCTTTGTTCTTGAAGTATGGTAGAAATTATGGGTTTAGGCGTTTAATGTGTGTGCCCTCTTAGATTTCCTACTGGGTGAGAAAACCCTTTAACCTTTTGGTTTGAGAAATAAAAACACAAAATCTGTATGTCTTGATACTCATAATAAATTTTAGTTTGGTGGTGTATTTTTCAGGCAAAATGTGGTCGTAGAAAAGACTTGAACAGTTGTGTTGTTTGCAATGAGGATCCACCCAACAGACAGTCCCATTCTGCTGGTTCTTTAGAGCATTCAGCACCTCCAGCATTTCAGCAGCATTCCCTGAGTTCTGTGTTAGATCGGTCTTCTCTAAGAGAAAGGTAATGACCTGGTTTGGTTTATGAAATTCTGGAATTATTAATGTGAACAGATTATAACAGTACTTGCCTGACTGCAGTTTGCATGTGTGGAGGTGTGTGGGCTGAAGAGACTGAACAATCATTCTGCAATAACGATGTTGTTTGACTTTTCCTCAGGTGCTGTGTTTGCCATCACCTTTCTGCCTAATGATTACAATCCAAATAATGTGACAGTTAAAATCTCTGAAACAGTGACACCCCAGATTTCATGATGCCAATGTCCATCTGAAACAGAGAATACTCAAATCATCTCAGTTTCAGAGGCGATTAGAATCTCAGGAATGTAAATACAAGTGCATGTCAAGTAGGTTTTACAGGAGGTACTTGGTAACCTTTTTCCCTTCTGACTTAGGACTAGTGTTTATAAGCACGTACTCGTGCCTGAGCTGTACTCAGAGTGTGACTAGTGTGCATAACATGCTTAGGCAGCTTTAATCTACTCAGTGTATTATTTTTCAATCTCTTTGCTTTATTGACATCCTAAGATTTTGTTTTGTTTGAATTGAAGTGAGGGCCTCTGCAGCAGTTGGTTGTATATTAATTGCTATATTTAAATTAGTTTTCTTAGTAGTCTCCACTGACCTCAGTGGGCTTGGGTTGGAGACAGTTTCTAGGATCCCTTAGTTCAGTGGATTTCAATCCCTGGATTAATATTTTGGGCACACTTTACAGCTTCAGTGTCTTATGAGGGTAGAATGGAAGAACTGTCAAAAAAGTAACAGGTGGTTAAATGCTTAAGCCCTCCAGTCCTTCAAGGAGAATATTCCCTACCACCTGCTGAGTACCATGGGTACTTGGTGCTTCTCATGTACATTCAGTTAGTAAGTTACTGGATGGCTTTCTGGAAGCAGAAAAACTATATACAAAGCTAGGCCTGAGTAAGTAAATACATAAAATAAGTGGGAGAAACTAAGGATTAAACTGTTGTCCTGTCTTAAATGTTGAAAATGTGTTTTGGTGGCTGGTTCAATCTCTGTTTGATCCCTGTTACCATTGGTACCCCAGGCAGCCAATGCTCAGAGGGTGCATTTCACAGCCTACACACAACCTAATGCTTGTTTTCAAAACAGAAGAACTGTCTCGGTTTTTCCTTTAAAAAGAAAAATGACAGATGGCAGGTGGGGACTGAATTTTTAATACTCACAAAGATCAAGTCTGTTTTAGCATCTTCCTCTGCTTGAAAACTTGTTTGTTAGTTGTTCTATTAGTGTAATAGTGTATCTTGAGAAATGTTTTTTACAGAGATTAGGATGTATCTGGAGTTTGGAGGAGGTTTCTACGTCATCTCCTCTGCCTCCCCACTCTCTTCTGACAATGTTCATGAATTAGTTACCTGTATCTGGGGAAGAGGTATTGTCATGGTGACTTTTTTATCCTTTTTTTTCAGCTGGACTCCTGTTGAAGTGGTTTGGACTAAATTATATACATGTTTTATTTAAAGCTGATGGGGTGCCTTCTGTTGATAGCAGAAAAGTCTTGTGTGTTGTAAGATGCTGTTACATGCATAGTAGCTTAACCAGCTACCAATTAATCCTGAGCTTGTCTGAATGTTTTTTGCTTTTTCTCCTTATGAGCTCCTCTCCAGAAGACATTTCTGATCTTGTGAAATTATGTTTTTTCTTATTAGAACAAATGTTCTCAGCTCTTCAGAGCTGTAACATCTCTTTATGTAAAAGGTGTAACTATTTGCTTCTGTCATCAGAAAAAAATTCAAAATGAGAAGTAAAGGGCATAGTCTAAAAAATTTGATCTCTGTTTCATGCTGCTGACGTAACAATGGTTTAGGTTGATTGTGTATTGAGAGTTATACTTGGAATGACAAAACATGGTTCAGAGGTCAGTGTTTGGAAATACATGCAAACTCTGCTGTTCAGATCATAGAAATATAGGGAAAATCAGTCCTACTGAAAGTATATCAGCGTTACTGTAATTGGAAGAATATGGAGCCTTATCTCACACTATTTGGTGTTTATTTCCTCAGTTTTATTTTGAATTACAAAGACAAATTGCTTAGCATATCCAGGCTATTTTTTTTCATGCTAGTCAATCCACAGTCAATACGAAACTTGACTCCCCACCTTGACCTTTAGTTGCCTCTTTTCCCTTTCTTTTTTTTTAAAAAAGTAGTGTGAAGTGATGTCTGCTGTAGGAGTACTTCCCAGAGCCCTGCTGTGTATTTGTTAAACCACTGCAATACTTTTCAGTGCTACAGAAATTGGGGTCTTGCATAAGGCCCCTGAGCCCTTTTGTGTGCTTTGTGGCAGTTTCTAGTCCCTTTCTGTGGGCCTGTCAGAGATACCACAAATCAATCCTCTTCCCTTTTCCACTGGGTTTGAGGCAGAAGCAGAACTATAAATATATTTACTGTTGAACAAGACAGCAAAGTTTTGAATTTTTATTTTTCATACTTTTTTTTTACATTTTTCATTATTTACATCACTTAAGGAAAGTGTTTGCTGATGTTGGAAGCTGACACTCAGCAGAGCGATGTGGCCATACAACCAGCACTCAGCAGAGTGATGTGGCCATACAACCAGAGGTCCTTTCCAACTCTAGCTATTCTGTGATTCTGTGATCTTTGAATTTAGCTCCTGTGCAGACCAGGGGTACACGCCCCCTGGAATTCTGCCCATGATGTGTGGCCAGCAGTGTGTCAAGGCAGTTGACTTGCCCCCTCCAGTCTGGCTGGTTGTGCAGAGGGGTCAGTAGCCTTTTGTACAGAGATGAGCATCCTGAGTGCTTTGGGCAAGAGCATTAGAGCTGTGTTCTCTCAGTGCTGCTTCAGGAAACGACATTCAAGGCCAGTCCTTGATTTCATGGCACACATCCATCCTCGTGCACTCCTAGAAGGTGTTGTTTTTCTTGGGGACTTACAAGCTAAGCCTTCCTGGCAGCATTGAAACCTGCAGCAAAGTATCTTTCATAAAGAAAAGGAGAAAAAGTGAGATGGATTCCGTAAGGTCAAGAAGTCCTTTGAATAGAGCCGTGTGCTGGCACAGAGAAATCCTTCTCTCAAGAGACTACAACAATCATAGCAGTATTTGACTACTTCTGTTACATGAGAGGCAAAGCTACTTCTCATGCATTTGAGATCAAAGGATTCTTTTTCCTTCTCTGAAAAATAGCACACTTTTGCTTTTGTTTCAGTACTGAAGTGCAGCTCAATGTCTTTTTTCATGTTCTCCTGGTTATGCTGCTGATATGTGATCTTACCTACTATAAAATTTAACAAAACCCTAAGTTCTCTTTGAAGTGAGACAGAGGTTAACTGTCTGGATCAGATGCCCCTCTGTAATATTCCTCTATTGTTTAACTACCATATTTTTATATTCTCTTTTTCCCAGTACTAGGGAGATACCAGCATGAAGTTAGATATTGCTAATGATAGATATAATTATAGATAATAATAGATATTAATGAAATAATAGATCCTACATGAAGTCCTTGAAAATTCCAGTTATCAGAATCTTTGTCTTCAGTGATCTTGAAACGTGTCATCCCAGGGTCTTGGGATTTAGTTTTGTTGCACCGCCAAACCCAGGCACAAGTAGTTCACCCAGTACTTTAGAGAGGGGCATGCATCCTAACACAGGGTTTGCCTCTGTGGGAGTGTATGTTTTAAGTACTGAGAACTTTCTGCTACAAAGTAGAACACTAAAAAATCTTGCAGACCTTTTCAGAAAAAAAAGCTTGCTCTGGGGAGAGGCTGCGAACGAGGTTTCCTGTCTATTTCTAGACATTTAAAAGTCATTATATCTGATTTTTGGGATTTATTTTGGTAGGAAGGTTGTACTTGTACAGTATGGGTTTATCAATCTCAACTCTTGGGAAAGTTTACTCATTTTGTATTCTCTAGCTTCTGGAATCAGCACTTGAAAAATCAGTTATTTCATGCTATATATTCTGCAAAACTGAGCAGTACCTAAGCCTTGTTTCACGTTTTTGACCAACATCTCTATTATTTGTCATCTTCCTTGGTTGATTTTGCTGCAGCAGTAAGTACATTCAAAATTGATTGCTGTCAAAGCCATTTTGTGTATAAATTAATAAATTCAGAGAAGGTAGAAAGTAATGGAAAAGCTTCCAAAGAGCATAAGGAGGTGCAGCCAATTTGTGACATATTAATGATTTACTACCAGAATGACTTCAACCTTTTCGGGGCAACTGCTCAGCTGGAGTATTGACTTTCACTGAAATCTCTGAAGCTGTCTGCCATTTAAGTTTCACTTTTTGCATGAGGATGATGTATATGGCTGCAGTTTTAAGGGCTGGATATGAAAAGGAGAGAAAAGAAAGCATTTACTAATTTAAGAACTCAGCACTGAGTGGGCTCAAGGCCCAGCTGTAAATAGGACTTTTAAAAGTAAGAGAAACTATTTAGAAAGCATGGGAAAGTTTTACCTTTTTTTCATTTCTTACTGGAGAGGGAGAGCAAATTGGTCCCTAGCTAAGCTGTCAGCTTCTGCTTCCAAATATTTAGGTTTCTGTGCTTTGATTTAAGGCCTTGTCTGTGTGTAGTTGTTTCTGCTTCATAGTGGTATTGTGCTTTTGTGAAAGCAGCCAACCTCCTCCACTGCAAATACTGTGAGAATGTAGAGGGTTTTGTGTGGGTATAACTTCATTACAATTCAGGCTGGTGTGTACCAAGATATTCTCTGAAACACTTCCGAGCTGCATCTGCACTAATGTTCACAGCCATTGGTCATTTTAAGAAAAAGCAAAACAAAATCATGTCTTTGATTAAGCACACCAGAAAAACTCTTTAAATGTAGCCCAGCTTTTCTGTTGTGCCTTCATACACACTAATATACACTGCAAACTAAGTCCATCATACTTCATTACCACTTCATGTCCTCTCAAATGAAAATAAAGCAACTTCTTTCCTTACCGTGAGTGTTGAATAAATGCCTGAATAGGTACAAAATCTGTTTTGTTTGTTGTTTTGTTTTTCATTTGAGAATGAAATATATTTGGCTTTGTTGAGACTCTCCCCTCTTCCACGTATAAGTTCTTGCAGATTGTGGTTTTTTCAGGTTATACTTAGCTTTAATAGTCCTTTCTCCCTCTTCCCCCCAGTTACAGTAGTGTTCTCTCCATTTGTGAATCTGGTACTACAGGACTTCATTGATTTCCGTCCTCTGATAGTTTGTCCTTGTATGTGGTTTGGCTCAGCATGAAGTCTGTGTCTTTGAAGCTGATGAATTCTCATGGAGGCCACATGCACCGAACTGTTCACAAGGCGAGGAGGTGTGACGGTGGGGGAAGGGGCCACGACAGGCATTGCAAATATCCTGCAGAAGGCTTTTGCATTAATTCTGCTGATATCAAATGTATTAGTATCTCCTGCTGAAATGTGATACTAACGTTTTTGCTATGTGCAAGTGGATGATTGGATTGTCTGACATTTAAAAATTCCTATTTATTGCAGCTCTCGAGTTTGCAAGCTGCTGTTTGAGTAGAGAACATGGGTGGATGTATCCTGTTTGTATTTCTAATGGAGTATTTCATCCTAATGGGTAAAATTATACATGAAAATAATCTTTAGCACAAAATCTACGCTGTCTGTCTGGTTTCTTTTCTTTTTTTCATCAAGGTAGATGTTGTCTGTATGACCTTAAAAAAATTGCTTATCTCATAAAGGAAAATAAATACCTTTAGTCACATTACAAGGGGAAATGGTTCTGTTTCCTTGATCAGACTCAACACAACATCTTTGAAATTAATCTTGAAAAGTTCTCTGATTGATCTGACTTTTTCTAGGTCACTGAGCTATATTTCCAAAGTGTTTATACAATCTATTGGAATCAATAAACAATTTAAACTGATGTAACTGCAAAATGTTTGCAAGTCCCAGGGAAAATTGAAAGTATGACAAAGAATACAGCTGTAGAAGTTTATTTTGTTTATCAGGACAAACAGTCATTGAAATGAAATGACTTTCCTTTCAACACTGCAATATGATAGTGACACCTTAATCACATAAATAAGTAGCTAGTCATTTTAAGGAGTTGTTACTGGTGATTTTGGGCAAATGGAATCCCTTTATTTATACTCCAAGAAGCTGTGCTATAAAGCCTATTTTATAAAGTATTTCCAATAGGACAGTTAGAATATCATAAAGGTTTCACTTCAGACTATGGTTGTTACATTTCAGGCATGATTTTATTTTAGTTTGCATTTTGGTTGCTGTAAATATTAATATTATACTTCAAACATGGATTAGACTCTATAGTTGTTACTAAAACTAGACAATAAAATACTAGAAAAGCTAATTAAAAAGAAGCTGATATCGTTTTTAATCACACTTAAGCTTTTGATTTTATTTTTTTTGGTAAATGAAGTTTGGGGTCTGTGTGAGTGGCCAACGTTTGTTATACCACAGCGCACACTAGTGGATTGATCGATAAAATCGCCTGAAGAAAGAAATTTAATAGTTCTTGAATTAAGGACTTAAATCTTCTTCTTCTTGCAGACATGACCATGTATTTTCTAACTGAATACAACACTAGCTGGGTTTCCTCTTCTTTGCCAAAAGTGCATTTATCTCCAAAGATATTTGTAAATTTACGATTAATAACAATGCTCTGAAATCTTACATACGAATTTCATAAAATTTATTTCCCAGAGGCAATCTATTCCAACTTCTCATCTCAGAGCCAGCAACCTGAATGTTGAAAGAACAGCAGCTGCTGTATAAATAAGAGAAAATGCCATGACTTCATGGGTCTATCTTTTATTTGTCAAATGGGAAATGACTCACTCTTACTGCATACAGGATGCAGAGTTTTAAACATGCATTTCAGAGGTCCTTTAATATCAGTAAATGTTGTAAATTCTAATGGGAAGTCATAAGATGATAGTACCACTCCTGCCCTTTCCTTTACCTCTGTTCTTAAAAAAAAAAAGAAAGTTTTTTTTCCAAAACACAGGTGGTGATAGAGCACATGCAGTGTAATGCAGTACATCAGACTGGGTTTGACTGCATTAGGGAAATGAATGTTCCTGCCTGCTTAAGGGGCTCAGGCTTCTGTTTCTTTAAAGGCAATGCTTTTCCCTTCTCACAAGATTCACAAACCATTTTGCTTTCTCATAGAAAAAGTTATGTGAGATCTTTTACTACGACAAATCACTGTATTCAAGTATGCAAAAGAATTGTGCCACGTGGATTTGCCATGCAGTCTTTTAGGTTTGAAATTAATTGTAAATGCTCAGGATGCCAATATGAGTATTACAGCCAGCCTTGTGAAGATTCTTGCCTGTAATGATGCAAAGATAACTGTTAAAATCATTAGAAATATGGAAATACATCCCCATATCGATTATATGTTTTATCCTTTCAATATTGTGTCATTTCTTGGCACCCTTTCTTGAAGAAAAATAGAAACATTCACAAATAGATTATTTGATTTAAAGAAATTCAGAGATAAGCTGAAAATACTGGGGCTGTTCAGAACCAAGAGATATTTTGGAAAGATAAGCAACAGTAAGTGCATTCAAATGAATTGATTACATACAAGAAAATAGAAGAAAGTTAATCAAAAGCAGAGAACTGGTCACTTTCTGCTTACATTTCAGTCTCTCTCTCTGGTAATAGAAGGAATGATCCAAAAGATGGCAAAGAATTCCCTGTCCTTCCTGTAACCTTCAAGACAGCCTGGCACTTTCCATTTTCAGGATCCTGCTTCCATTTAATATCGCCAGGCTACTGTTTTGTACTGAAGATTTCTGTGTGTACTTGGTTTGTTCTTTTTGGAAAAAGCTGTAGAGTTCTTTGGCTGTATTGAAATTTCTGGAAGTTTGGTGAAGCTGGGCATGATCAAACTGGGGATTTGAGAGTGATAGACAGGATAATGCAGGGAGTGTGATAGACTGGAGAGAGGAGGGCAGAAGGACTTGCAGTCCCAAACCTGTTCAGTGCCCCCTGTGGAATCTCAGGATTCAGTCATCATGTTTTCTCCACTGCTTCAAATTTGTGAAGGCAGCTGTCAAAACATGTTGCTGTTCGTGGTGCTCCTAATCCACCCAGGGTGTGGCAGCTCTGTCCTGCTCTTGGCTGCTGTTCCATCAGTTGGGATTGCCAAGGCATGGCTTTGCCAGCTCACAGCTTGCCCAGCGACCCCTGTTCATATTAGCACGATACCATTTTTACCTTCTTGGTGCAAGGTCAAGTTTTCTGAGGTTAGGAAACATTGAAATGAAAATGCACAATCTTTATTTGGTGCCCTGTTTCTATCCACTGTGATGAGATTGAGTAAGTAAATATTTTATAACTTTTCGCTAATAGTTCTTTCCTTATATTGTTGTAAATTTTTTAAATACATTTTTTAATGTACTAATGTGGTTGGTGTGTAAAGATCCTATTCTTAAAATCTTACTTGCCTCCCTTAACAGGCTGAGAATAACTGTTGATGTGAAATTTCTGGCAGCCTCTGAACTTCCTGAGAAGGATGAGGAGATTTTTTAGTAAAATGGAAAAAAATGTAGTCCTAAACATAAAAGGGTAAAATCCAAAAGTAGCTGTTAGTTTTAAGTTACTCCTACCAAGCAAGCAAACTGGTTTTTAATATATATAAGCAACTTAAAATGCAGTTCCTTTTGTGAAATAAAGATATTGAATTTGCAGTTTTCTGACTCCATGTGTTTTCCAATTTGCACACATTGGGATTATGTTCCTGTTGATTTATTCCAGTGAAAAGAATTTCATGTGTGCAATACTTCCTGTGAAGAGAGGAAAATGGAACCTCATCACTGGGAATAGTATAACTTTTCTATTCTGTAGGGACAATACTCAAGTTACAAAATAATCACTATTTTCCATGTTTTGCATCTTCTGTTGATGTTGTGGCTGCATACTGTTTATGCACTTCTTTGAAATGTTTCTTTACTTGTACCCCAGAGGAGAAAAAGAATCTGTGCGTGTTCCAAATAGGAGGAAGTAATTCATGCTTCATGTTTAAAAAAAAAAAAAAGGAAATCTGAGTCAAAACTATGTTTGAGCTTTTCAACAAGAAAATATTTCTTCTCTTTGTTTTTCTTCTTGCAGATTTAGCTCTGGTTGGCCTTCACCAGCAAATGGAGAAGAGATCCATAAAAGAGTGAAAAATATTTTAAGGACACACAGTGCTAGGCAGCGCCTACTATTTGTAAGTTTGACTGCAAACTCAATCCTTTCTTTTCTCCAGAATGGCTGAGGAAGAGAGCTGTGCCTACAGTCTTGAATTTATTATAATGTTGTCCTTTGAGACAACCTTGATGGAAGAAATATGGATTCGGTGTGTGAGCTGAACTGTTTCACACTGATTTCAGTAGCCTCCTTATATGTAGCCTTTATGGGCAACTGGTAACCCTCTCGGTGGTTATTGAGGACAATTACATTTGGTGACTTTTGTTTTTATATCTAGTTCTCCACTTCCAATTTAAGCAAAAAATACACTACAGATGTGTGGAACATCAAGGCTCAACATGTTGTGCAGCTGCACATCAGCAGCTGCTTGTATCCAGCTGTTTGCAGAGCTAATATTATTCTTCAGATGTGTGGAGGTTTTCCCTTAATTATCTGGCTTTCAATGAACAGAGCTCTTTATCTAATGAGGATCAGAATATTTTGATCCTTGATGAAAGTTTGAAGTGTGGTTTTAGGCAGACAAAGATTTTTCCTGTTGTGCTTTGGAGAAAGACAGTTGTGGCACAGCACAATGGCAAAGCATTGTACCAACTGAATAACAAGATTGTTCATCTGCAAAGAACTTCGGGTCTTTAGTGTGAGGTGACATAAAAGAAAGGTAAGATAAAAAGGATATAAGGATGAGAGGTAGGTAGGATTGTGATTAGGGACTCTGATGAAATTATAATTTTTGTCTGACAGTAACACAGAAATGTTACTGATGGATTAGAAGAGACACAAGTCTTTCAAAGTGGAGGAAGACATCGGTTTTGCTTCTCCTCTTAGAAAATAGAATGTTAACTGAAATCTGCTTTCATTAATGCAATTTTAAGCTACTACTCTGCCCAGCTGTCCCTCAGCTTTCCCCTCAGCCATAGTTTCCTGTGTCAGTAGGAAGTGTGATAAAGAGTGTGGGAGCCCCGACCTCCCCACCTCACACTTCCCCACAGCAGTGGCAGGTGAAGCACTTGTGTGCTGCCAAGTGAGCTGTGCTGGCTGGCATGTGGTGGCTCCACTGACTGCAGGGAACCTATGGGAGAGGGCTGGGGCAGAAGTGGTGGTTGTTGTGTCCATCCACAGCTTAGCTCAGAAGCTCCATCTGTCCTAGCTCAGAAGTATGTATGTATATATGTATGTATGTATGTATGTATGTCCCCAAATTTAGTTGGGTTGAGCAGCTCATTGTCTCACCTCATTCTCACCTAATCAGATTATTATTTCTGTGCAATCTTCATTTTTACCTCAGTTATTGTGTGTTTTAACTCAGAAAAGCCTTTTCTCATGCATACTAGGACTGTTTGATCTAGTTCATGCTTACCTCCCTGAGTTTGTATGTGAATGTTACGATTTTGTGAGCTGCAGCCTCTCAAATAGAAGATGCCCATCACATTTCAGCCACTCAGAATAGGTACAAATCATGTAAAGTGATTCTCTGATGTTTCAGTGAACTTAAGATAACAAATTGGATTTCATGACAGTGCAGCACCAACATTTAATGAAAGTTTGCACAGCCTGAACTATCTCCAGTGGTCCTTGACTGCTTTCCTTGAACAGCAGACCGTGACTTTACGATAAAAGATTTACTAGTTTGTTATGAGAGTTGGATGGCTGGTTACACGGTCTCTCCATACAGTTAAAAAGACTATGAAATATAATAATGGGTAAAGGTGAATTCAGTCATTTTTTTTTCTATTTACTTTCTTTGCTTATATCCTTTAAAAGTTTTGCCCTAGAGTGACTTGCACATACACCGTTATTCACTCGTTACTGCGATATTGCACAAATGCACATAACTTTGCAAACACTGTGTTGGTTTCTGCCCTAAAATATCCAGCTATTAGTATATTGGGTCTTTCATTACCCAATCTGGTCAGAGCAATGCTGGTGAAGGACCATTTTTCTCACTCCGTTTCCTTCCACTGAGCAAAAGAAATGGGAGGATGCTACAGAGAAGTCTTGTGGTATTTGATGGTTCTTATAGCTGACTTGTGAAAGCTACTCTAACAGCCGCTGATATGACTAAAAAAAGGAAGAAAAGATCAGTTCTTCTTGCAGTAAAATATACCAGGATTGGTTGTGCTTCCCCAGATGGCCCAAAAATCTAGAGTGCATTTTTGTGCAATGGGTGGATGAGGTAAATGGGTCACTTTTAAAGTGAGGGAATAGTAAAGCAAGTGTACTGGCAAAGTGACGAGCGGATTTTGGCACCAATATAGATCCTTTTCCAAACTTTGAAAGGTTAAAAAGTATCTGTTACTCTGTTTCATTCCAAAGAACCTAATGCTAAATAACCTTTCCCAGAAGCACCCAGCTGTGTCTTCCAAAATTTCATTTTCATAGTGCTCTGTAAAAATAGTGTGACTGGAGCTCTGCTGCAGATTCCTCAGGGTGTCCACTGTGGCTTTCTGCTGTGACATTCTGACAGTATTGTAATGTTTCCATCTTTTTTTGCTCTCCAGAACATAATTTGCCTCTGGCAAATGCTGCAGAGTTTTATTTACCACTGTACCCCATTTCCTCTTCAGTGCTTTGTAGTCTGTGACTGCTGAAGGAGGAGAGCTTTCCTGTTTACAAACACACTTATTACCTCGTATTTCACCACAATATATTCTCTTAGGTTTTTCCTCATCCATGTGCCTGCTGTTCAGCTTGCTCTGCATCTTATTGCCATCTACCACTGTATTTATTGTCTCTTCTCCCAGTTCTGTGTTACCAGCAAGTGTAATTATTTTTACTGCACAGTCTTTTTGCCAGTTATTTCTCCTATAGTGTGAAAGACGACTTTGTTTACTAATCTGTACAGCAATTGGCTTCTGCTGAAAGCACCACTTAATATCACCTGTTAAGTAGGGTCTTTGCTCTTCAGATTAGAGTGAACAGGTTGTGTGTGGTGGAATTCCTACCATCCCATCTCAGGTGAGCTACTGGCTCCCTTCACATGAGGTGTTTTGTTTCTGACTTACTTAAGAGGGCAAATCTGGGTTAATTAATGTGTAGATATAATTTGGAAGGTAAGACTGCATTATAGCAACTCCTAAGAATACCACTGAAGAGTCATTAAGTGTACCAGATATTTTTAAAGTTGAATATGTATGTACTCAGCCCTGTGTATGAAATTGAAGTATTCAGATGTGTAAAATGCTTCTGTCTTTTAAAATGCATGGAATGGATAATGAGAGCTCATTATAAATAATAAGTTTTAGGTTATTTTTCCCCTTTTCTGCAAGAAGCAAAACTAAAGCAATGAGCAGAAGGTTTCGTAGCATTTTATCAACATGTTTGTTGGCGATTATTGAAGCTTGTCCTGTCTGCATAGAACTCAAGATCTACACTGTCTAGAAATTCTTTCCAGTTTATTACCTTAAAATTATTAACTGAATTGTACTGAATTTAATTAAAAGTGTTCACAAATGGCATTTGGCTCATTACACTTTGTCCCTTTCTCCCCCAAGAAATGTAAGCACTTTAATAGTCTTCTAAGTGGAAAGAAAGTATTTTTGAAATGAGATCATTGTAATCAGAAACCAAGGTAATGAGAATTTGATTTCTAGTTTCTTTTTTTTTTTTTAGGATGAGAGTAACTCATCAAAAGGGGACATGACTAAGACAAGAGAATCTTCACATAATGCACCCTTATCTCTGAGTGAACTGCAGAGCAGGTATGAAGTTTTTCTCTGACCAAGACAGAACAGTCATACTTAATATTGCCCTTTAAATTTAGCTAAAAATTTCTCTTCCATTTTTAAGCTATGTCATATTTTGCACAGGGAAAAGGCTTCTGAAGGAGTTAATCATACCAAGCTTTTTCAGCTAAAAGCAAAATGCAGTTAAATATAATTATGCCTCTGATGTTGTTTGGCACTGTAAGTGCCAAAATCAGTATAGTCTTCATAAAACACTGATTTTGGAACTGGACTTGTTTATAAAAGTGATTCTTGGGCTGTAGTTTTGGGATTTTATCAACCAGAGAGCAAATGTCACTTTCGAGATAAACAGTTGTGGGTTTTTTCTTAAACTATGGGAGTGCAAAAAGAACTCGAAGCTCATGTAGTAATGTGGTTTAGGGCTGTTGGGTTGGTTTGTTGCTTTTTTTAAATTTATTTTTGTAAAACCAATGTTTGGAAGAGAGGACCATTTTCAAAACACACATCAAATTTATGTACCATAGGTTAGTGATTCAGCATATGATTTCAGAAGCTGTCTTAGAAACTTGAGGTCTTAAAAACACAATTTGTGTCAGTTAATTACTCTATGTATGCTCCTCACATATATGACTAGAGGTTTCATCTGAATATTACTTATAAGAAACCCATTGAATTGATTTTGACAGTTTCTGTAGTAGAAATTATCAATTTTGATGTTCCCTCTGTATGCACACAGTGTTTGCTACAACATTTTGGATACTTGTTGGAAGAAAAGATACTGAGTAATGTAAATCTTTTCTGTGCTCCTATGGCTTTTTTGGTTTTCTTTATATTAAAGAAATCCTAGAACTGTGGTGCTATATTAGGAAAGAAAGGTTCTATTTTGATAAATAACTGTGACACAATGTTTTGTAACAAAGGTGTCCCAAATCAGCACTGTAAAACCACTAAAAGGAGGGTATTTCAATATGGGCATCATAGTGAACTTCTACTTCCAATTTGTAAGCTCCAAAAAGTTCATTTATGATTTGCTGGCTTTTAAAAAAAATTCCTGTGATTTGTAATCACCTCTGTGCAAGGGATCTAGTTACACAGATTTTCATATGGATATGAAGCTGCTGCTGTGGTTGTGTATCCCTGTACCTGTGCTCACTCCTGTGTTCTGTGTGTAGTCTTTTTGCTCCCTTAGCCTTTGTCCTGACAGCTGGTGCAATTAAATTGTGTAGGATGTGTTTGTGAGAGAGAAAGTGCAAGTTTTTGTTTTGAGGCAGCTATGGGACTTTGAGATTGATGCTGAAACTGCAGACCATGAAAAAATGAAAAACAAACCCTAATACTACAGAATGCTGAAGTGATGGGATATGAAATGTGGCACTCAGGCTGGGAAAGGACTGCTCCTTCGGTTTAGAGGCCAGCAGCACTGGGGATGAGACATAAAAGGACTCGAGGACAGTCTGATTGCTGTTTGCAACAATGCTCATAAACAGGATACAAGGACAGAGACAGAGTTCATGGAAGGACATGGTACTGTCGACCAAATGTTGGCAGTAAAGTAGATGGATGATTGAAAACCATTGGGAGTAAGGAAAAGGTCTGTGTTTTGTGAAATATTTAGTATATGATTCACTCAGAAAAGAACTTCTGGGACTCTTAAAGGAGATGTATGAGGGAACAAAAGCATATGACAGGTATTTCAGAGCAGGGAGTTGCGTGCAGAAATCCTGCTGTTAATATGATTTGTGAGTATAATTCCCAGATTGCTTAGCTCAGGTCATCAGCTGGTTTCCAGTTGAGACAGGAGGACTTTCGCCTAGCTTGGCTGTATCTCTGTCCACACCCGTGCCAGGTACCTCATGCACAGGGACTGGCTACTGGAAATACGTACAAACACACCCCTCCAAGAAGAGAAAGGAAAATGAAGCTTGTGTCTTTTTATAAGTCCTTGTCAGTACCAGAATAAGGAACTAGTAGAAGTTACTATTGGGTTTTGAGTCTTTACTGCAGTTAAAGTAGTTGGATTTTGAGCATCTCTAAGTAGATTCAGCTTTTAGGAGAAGAAAAGGTGAGCACAAAGCTGCCTGCAGGAAATGGATTCCAAGGAAAAGCATGTCAGAGCTGTTTGTCATATAGTTACAAGTGCCACTCCTGGTGCTGTGCTTACTTGTTGGCCTGAGAGTTCTCAATCAGAAGTGAGGTACCACAGATTGCAGAAAGAAGAAGGTGAAACTTCTGTTGTTGAGGAGTCCCCAGGGTATTGACTTGTCTGCATTTAACATAGGCCTGTGTAACTTTATTGATTTTGCTGTTTAGTATGTTGGTTTCTTTGTGTCCAAACTGAACCGCAATTCACTTTAAATGACTTTAAATATTGGAAGTTTTTTTTGAATACATGTGAAAGTGGCCTTCCTCCCTTTTTAATATTGGAGCCATACACAGGTCTTGTTTTCATTGGTACAGTTAGTATCACCCTAATATTTGAGTGTAAGAAATCTAAAACCAAAAGCTGTTCCTTGTTTTGTTTTGCATAGAACAGTGAAAGCTTAGGAATGTGAATTTAGAAAATTGATCCTATATTTTCTTCTACTTACGTCACTGTTTTCCATTCTTAAAGTGAAAACCTTGTGTTTTCATGCAGTGAACTACAAGTGTATTTGTGGGTTCTTTGGCATAAGATTTCTATCAATTTTGTCACATATATTGGCTGATATTAACTTGAAGACAAAGTTTTAAGTACTGGTTTGGCCATACAAGACACTATAATTAATAAATAATATGTATATAAGAAGCTGTAAAGCTTCTCTGTAACATGTAATCCTTTTCTAAGAGAAGATGGTCACTGTAAACTTCACATTTCCAGTTTCATCTCCCAGACTGAAAACATTTGCAAAAGGCTGAAGATAACTCAGTCCTAATTTTTAAGTGTCTTAAGTGCCTAAATCTCTGAGCAGACATTGTCACCTCAGTAGTCATTTCTTGCTGATGATTTTTGAGCTACTTGTTTCATGCTTTATTACAGGGAAATTGCTCATTTAATTACATGACACCAATCCTTTGTTTTGAAAGTATCAAGAGGAGGCAAGTAGTCATGATGTTTAGATATAACACTTCAGACCTGTCAGTGTTCTGTAATGATTTTCAGAGTATAAATTTCACTTCATAGATCTAGGAAATAATTTCTCAAAGCAACTGAAAGATGAGCCTGTATTTGAGTTCAGTATTAAAACAGTGACACAGAAGATAGGGTGTGGAAGGAACACTTGATTGCCACTGTATCATGATGTATTTCATAGAATACTTAATCCAAGATGCTTTCGATAGAGCACTTTACAGCTGCAACCACAGTAATTTAATATACCCCTGATAGATTGTCTTCATATTGAAATAGCTGCTTGTGGTTACAATTTAACCTTCAAAGGACACAAGAATCCTACTGTGTTGCTCTTGCCTAGTCACACAGCCTAGAAGAATACAGCAAAATTACTGCATGTTCTCTGAAAATTAAATCACTTTCTGTTTGGGAGGCATTGTGAAGTGTACTCAAGTGGGGGAGAATTTCTGTGAATGAGTAATGTGGTGTTCCCATTTTTAGAAGTAGCTGCAGTTCAGTTTTTGTTTCAGTTTGTGAAAGGTGATCTGTGCTTAGCAGCTCTACATTTGTATTTCTGCTGGTTTTGTGCCTCTGATTCCTCTTCTACATCTTGATTTGATCATTGTTTCTTATCTTCTTTCCTTGGACAGCTCACCAGTTCAGCGGAACGCTCCTGTTCACTTGGATGGTGGTGAATATCGGTCCAGTCATGCAGCTGTGTACAAAGGGAAGCCTCACAGAGCAATCTTTGAAGAGAGTCTTGGAAAAATATACAGAAACATGTACCAAAAAGCTGTTGGCACTGTCTCAGACCAAAAAACACATTCCTGATAGCAACTCACCTGAAAACGCACAGTATACAGTGTTCGTATTTGTAGCTAAACCTATTTTTATATAACAGTGTTTTTACTCTATTTTTAAGGAGCCATTATGGTTGGGCACGGTTTTGGAGAAAGGGATTTTGGCCTGGGTTGACTTTAACATCCACCCCCCAAAAACAGAGACAAAATTCCCCAGCAGCAAACCCCTCCAACAGTTAAGCAAGATGGTGCTGCTCCTTTGAGACTATGAAAATGGAGCCATTTGAAGATTAATAGGTCTGCTGGACACTTCTGTCTGACATCCACTCAGGTTTCAGCTGCAGCCATTTCTTAGTAGATAACTAAAGCTATTTAGTAACATAAACAGAATTGGTTGCAGAAGCAATATGTCCTAGTGGTCAAAGAGGGGGTCTAAAGGGGAAGGTGAATGTGAGTGTTGTTTTAAAAGTGACACATCTGGGACAAAGGGAATTATTTTCCTGAAAATTGCCTTTGAATTGTTTATTTTGGAGAAGGGACGAAACTCTCGTACTATAGGACCTATAGGCATGTTTTTGAAGGGGTTTCAAGTACCTTTAGTCATAAATGTTGTAATACTGTGAAATTTTAAAGGAAAGCCACCCAGCCCAGCAGCCTTTGTATCCAATGAAAGGTCATCTTCACACAGCCCTTGCATTTGAAGCCTTCCAGGTTCTCCTGAATGCAGCCATGGCATTTGCCAATATACTTGTAATTTTAAAAAATATGAATAAGAAAGGAGTATGCAGGAGGGAAGATTAGAGCTAGTCAGCAAGCTCCTTGTGTTCTCTACAGGCCTTCTGAAATTCCTGCATCACAATCCCACCTAATTTGGAGCCTGTCCTTCCCAGTCTGCTGGGATCCTGTTGGCAGAAATCGCTTCATTTTTGCTAAAGGCCACCAAATGTTCATCAGCAGTTCGATGCTTTCCCTGGGGATGGAACCTTTTCAGCCTTGCACTGAGCAGATCCCACATTAGCAGACCAGGGCAAATTGCCCATCTATTGAAAAGCAGAATGTTTTAAAAGGGCAAGAGTGTCCATCTCCTGCTTCCTTTCAGAGTGAGGAAAAAAACAAATGCCTGTTCTGGCTCCTTCCCTGTCTGAATGAACAAATTCAGTTACACCGATGCCATTTTACCTGTTATGATTGGATAAAGGATAGAGCTGGGAGTACAGATGGCAGAACATATGACTGTAACCTGCCAGCATGCCTAGATAAACAAAAAGTTGGTCTATTCTGCCTTCCATCCTTTAATGCTGAGACAACATAATTGATTTGAGAAAGCAGTTGGTGAGCAATTACGCTGGTGGGAAAGCACGTTGAAAGGCTGTGTGCTTCTGTTTCAGGAAAGGGGACTCTCAGAGGAAGTTCTCACATACAGACATTTCTATTCCTTGTAACTGTTAAACAAGTTGAAGTGGATTAACACTGATAACTTCCTGTCCTAGATGCCATTTAGCACATGAGTGCTTTTAAAGGGCATTAATTGCACAGCCTTACACTGTGGAGAAGGGTCGAGTCACTCTATAAAGCAGCAGGACACTTTTGCAGAAGTGAAAAGTAAAACTTCCCCAAGCTGTGCCCTGAGGGCTTGGTAGCCATGGAGTGTTGTGCTACCAGTACCTGATGTTCATTGGTCTGTTCCTGAGACTCTGTATTAGTCCATAAAGGAATAGTTTTCTTGCTCTTCAGGAGAGTAGGTATATTTAAACAGGCAGGGCAGATTCTGAGAGATACTTTCCAAGTTTTTGGTTTAAAAATAGTCAATTGAAATCTGAAGGTTGTTGCAGTTTCTGTAAGATTCAGTGTTGTTCTTGTGCTGTCCTGCAGTGTTCATTCAATATTCTCTGTGTATTTCCTCCCCAGTATCACACTCAAGTAAAAGTTACAGTCCTCTGAAGATTGGCTGCTCCCCTTTGGCCTAATCTGGTTCTGTGACATAGAAAACCTGTTCAATTTTTCCCTCCCCAACAACCCAGTGGATTTTAGTCCCTGTTTGTTCAATGTGTAGGAAGGCCTGAATACTGAGGCTTTGTTGGGGTTTTTTTGCATGGATGAGTAAGGACACAGGTTGCCATGAATTCAAGACACAGGAAGCAGATGAGGAAGGTTGGGGACCACTGTGAAAAAGCAGGGTAATGTTCTCAAGTGCTTCAGAGGAATGGCTGGGGTGTATCTGTTTAATTCTCCTAACTAAAGGAAGGAAGCATAGGTAACAAGGCAACCTTCAGTTTTAATCAAAGATGAAAAAATTTTCAGCAAAGGTGAAAACTGGATGGGAGAAATTGTTGTCATCTATTGAATTTTGACCAGTATGAACATTCTCAGTGTAAACTTCTTATGCAGCATAACAACAAATGAAGCAGATAGACTGTGAGTGTGTTTGGCCCTTGTCCAGCTGTGAGGGGAGATGGTGTGTATAATGTCTCTCTGAATCAGCTGCTGCAGGATATGTTTCTCTCTTGGGTCAGAGTCATTCCACAGCTTATATGCCGTGATACAGCAAAAAGACTGTTCTTTTCCAAGGACTGTGCTGGAAATCCAGTTCAGTTAATGGAAAACTTTTCCCTGAAATGTGACTTAAGACCCAGATTACTCTGATCTGTCCACAAAATCTGCAAGCCACTTTGTTTTCCGAGGCATTTGGCCCCTTCCCTGTTTGCTCAGCTAACCCTGCGATTAATACACAGACAGCTCGAGTGCACCGAGCACGGCTGTTCCTGTGCTGCTGCAGCATGTGATAAGTGAAGGTTCAGGCAATGAACCAACACAGTAATAAACTGTAATTGTTTAGTGCACCTTGCCTTCTAATACAATTTAAATCCCTCCTATCAAATGCAAATTTCTAGGTTCCTGAGTGGAGCTTTAAATAGCATTTTCTATGCTCATTCCTTATCTTTTGCCATCCACAAAGTTGTTAGTGACAGTGGGATGGCAGAATTCCACCCCTGTCATTTTACCTCCTAAAGGAAAGCTGCCTACTCAAATCTAGAAATAATGGGCTAGATTAAAAGCGAATTAGTATTTTTCTGTAGAGTCTTTGTCTTTCTCTTGCCCTCCCCAAGTTACTACAACCCATGAGATTCTCACCAAATGCTGTTCAGCATACTGTGATGCTTGCAGGATGCAACCAGTGCAAAATTTTATCACTTCTATTTTAATAACTCAGAACCTGCCTCCTACTTGCTCCCTTCCATCTCTCCTGTGACTAACTTGTATAGTTTAAGGATCTTGGGGTGCCTTTAGACAAACTACCTGCCTGTGTTCAGTAGAAATGCAAATCCTTTGCTTTGGAAATCACTCAGTCATTGATGTGTTGTGAATTAAAGGCAGAAATGTCAAACTCTTTAATGATTTGCCTTATCTAAGTTTTTGACTTAGAAGAGGGGAAGCTTAAATTGGTCCAGTGGGGACAAGAGGCATAGGGATGCCTGGAGTAATGGGAACAGGTAGGAGCAGCTTTATAAGATAGATGGGAAGCAGTGTTTGTACTCCAAAGCTGAGCAGCTTGGGAAGTGATGACTTGGGCTGTTTTTTAGATTGTACATCCCATGTTTGCATTTAACTATTCAGAGGCTGAAAAAATTCTGAGGGGAGAAAGAAATCTACCTGTAGGTGTTGGGAATCTATTTTGGGGGGAAGATTTAGCTCTACTCAGTATTAAATAGTCTTTTCCAAACTCCCTCTCATTGTTACCTCAGCTGTAAAATAGGGAGTTTGTGCTCTGTTGAAGCTTAATTAAATGACTGTGAAGTGCTTTGGGATCCTGAGGTGAATGTTAAGGAAATTATTTTATAGAAGCCTAGCTGGGAAGTCCCATCTCATCTCTGGGTTACTAAAAAGGCTTTATTTTAATTTTCCCAAGTTTATTATATTTTAATCAGACAATTATTAAACAAGTCTTAATCAGATTTAATACATTTTTATCTGATCAGAGGGATGAAAAAGATAATAAACTACTTTACTACATGTGCTTTTAGGAGCTAATTTTTACAGTTGGTATCTTGCTCAGGTTCTGTCTCCTGCATGATCTGGGTTCTATACTGATTGCTCTTATAAATTTTTTAATGTAAATTATTTATTTCATCCTGTTTCTTGGTTCTCTTTGCTGTGTGTACTAACCAGCACTGTTAACATCTTTCACATCATTTGTTCTCATCCTCTACACAGGAACAAGGGATGCAACAGTGTGAGTAATGTGTCTGTAGAAAATGTTGTGTGGTGTGCCATAGGTTTGTCAGAGAAAGTAAGTTGGAAGGAATCTCTGCCTTTTCAGCCCATGTGCAAGGAATAACTTGGTACATAATTTTGCTTTTCTTAATTTTAAGCTTGACATGTTTTTTGAAACACTGAACTATGCAACAAAATTCTCAGCCATTTAGCAATGGTCAATTACTGTATAACTCTAGTAATGTAGAATCTCTGGGTCATAGGAAAGGTCATGGTGTTAATTACTTCAGTGGTTATGGGGTAATCATTATGGGGATGCTGAGAATATCTCAAGAGATTTCTTTAATAATCAAGGAATTTGAGGAAACTTCCGGAACAATGAAATTTAGCCTCTTGGTTCCAGTGAAAACACTTGAAGCTAAGAGAGAACATCCCTTCTGTGGTTGATCTTGATGAGCAACCTCACTGACAGGAGGGATGTTTGGCTTAGGCGTTGGTCTCTGGTAGCAGCAGAGAACTGATCTTTGCCCAGTTCCTTTCAGTTTCAACAAATAAACCAGTGTTGTGAGAAGTGATTGAGAGCACCTGATATTCCTGTTTCTATTACACAGTGAACTATTAGGCACAAACCCCCTTGATTGCATTGGTTTCTACTGCTTTCCCCATGAAATTCAAAGCAACATGAGCCAAAGCCTTTAAACGATGAGGCTGTAGCTCCTTTTATCAGTGTTGGCTTGGCAAAGACATGCAGTTTGTTCCCAGTTTGTCTTCAGTGAGAAATTCTCTGAAGTGTGGTGATAATTTGTCTGGATGGCAACATAAAGGAACTGTAATCTTTCTCTTTGCCTGATCTATGTGGAGATTGTGCTTTTTCTGCATGTGTATTTCCCTTCAATTCTTGGCGATTGCTTCTGACCTAGCAGAGAACTCTCTGCAGCCTGAGAAGTGGTGATCTGAGCCACCTTCTCACCTCTACGGGGAAAGGCATTTTCTGTTGCAAACCAGCATCCCTCTTGGTTTGTAAGAATTTGCTGATCTTGAGGATACAGCACAGAAAGGTGTTTGGCTAACCCTGTAGAGCTGGTGCCATGGAATGAACAGAGGTTCACACAGGGTGGAGTGGGGGACTGAGAGCAGGGGAGATGTTGGGAGTGTTTGGTGCTTGGCATGCCATGAATTATACATTTCTATACCGTGAATTATCAGTGTAGCAAATAACTTGTGAAACTTCTAAGTAACAAAAGCATCTTTTACATCACTGAACAGTGTGAATTCTAATGCTGGTATTTGGATTGTTAAACTTCAATTTTTGAATGTTTAGCTAATTGTATTGTACTAAGACTAGAGTCATAGGAACTGTTTCATTCAGTACTCTGGTAGTAAACACTTGCTAAGAGGTTGCCTGCCTTGTTTTCACTACAGTCATCTAGTGTTTACATACATTTTAGCCTCAGTGCCATTTTTGAAGGCTTTATTTGTCTCATTTATGTTTTTGGTTTGGATAATACTTAAATATGAAATCCATCTGGGAAGCATATTGTATATTCACATTGAGGGGTAAAACCAGTTTTTAATTAAAATTTTATACAGCACTTGTATTTCACTTTGTCCTGTTTTATTATGAAACACTTCAATCTTCTTCCTAAAACACATATGTCTTGTTCGTTTCAAGATGTTCCTTGTTGCTCATGCAGAACCAGTTTCGGAGCTCTGTCAGCACAGTGCCATATGTTCTGGGGTTCATTTCGCTTCTCTGGCGTTTGTGTAGGCAGCATATTGGATGTAATGCAGCTCAGCTCGGTTCCATTCTTCTCTTTGTAAACTTGTCAAGAGATAAAAAAAGCTGGGAGAAGGAAAACACTGAATAATACTCGAGTGATTTGAATTATCAATAAGTTATGGGAACTTGGCCAATCAAAATTGAGGTTTCTCGTGTACTTGAGGATTTTCCTTAATTGCGGCTTATGCAGAGCCTATAAAGTGATGCATCCCTTGGTGCTGCCCAGGATTACACCCAAAACAAGTGCTGAAGATTAAGATATAACCCAAACCATTTGGAAATGACAAGCTTTAAGCACTCAATCTTGCATTGACCTGCTAGTTTAAATTGAAAAAAAAAAGTGAACTAGAAGATGGGCATGTGAAGGGATCATGCTCTTCGGTGTCCTCTGGCTTTGGGGAAAATAACTCTGCGCTCTTTAAATGCCTGGTACTGAAAAGAGAAATCTCAGGACTGATGGTGCCTTCCTGTAAGTAAAATCCAAAGTAACAAAAAGTCATTTTTCTTACCAATCTATTCCTGTTTCTTCCTTGCCCCCCATAATCTTGTCCATGAAGCAATAGGTGCCATCAGCCTTTAATACAGTCTTTGTGTGTAGGCACAGCCCCGACTGGTCACTGGTGGTATCCAGGTACTGCTCTGGTCCACCAGGAGATTTTAGGACCATCTTGGTGTCTGTGACAGAGTCCCAAACTATTCCCAGGGACAAAGTATTTCTGTGATTCTGTAACTAGTGCTTAAAAACAAAAACCAAAAACCACAAACAAACCCAAAAGAACAAGAAACTAGCAAAAAAGGAATCCATTTTAATCTGTTTCCCCTTTGCTGAGGTGTGAGGCTGGAAGGGGAGGGCGTGAGTGACTGCTTGAGATGACTGTGTGGAAAAGTGGGGAGGGAAACTTCTGCAGTCCTGACCTAAGGTCAGTCAGAAATAACCAGCTGGATTGACATGAGTGTAAACCTGGTTGAAGTGACAGGCAGCTCAGCTCCTGGGACTGTATTTACATATGTTTAAAACAAACAAAAAAAAAAAGCTGCCTTTGTTCCCAAGGAAAATCTATTTACTTGGCATTCAGCTCATGTATAAGCTGGAACTTCTTTCACAGGAGATGTAGAAAGAAAGCAACTGACATTTCTGCTTTGATGTGAGGCTGAAGATAAGATTTGATTTTAAAATATGAAAGCAAACTGAAACTCCCTCCAATTTAAAGGTGGATTTTTTTAATGACCTTAAAAGTTTTGAGAAGTTTTTGTTGCCTCCCCTTAGGGACCAGAAGAAATTATAACAGTAATCTTACTTATAACTGTAAGTCTACAGAGACAGTGGCTGTAGGTCAATGAAAAATTGACACTGCTCCTTGCCTGTTCTTCCAGCAGAATTTTTTTCCTCAAACTGAAGTGAACTGTTGCACTGTGTGAGCTGGTTATAAGTCTCACATATTAAACTGAATGCTACTTTTGTGGAGCTACAGGAGCAAGTCACAGCTGAATGTTCTGAACAACGTTCCTGTTTTGAACAAATGCAGCAATAATTAGGGGTTTCTTAAAATGGTTACCCTGGTCCTTCTCACACATACTCAGAAATAAATCTTGCTGAGTTGGTCTAAAACAGAGAGTGGCAGAGGAATCATCCCTGATGATGTCCATCCCTGTACAAAATCTGAGTGCTGTCAGCCCAGCTCTTGTGGCACTGGGACTCCTGGGGGGACATCCTGTGGCCCACAGAGAACTGTTCAAGTGCCTCTCTGGTTACCTTTCTGGTGCCTTCCTGCAGTGTCTTTTAGGACAGCTTGTTCCTGGGAATTGTGCACAGAAATGGCATGAACTCAGCAGCTCAGGCTTCATGAACAGAAGGGGCTTGGTAAAATCCAGCAGCTGAAAACTGGAGCAAAATGCAGTCACACTGGAAATAAGGTGAAGATACGTTTTTTCTTTCATGTAAGAAGTATTTAGCTTTTAGGGCTCCTTACCCAGAAACTTGTTTCTTCTTAGCTTGTGGTCTTTGTGCCAGGATTGACAATGATGCTAAAAAGAACGTGACTAGTCTGGTAATTTGATAAAGAAATAAGCAGAGATGTTCTGGCATATGCATTGTGGTTATTGCTCAGTTGAAGACCACAAATTCTAGCAGTAAATGCCAGGTCAAAGTAGAAGATTAGACCTTTTAGAAGCTCAGAATCTGGTCCTTCTTTAGTATGCACAGCCTGATGTGCAACCTGAACTCTCAAATCAAACTACAGAGTGTCTCCAAAGTCACTGGAGATACAGCTCCAGTTTGAACACAGGGACATTCTACTTCTCTTATTAACTCATTTCCTTTTAATCTGCAGATGCGCCAAGCCCTGCTTTGGGATATATTCAGGTTTGTCTTATTTGTCATAAATTTTTCAAGACCAATGCTACACTGATGACTCTCTTTTTTAATTAAAAAGAAATCCAGAAGACTTGGTTACATAGCAATGAAATGTGTGGTTAAACTAGACAGTTTAGTACATGTGCTCTGCAGGGATACACAAATGCACACTCAGAAATCCTCTTGCTGATATGTCAGTAATTTGAAACTTCTCCAGTGAGGTTATCAGGGTTATTTTTCTTTTTCTGGTGCTTAAAAACATTGCTCCCAACCTGTTATCTGGGTAAGATGAGTCCAATGAAGGTAGGAAGCTGACTTTTTTACCTGTAGGAGAAATGCTTCTTGACTATGTAATTCAATATTGTTTTAAGCAACCTCCTTCCCCCTGTGGCAAGGAAGAGCAGTAATTTCCCATTACCAGAAGTGACACAGCCCAGAGCCTGTGAAAGGCCTGTGGAGAGACAGTGGTGAGTACCTGCACAGAAACAGGGCTCAAAATTTAAGTTCATGGGTATAAATAAAGTAATGCAAAAGCAAAGCTGATATTAAGTTTTTGCATTAACATTCGCAGTAAAAGTAGGAAAGGGGTTTTGATAGGTTCATTGGTACATTGTTGTTGGTTTTTTTTTTTTTTGTGGGGGAGGTTTCTTTACTGAAATGAAGGGAAGGGAAAGTAAGAAGAGAGTGCAGAAAAAAGGAAACTAAACCAAGTAAATTTAGTGAGTTTGTTTCTTTTCCTCCTAGAGACCAAAGCTGCAGAAGGATGCTGGCACTCTGTCTGCCCACATGTGCCCTTCTTTGCCCACAAGCTTTACCCTGGTGAAGTTCCCCTCTTTAGGAGTGCAGGGAGGGCAGTGCTCCCTGCAGGGATGAGGGCTTGTAATCCTGGTTAGGATCCACTTTACCTGAGAAACAGGGAATTCTACCTGCAATTCACCTGGGCAGGTGCCCATCTGTGCATGCCAGGACATCTGTGGGTGCTGTGCTGCTCCTTCCTTGGCCCAGAACTCGAGTGCAAGGAACCAGAGAAAACACAGTGCCCTGTTTGTTTACTCTCCACTCTGCTAAAATGCGTGTGGTTTCATTTCTTTCCTTTGTAATAAACTGTGCCCACCACAGTGTATATTCTTCTAAGTAACATTTTAAAATATTTTCCGGTAAATTAAAGTGATGACATGTTTGTAGGGTTCATTGTTAATTTCATTTCCTTTGGCTCAGCCAGCCAGATAAAATGCAATGTTATTAATCTTTGTTTAAAAGAAGATCCTTTGCCGAACAGTAATAAATGATCTTGATAGATTTGTCAGGAAAATGAATGATAATCATTTGCAGATAGACACAAGCCTAGTATGGAAGATTAATAAGAAAATATGTATTGGCATCATTAATAACATCTGCTGCCAATGGACTTGTATATTGGTTGCAGCCCTGAGAGTGATGTGTTCCTGTGAGGATGCAGCAATTCATCACACGCTGTGCAGAGCCACATGGTGCCCCTGTGCTGCTGACAGGCTGCTCCCCGGGAAAGGCTCCCCAGGACACCGGGGCAGCGCCGCATCCGCCATCGGATGAGCCTGTCATCGCCAAAGCCCTGCATCTGCCAGGCTTTGCCTTCCATGTGCATTTCCCCATGTCACTGAGAAACGCTGCTCAGCACCCCATGGATTTGCTCATTCCTTGCTCTTGGGGTATGGCTGGCTGGATTGGCAGATGATCCCTCTTCCCTTGGGATCTCTGTCCTCGCAGGGCAGGATGAGCCATGCTGGTGGAGCAGTGGCTCCTGGCATGGAGCAGCTTGTGCTGCAGCACCTGGTGTTTGATACAGACTTTCTCTCAGGGGCACATGGATGTAGGCAGAGGGATTGGGTGTAGGAAAAAAGGAAAGACCAGAGGGACTGAAATGAGGAATAACATGAAAAGGAAACTCACCTCATCCTCAATATTCAACCAGGAGGAAGAATATAATCTTTTAATTTTTTAATTTGGTTTTAATTCTTCTTTTTCAGCAGATTATGTTGTTTTCACTGAAAATACAAGGAAAAGTCAAGATGTTTTGAGACAGCTTTGGATTATTTCAATAAACATTTCAGGCTCCCCCTCCCCAATCATATGTTTTTCTTCTGTTTCACTTCAGTGGCTCAAAGCAGAGTAGTAAGTCAAATAAATTTACCAGTGAAATGTGTTCCTCCTGTGGGGAGCACAGCTGGCTGCATCTGGCAGTGCGGATGTCTCCATTCCTTCAGAAGCCAAGCTCAGAGATGCAGTCACAGCTTTCAGACAACATTACTTTAACTGACATAACAGCATCATTTTAAAGGAAACTTCATCTTCCAGGGCCCATGAGGTGAGATGGGGAGGGGAAGAAATCAGCATCATACAAGCAAAAACCAAAAATGTTTGTGGGGTTTTTTTAAACAAAAACAACAACAGCAACAAAAAACACACAAAGAAGCAAACAAAAAATAGTAATATTCAGTTCTATTCTCTGCAAAATGGAACTTTTCTAAGGGAGGGGGAAAAATCTCAATGTTTAAAAAATTCCCCAATTTTGCTCATCCTGCCCTGTGTAGTTTTTGCTGTGGCTTTAGAAGATGTGTGGTCCTAAACACCAATAACGCCATGGAGCCCAAGTGCTGCTGAGTGACTCTGTGGCTCAGCAGCACTTGACATCTCACAGCTCTAGGCAAGGACAGGAGAGCCCTGGTATTTCTTAATGCACTAAAAAATGTACCTGTTATTATTAGACATTTACCAGCTATTAATCACAGCTGGTAACTTGATTTCCTCTAAATGTTTTGAGGTGCCCTCTGATCTAGGCACCACCTGCTTGAAACAGAATAGTGGAAAGGCAAAACAAGTTCTGTGTTGTGTTCCTCTTTCTTGGGGATGGATAGGCAACTGAGAGGGATGAGATCTCCCTTGTGCAATCTACTTTTTCCTCTTAAAATAAGCAAATGCTTATACTGACCTGCATGAGGCCAGCACAGACCCCATTCTGCGCAGCTGACTCGGTCTCTTCCATCCAAACTGAGGATAAGCAGGGGAACGATGACCTGGGCTCCCTGTGCCAGGTGGAAACAGAGCCTTGTTTCTTCTCTCCTTGCTGAATCATGATTCATTTTCTCCATCTTTATGGTGTTGTGCTTCCCTGTGTGCCCTCATATCTCTGCACAGGCCATGCCTGGTGACTTGGATGTGCCCCTCAGATGTGGTGAAGTGTCACATCCATGTGGGCATTTTTAGCCTTCTCCAGGTGAGCATCCTAATCAGTAGGCATGGATATTAACAGTGGGTACTACTGTCTCTTCATGGTTTGAAAGATTATGACTGTGCCACATTAAGTGGTGGCACCAAGATGGGTCAGAGAAGCCCAAATTTTCTCAAGAAATTGAAGTCCTAGATCGAGCCCCAAAGGAAGGATATTTCTTTTCCCAGAGACAGCCAGGTCACTGTGGTCCCAGGGAGCCCTTTGTGAATCAGTGCAGGATATATCACCACAATAACCCAAAGTCAGGACTGGCTTCGTTACTGAGGCACCTTTATTGCTGGTAATGCTGTTAAGGGGCAGCATCAGCCTAATGAGCAAACAGGTCTGGGCTGCTGTGAGACCTACTGTCACACAGCAGGGTGGGCAGGATGGGCAGGATTGGGGAGCAAGAAGAAACTCCATGTCCTCACTGCTGATGCCAATGAGGCAGGAGGGGAGGGGTGGAAGAAATCCAACACAGATCCTGGGTGGCTATGGGAGCCAGGCTTGCCACTGGTCCCCCACTGATCCCATCTGAATTTTAGCCATACAAAAAAGCTGCAGATACTGTTTAATTCTCCTTCTGCACACCAGTGTAAACCAGAAGTCCTTCCCCTAAGCACAACAGTGCAAAATCAGCCCTGAGGGAGGACCCAGCCAGAGATGGGATTCTCAAAGCCTTTGCTCCTTGCTGGTCTCAGCTCTGCACCTTTAAACTTGATCCCAGACCCCCTGACTTAGCCCACATGCTATCCCACACATCCCCTGCATCCCAGATGTGAGTCTTGGTCACACTTTATGGAGAAATTGATCCCCACAGTCATTCCCAGCAAGCAGTGCTTCCAGGGAAGGGCTGTGCCAGTGGGTGCCTCCAGGGACCATCACCAAGGGCTTTGTCACCTAATGTTTCCAGCTTGGACAGGAAGGTAGAACAACCAAAGCCACACACTGCTTGACACCACCTCAGCCAAAATATGCCCACAGGAAGATATTAATAGCCAGCAGGAGAATAGCATTGGCATTGCAAACAGTCTTCCACAGGGGCTTTTCCTTGATGCTGGTGAGTCTCTGCTCCAGGGCAGCTCTCTCCTCCTGGGACAGGGTGGGCATGGGGCCAGGTGACAGACCACAGAACCACAAATACAGCATTTTCCAGCAGGGAGGCTTGGCTGCTGTGAGAGATGGACCAAAAAATGGGTGTTAGAACCTACTGGAACTCTTCTCTCCCTCCTCCCACTACTTTGGAGGTGCATTGCTCAGTCTCAAGTGGGATTTGAGAGGCAATATGATGATGATGGAAAGGGGAAAGGAAAACTTCTCCCTCCATCCATGTACAGCACAGCCTGATTACAGTCAGTTGATTGCAACACCGAGCACTCATTAGTTAATTAACAGACCTCTTTCCCCTCTTCCCCAACTCAGCTTCCATCCACTTTCAAAAATTCCTGACAGCATGATGGTCCATTTAGAGATATCCTGGCTTGTTTATTACACGTGACATGCCAGGTGAAGTGAGTGTTTTAATTGTCAGCCCTGTGCTGTGTGTATTCACTGGCTGTTCTTTCCAAATATAACCTTTTCTTGAAATGCAGGATGTCATAGGGCCTTGAAAAATGGTGTTACCAAGAAAAAAATCCCTCATTAAACTGTCAACTGCTGTGTTTCACATTTCCTTCCCCATCATTACTAATTACGAAAATACCAGGACACTTGTTTATAAAAATCTGAGCTAGTTAAGTGAAATAGCAATTGATAAGAAATAATAAATAATGCTGAATTACTGCATTCAACTTAACCCAAAACTTACTCTATTAGGCAAAAGAAAATGAAGAGACTTCTTTAGTTGTTCACTTCTTTTTAACTTGGCTATAATTGGTACCAGTGTCCTTTGGACTGACCAGCAAAAGGAAGAAGTGAAGAAATCTTGTGTACATGCCTTTATTCTGAGGTTTCTGCTCTGTAACCTTTGAAGGTTAAGCTCAAAACCAAAAAGCTGCATTTTTCAATGGATTTGCAGAATCTGTCCACTCTGAAAAGAACTTACCTATGTAGCATCTCCTGCTGCAGTTCTATCTCCTGCCAACTCTTTAAGTTTATTTGACTCTTTGCCTTCCTTCTTACTAAACACCCTTTGCAGGACACACAGCTATTAAGATCTGAATTTTAACCATGGCTTATATTCTAAGGGAAGATGAAAGATACTGTTGGCATCATGTAAATTAGGAAACTGAGGCTTTTAAATTCATTTCAGGACATCTACAAAGTGCACAGGGGCTCCCTGGGCCTCATGGTCCCTTTAGATTGGGATGCTACTTTGATATAGTTTGTGGCAGCATCACTGAGTGGGTTTGGTCAGCAAAGCCCACAAAGGTCAAAGGAAGCATCCCTGGCATACACACAAGGGGTCTATGTCCTAGCAATGATGAGGACAGGAAGGAATGCCACTTTTACGTGCTGAAAGTTGAAATTACAGAGCCTGCCATGACTTCCATAGCACTAGTGGTAGCTGCTTGCTTTGGTTAAGGCTGCAGTAGTGCTGTGGAGTTCAGGGACATCCTGGTGAGACACAAATAGATGCAGTATCATGGCACAAAGTCCCAGTGTCAGTGGGTTAAGGGCCAGTGCCCCCAGCAGCACAGACCTCCACCCTCATGAAGGATGTTCCTAAGTGCCCACTAAACTCATCTAAGGAGTCCAGAAAACCACTGAGCATCCAGGCCTGAAGTGCTAAAATCACTCCCTGACTTGGGCAGAACTGGACCAGGGTAGTTTGCATTTGTTCTATGGAGGAGGAGAAGTAACCCACTTTACTGAGGAGGACCAAGAGCCACAACATTTTCATTTGCCCCATCCTCACAACTGGTGTAGCTGGAAATACAAGTCCACTCCCTAGTGAATGTAACAGGTGGCCTCCCATAAGCTTTAGGGACTCAAATGAGGTGCTGGCTGTGCACTCACAGGCACATGAGCATGTCTGTTCACAGCCAGTCATCCTACCTGCCTCCTCCTTGTCGCCTGACTCCGCACTTTCAACCAAGTCACTCTCTCTGTTGCCTGGATCGATCTGTGTTGCTTCATTGTTGTAATTTTTCAGGTTGATGGCAGGTCCTTTTCTGTGCCTGGTCCACCAAGTCAGGCATGCAAGCTGCAAAGTGGAACATAGAACAAACAAATTATTGACTGTCAGTCCCAAAGTCACCTCCCTCTTTGGAGAGCACAGGTACAAGGCGGTACTAAGAGAACTATTTGGGGTGATCTCCCACTTTCCCTCACCTCCCTTCTGCACAGGTGGTAAGATCCAAATGGAGCCAAAAAGCTGAGAAAAAATGTGAATTAATCTACTTGCTTGCCTTCCAATTTTTTTAAATAATATATTCTATTCCTGTTTCTGTCAGGAGTAACCTTTTAGTAGACAACAAAGAAGCAGCTTTCTATTTTCTAGGCTCACATGATTGATATAAAATAATGGTGATCTGCATCCAGAATGGCAGCCCTCCAATGGGGAAGAGTAATTAAGTCAATTAAATAAAAATTTTAAACATAAGCCAAGATACCTCTGGTAAGTCTGTCACAGACAGCAGTTTTATCCTCAGATTTTTTTTCAATTCTAGATTTTTCTGTTGGGCCAATACAAGATATTACCTCTCTCTGACGTCTTTCAGTGAAAGAACCATCCAAAGCCACAAAGGATGGTCAGTCCTGGCCAGGCTGTTATGGCTGCAATCTCTTCTGCTTTACAAATGCCAGAGGTCTGATGCTCTCATCCTAGAGCAAGCCTGGACATCCTCTCCTCCCTGGGGCCACAGGGAGTGCATCAACCTTGCAAACATATCAGTGGTCCTCTGGCAGCTCTGGGGTGGAGTTACCCACTCCAGGAGCTCAGGGCTTTGGATTTAAGCCAGGCCTGCTGCTGCTTTGACTGATCACAGCACACCAAGTAGCTTGATGGCATTGGCATGTCCCAACCGCTTCCTGCTGTGGCCAGGACAGGCAGCAATGACCATGCTCATCAATCCCTCTCAAATGCAGCTGCCCCCAGGGCTGTCCTCTTGTCCCAGCCCACAGCTGCCTGGCAGAGGGGCACAGAATGGGACAGGGACTGCAGGGGTGACAACAGGTCAGGCAAAGTCACATGTGTGCCCGATGAGCAGCTGTCTCCCTGATCTGCCCACATGGAAGTGAATGTCTCAAATGGGTCACTTACAAAGTACCCTGAGTTTAATCTTTGAATTTTACACACACAGATCTAGGCAGGAGTTTCCAGCTGACACAAAATGTTGCATAATTTCCAGAAGATTTATAGCTTTATTTAAATCATTTTCAACCAAGATGAGCATTGGGCAGGGCTAATCTTTCTTGTCATGATGTGCTAAATTGCTTTGATTTGATGATCCTCATCTTTCTCAGGGATTCTTTTTTTTTTTTTAATCACTTAGGAAATGTCACTGGAACACAGCAAAGTTTCAGGGTACTAAAGGATTTCCAAAACTTTTCTTTTCACTCCTCTGCCTTCATGTCACTGAATAACTGTCTCTTCACACTGCAGCAAAATGTGCAAGGGCTGAGGTGTACCTGGGGCTCAAACTCCACCAGACGGAAGTAATTCCCAATGGAAAACAGCATAGGCACACAGGTAACCTCATGACATCCCACTGACCCACCCAGAAGCTGGTGCATTGACCAGATAAAGCAAATCACCTTCTTAGAGGTCATCCTGGTTCAGGGAACTCTCCAGCTTTGAACTCCCCTATAGTGTGTTTTGGCTGACTATATTCCTTGAGATCCCTTCTTTCCTCCTCATTGCCACTGCTAGAAGGACACATGCAGGGCAGATCAGCAGCTCTGTGCAGCCATGCAGGCCTCTACAGGCCTGGCTATACTTCCCTGGCACAGAATCCTGAAGGGATAGGGTTGGGAAAGGCAGATGATGGTGTTTTGTGTACCCAGAGAAAGTGAGCAAATACATAAATAAGAATTGCAGAGAAGGGAGCTGTGTCAGCACAACTGACTTGGACCTTGGAAATGCTGCCTGAGGCCACCACGCCCAGGGCAGGGGAGTGGGAAGGAGCTCCTTGGTGAGTCCTAGGGAACCCTGTGGCTCTGCTCCCAGCTGCAGAGCCATGAGTGGACACTGCCTGGGGAGCCCTGTGCCTCCACCTTAGTTTGCTCCTCTATAAGGGCCTGGTTCCCACAGGAGCTGAACATGTCTGGCTCTCAGTGGCAGTAAATGATGCTTTGGGAGCTTCAGCTGCAGCACCTCAGGGTGCTTGGGGTGAGTTCAAGGCAGCCAAAGTGGACTTGGTGCTCCTCCCAGGCTACACACCAAAAGGAGCCACTGAAACCAGAGCTCAAGAGACATGGAAAACAACCCAACCCCTGGGTACATCAAGTAGAATTACCAATCCATCAGCCTGTCTGGGTGAGCCCTGACCCCTGTGGAGCTGACCTGCTGGTGTAGCATTTATGCTTTGTGGTCTGTTTCTCTGCCTTTTCACCCTCACAGTCCCCTTGGACAAGGGAGTTTTCAAGAACTCAGCAAAGTTTTTCTTTTGTTGTTTGTAAACTAGAATAAATCCTTCTGTTCCAAAATGCCATCTGGCACCTGACAGTTGTGTTTCAGCTTCACAGTCTCAAATTTAATTGTAAGCTCTTTTGCAGGGTTTTCAAGGGCAGTGTGACACAATATGGACTACCTACAATGAAGACATATGAACACTGGAGTATACCAAACAAATTCTTTGCATACTTGTTTTCCAGCACAGCATCAATCACCACAGGGATGGGAGAGTGTCCAAAACAGCAGGAGAAAATGCTGCAGCTTGCAGTTCTCAGATTGTAATTCATTTAAAGCCAGGAACATTAGCTGTACCATTCTAACATCAGATACAAATCTCTTTTCTCCTTTTGCCCATTTACTATCTCAAAAGCATTGAGATTCCATATTTAAAGTTGTCCAATGTAGATCCTCAGCTGGTGTAAAGCAGCATAACTGTGCTCAACAGCTGTTCCTGTTCTTTGAAGGCAATGGAGCTATGCTGATTTACATCTGCTGAGGTATGATCTATCACTATATATCCTTGGCTTTGTCTTTGGTGGCTTGTTTTTATTTTCTTTTTTGCTAGACAAAACAAAAGACAATTCCTAGCTCTTATATAGTGTCTTTCATCATTCCATCTCAAAGCACTGCAGTTAAGGACAAGCAGAACTAACCCTGTCCAACTCTTACAGGAGAAATATCCAAGGCTCACAAAGGGAACTGACTAACACAGGGAACTGGGAAGCACCAGCCCTTCAGATGTCCTCGTGCAGGACACCCACTACCAGCCTGTCACAGGGACACACAGGCTTTTCCCCACAGGTTTGCCCACTCCCATGCCAAACCCCAGCAACCTCAAGTAAATAATGGCCAAACACAAAGGCAAGGTACCACTTTCTATGCAGAGAGTTAGAGCCTGACATGTCCACCCTGATTTCTACCTCCTGCTCTTCCTTCCCCAAACCTGTCTGTCCTTGAGCCACCCCAGCACAGCCACAGCTTCACTAGAGATGTGGAGGCAAGCTCTGCTTGCAGGACACCATGAGATGCCATGCCACTAGGAGAGATGGTCCAAACCTACCTACACCTGTGTTCATGTCTAGGGCAAATGTTGGGGTGAGTCTGACTGAGGAAAATGAAAAATGCTGATCTTAGTGCTGCCCACTCAGATTTCTGCCAGACGGGCACCAATCCAGTAACATTGTCTTTAAACCCCATACCTTCACTTGGACTGTTCCCAGACTTTTTCTTTAGAAAGGGGGGATAAATATTAGCAACTGAATGGAATGAGTCTAAACCCAAAGAGGGACAGACTCTCCCATTCCAACTGAGCTATGAGAAGACGAAATTAGCTGCCATTCATTGGCAGAAGTTTCCTGGCATCCTTTGTCATTTTCCTTGCAGGGCAAAGATACTGAGGGTGAGAAGAGCACCTGGGATGGTCATCACAATTATCAGATGATTGATCTGAGGCTCTGTGTCCAGCCTTTCACTGTCACAGGCAGTATCATTAATGCTCATTAATTTTCTTCAACAGAAACTCTTATACAATGGTCAAACACTGAGCTCAGCTTTATTCAGCGTCCATAGCCTACCAAAAGGTTATCTGAACATCCCTTTTTAGGCAGCTTCCCCCAGAATTGCCTAGCTACTGTTAGTTCATGGCCAGCGCTGCTCTTTAGCAAGCTCTCCTCCCTCCCTGGCCCTCCAGATGTACCTGGAGGGCAACAACCACCCCTTGTCCTTTTTTTCTTGTGGGATAACTGCATACAGCCATTTCAGGAAAAATCCTGTCCTCCCTGACCATACTATTGGCTCTTTGAAAAATATGTCAAATAAGGTCCCTCATATCCAGCACCTGTAAACACACACATTTCGGTAGAAATACCACTGAAAATATCCTCTGAGGAATCTCTTATGATCATAACCTTTCTTTCCCTAATTCTATTATAGTAGGCCTTCATCCTGAACTCCCCCTCCTGAAAGCTGCTTTGAATGTTTTCATACCTCTGAGGTCACACTAAAAGCCTGTAGGTGCTGTGGCCAGTTCCTTCATTTCCTGGACTGTCAGTATGTTGCTCCCTATTCGCCAGTGCTGTGTTAATGCATCTTATCTTGCTATGGCTGTGGGCAGGGAGCACTGCACATGTTTAGTTATCACAGGTCAGATGATGAGTGGGAACTCATTAAACCACAGTAATTAATTGCTGGCAACCATCTGGCCACCCCTGAGCAGTAGTGAACAACGTAAGCAGCAAAACTAATGCTGCCTCCTTGCCAGTATTTCTCTCTCCCATGTGGATCCTCTGATAGCTAATAAAAGCTGAGAGTTTATCTCAAAGCAGACACAAAGACTCTGTCCCCTCATCTCCTCTATCTGAGCACCTGCTTTCATGTAATCTAAGAGTGGGGTGTCTTTGGCACCACTAACATTTCCATCAAACATTGATGGAACTGGTTAATGCTTTACAAGTTATGAGGAAGCAACAGATAGAAAATGTTATGATGGCATCACTCTCATTTCCTCATGCAGTTAGGAAAAAATAGGTCTTTTAAATCGATCCAGTAACCTTTGCTCAGAGGTAGATGGCAGTTTTTTATATTGCCAGCTGCTTAAAACTTGGGACTGGGAAGAGTTGCTTGAAGGTTTTATTATATAAAACCTCCCAACTCTGCTCCATTTTAATGTGCTAAGTAAAAGAAAGTTGTGCTTCACTCAAAGTTATTAAATTTAATTGAGATCACATTGGGACAAAATGTTATTTTCCTAAATGCCCATGTTGCAAAAGATATTAATCTTGTTTGCCTGCAAGATTGATGCTGGCTCTGCTGAAACAGGCTAGATGCTACAATTAGATATATTTAATTCCTCCTCAGCAGTGCTCTGTAATATGATTTCATCTCCTTCTCTTTTTCTTTCTATTCCAGTTATGATGGGCTGTGGTGTCTGCCCAGCTTCAGGCACAGCATGGGAACTCGCACTCAAATTGAAGCACTCAGTGCCTCAGAAGCATTAACACTATGAGACCTGGGGAATAGAAAGCTGAGGAGCTTCTTGGCAGCATATGCATTACACACCATTTCTTAACCATGGGAGGAAAAGAAAAGGGCAGATTGCAGAGATTTTTGGTAACTAAAGGGGGGCTCTGAGAAAAGGGTGTCACTGCAAGTCACTTACCTTTTCTTCAGGGACTGGTGGGGTGCAGAGACTAATAAGGACGATGACAATCGCAGTGAGGACACAGAGGATGAGGGCAAAGTAGAGGTAGTGCAAGTCCTTTAGCACAGCTGGTCTCCTGTCCTCCTCACCACAGGACGGTGTGCTATAAATAAACTCGATGATCATCCGAACCAGACCAACAGCCAGCCCAAACACGAGGCCCCAGAAAGCACCCTGGGAATAGGCAAGCACAAAGAAAAGGTCACCATGTGTTACCTTTGGTTGTAGTTTTCCCTCTCCCTTTCCTATCATCTCCCAAGACTTTATACCTGGTGGAAATCCACACTGACATGCATCAAAGGGGGATTTTTTTCAGTTAAAAATCCGTATTTTCTCTCTCTGCCCTTGAACATGGAACAGATAGAGCACAAACAATGCAAGAATATCCTCCTAACAGTATTTCTCCAACTACTCTTTAACACATCATCCCTAAATTGCAGAACAACTTCTCTTTTATGCTTTCAAATGAGACTGTCAAGAAGTACCCCTTGCAGTGACTTCTTGGAAGCAAACACACATACACTAGAGACTGGGCCAAGATTCACTTAACACCTGCCAGGGAAAGGCTGTCTCATTGTCACACTTTAGCTGGACTGGCTTTGAGTTTGAAGAGTCTCAAAGACAAAGTACTGAGAGGAGAGCTATTTATTTATTTTATCAGATTAAATACGCATATCAATTGGTTGTTGACACTTCACTTACAGGCTCATTAATCCTCTTGCAGAAGATTGCCAGGAGGAAGAGAGCTGTTATTGGTGGGGCCAGATAGCTGGTTATGGACTGAATGTAGTCAAAGAGCTTTCCACTGTTGGCTGATTGAATGATTGGGATCCAGAGAATACTGATGACCACAAGAATGAGGATAAAGACTCTGAAAGATGATAAAATTGTGTTAGTTGTGCAGCTGGTGGAGTCCACCTGAAAATGAAGTTTTTCAGCAAAACACACTCCTAGTTACTCTCAGAATTTCATAAGAAAAAATCCACAGATTACTCTCAAGAACCTTTCCTTGTGTACACAGGAAAAGAGAAAACTGTTCTCCTCTAGGAAATAATTCAACCCATTGCAAAGGAAATTTCACAGACTTCAGAGTGAGCTGCGCTAGGACTTGAAAGTCAACATGCAGGAGAGATCCACAAGAGCAGTGCAAGCCCTTCAGCCTGGTGTGTCCTAGAGTAGGGCATGATCTTCAATGACCTTGCTCTTGGATGTGACAGAAAGAGGAAGATGGAAGCTTGTGGAATCAATCTTTCTGCCACGTTTCTAGGCAAGTAATATGCTCAGTCTCTTGCCTTTTTCAAATTCCAACTAGTTTGCTGCTTACTAAAATTGGTTTGGGGGTCTCAGGAACACACTATAACCAATCTTCACCACTGCATTGAAAGTTGCTAAAACTACCACAAGAGGTTTATCCATATTACTGAACAAGAGATACTTCTCTCACCACTCTGCCATGGTGGAATACGAGCGTGCCTGCAGCCTTCAGTAACCCCACAGCAAAAATCAGAACATTATGCTCATGACTGAAGAGCAAAAGCCCCATGAACATGCAGAATGCAGCTTAAATTCTGGTATCTGGAGGAGAACTGTATATGCCCCTGATATAATGCATCACCCAAGCTTGCTCTCAAAGGGCACTACAATTTATCATGGAGATAGGGCTGGGAGAATCAGCCTTATAGTTTTCTCTGGGAAAAAAAAAAGGAAAAGAAAAGGAGTAATTGCAATGTATCACTCCTGCCTGATGTAAAAATCTATGTTCACAGAGATCTCTAGTGATGATGAATCCAGAGCACCTTTGGGTTTTCTAAAAGTTACATTTAAAGCAGTATTTATAAGAAATTTAGAGAGGACAGAGCCAACGATCTACCAAGCTCAGTGGTGCACTCAGTATTTGTCTTTGACCAGATCTATCCAGAATGAAGCTGGAAAACCTAATGCTCTTTCCTAAGCTGTGTTCCTGCTCTATATTATAGGCACCAGATTTTTCTCAGTGGGTCCAGCCCGAAGAATTTAAATGCTGAACTCAAAACAGATGAGAGGGACAAGGCATAAATAAATGTAAAGACCTGCCCACAATCATCAGCTCCTGCTCTGAAGCCTGTCTGCGGACCCGCTGCCAGATGTCTATAACGAAGAGAGTGCTGCTGCTGTTGAAAATGGAGGTGAGGGAACTCATCAAGGCTGCCATCATCACGGCAATCATCAGACCCCGGAGCCCTGCAGGAACAGAAGAGGGAAGGAAAATAAGGGCTACACCTTGGGCCACTGAGCGCTCTTATTTTCATCCCAATCTCTGGTAACTGCAGTAAGATTTCGACATGCTTAGGACAGATGAGGGCAGTCTGATCCTGCCATGTGTTTCTCACCATCAGGCATGAGTTCAATCACCAGCTTGGGGTAGGCAATGTTGGAACAACCCACTGCAGCTCCACAAACCCTTTTACAGATGTCTGGGTCCACACAGCCCACTTCATCTGTAGAAGACAGGAAAACAACAAGAAGTCAGTAGGAGCCCCAATGAGCCACAAGTTGTTTAGTTAAAGGGAACAAATCTTAATGCCTTGTGCAGTTTCATATAAATTCAGAGGTGCAGCTGGAATACAGCTGCAATGAGGGGAGCTGAACAATATTTTGTGTTGTACAATAAAGATGAAGCTTTGAGATGACATTTTGCAATTCTGTTCAGGGTATAAACAAAACTCTCCTAGATGTTGCATAACTGTAATCCTTGGTGATTTGTCATTTGTGGGAACTGGACTGTTTCCATAAACCTGTCAGCTGGGTTCCCAGGGATGCTGCAGTCTGACTTACTGCTATTTAGGAAATCTGGGAGAAAGGCACTTTTCTCCAAGAGCGGTCCTCCTAACCAAGGTATTCTTCCTGGGAATGGGCATGCTCTGGAGAAACCAGCAATGAGAGTGCCTTGGGAGACAACAGAAGGCTGTTTTGCATAATCTGCCAGAGACTAAATGAATCTGTGTAGCAGATTGTTAAAACTCTCCAAAATACCTAACAAATGTAATTTGCAGGACCTGAAGGACAACCTCAGTGCTCCGTGTGTTTCAATTCATTGATTTTCTCAGATAGATAGATGGATGAAAGCTGCACAGTATGGAGCTATATGATCCCAATGGAAAATATGTCCCATATGGATATTCTCAATGACTTCTGCCACTGTAAGAGAACTGGAGGTGGAGGGAGGACATGGGAACAACATGGTACAACAGGAATCTATTTGAGTATATCCATAGGACAGCAGTTCCTAAGATGTAAAAGTGCTGGCAGACCCGTGTGGGATTGCTGGTCACAGCAGGTGTGAAGCTCTGTGGCAAGGAATGTGGGAAGGCTTACCTGGGTAAAGAGCTCTGCTGATCATTCCTGGCATGACAATGAAAAACATAGGGAAGATTTTCAGATATCCTCCCAGCACTGATCCACCCTTGGCATGGGAGAGGTTCTTGGCAGAGAGAGACCTCTGGACGATCACCTGCAATCAGTGCAGAAAGGGAACAGAAAATAAAACAGAAGCACAACAGAGAGCAGGACTCATCCTCTCTCTCTCTCTCCTTCTCATGGATGACTTTCATCCATCAGGATCCCAGGGTGTTTTGCATGCCAATGGCATCTTTCCCACCTTGGTTGACTGCAGCCTCCTGCCACTGCTCAGAGCTTAGTGCACAGTCTATTGGAAAGGGCAGTGTGGAAATTTCCTTTACAGGAATAATTTTGCCCTTGACTGAAATGAAGCCACCTTGAAGGCTGGAGACAGCAGCTGTATGGCAGCAAGAGACACAGAATGAAGCAGACTGTAGGTGTTTTGGTAAAAGCTCAGTGGTGGGGTTTCATAATTATCCTATCTTAAAGTACAGAAGCACTGTGTCCTGAGAAACACATACAGCTTTCCTTGTTTTTAGCTTGAAAAGGAATAAGAGATGTGAGACGTCTGGGAATACAAATGGCTTGTCTGGAGGTCTGCACAAGGTCACTGCAGAGCCAGCTTCAGAGCCACATTTTTATATCCTTGTCATGCTAACTGCATGAAGACTCCCAATACCCATCACTGTGGGATAAAGAGAGGAGAAAATAACCTGTTCCTACCACATTAAGAAGAGAACAAAATTAGCAACTTGCTGAGAAGGTGGAAGAAGTGAGATATTCTGGTCTAGACCAGCAAAATGGTAGCAACTCCTGCACCATGAGACACAAGTTGTTTTTCAGCTCAAAGATCCACAAACTGTGGAGTGGACTGAAAATATCAGTGTGATAGTTTGTCTGCTGAGGGAAGGACTTTCCTTACCTGGTCAGTGCACCAGCACCAAAGAGCCAGCACAGAGAGGCCAAATATAAGACCAGGCCAAGGAATGTCTCCTGTGATGGGATCCCTGAACAAATGAAAGGCATCCGTACGTGGGAGGTGACAAGTTGTGTTTGGGACTATGATCTTTGGTATTGCTGTGCTGTATTTCTCCTGAAGTCCTTCATACCAGCCAACTTTTTCAAATCCTGAAAAGAAAATGCCAGTGATTTAAGGGCTGGTGCATCCTGCAAAGTTATTATCTTATCTGAGTCTTGTGATTACTTTTTTCTTATCTTCCTCTTATCTCCTTTCTTTTCATTCAACCCTTGCTCTTGGCAGTCAAGTTTTCTACAGAAGACAGTTGGATTTTGCCCAAAGTCCTTGTGGTTTAAATAGTGCATCCTGGAAGAGAATCAATGCAGGAAAATCTCCATGATCCTAATCCCCACAATGTCCTCAGCATCTAGTCTTTACTCAGACACCCTCCAAGGGCTAGAGCAGGAAGGTACAACATGAAAAATATATATACTTATGTTTCTGTTTGCCAAGAAAGCTTAAAGCAAAGACTGATGATGGTCAGTTCCTTGTTGCTCTTTATTTTTTTTACAACACTCAGTTATGCCCACATGAATCCACAGTAACTCCCAAAGTCAACAGTGAAAGTCAGCAGGATTACTCTGAACTGACATGAGTTTAATGAGAGCTGAATTTGGCTCTGAGAATGTTATGTTTCAAAGTTCTTTGGCAACTCCACTGAGGTGAAGTTATCCAGAGCCTCACCTCCATACAGTTAGTGCAAAAGATGAAGCAAGTCTGATGACTTGGAGGACAAGAGTTGTGCTGGCACCACTTATGTGAGTGGTTAAAACCCATTTCTGCACCACACATGAAAGGAGAGGCACACTGCTAAGGTCTAATGGCCTTCGGACCATTAACTGAGGGTGTGACACCGCTGCAGGTTCCCCTTACCTATGAACATGAGGACCAAAGCTCCCAGCACCATGATCACAGTCTGCAGCACATCTGTGTAAATCACAGCTGTTAAACCACCTGTCGGGAGAACCAGAGACAACAGGAGTGTTACCACATCCAGTGAAACAGGTATCTCGCCTGGAAAAAGGCTTTCCTTGGCCCCAGCCCTGTGATTTCAGGACAGACTTGTTGGGAGAAGCTGACACTAAGCTGGTCCCCAGAAGCCCATAGCTGTCAGAAGCCTTCCCATGAGGAATGGCCTGAAGGGCTTTTCCACCTTCATGACAGGACTTGGAGGCACTTTAGCAACTTAGTATCTAAAGGTGCTAATTTTGCAGAAAGAGAAAAAACTAGCAAATATGGGCAGTGGGAGCTGAGACCCTTTGTGCAGTGTTAGAAAATCCTCTAGAAAACAGTGATGTTCCCCCTATACCGGTTGCCCTTGGGACAGAAGGGGAGAGGGGAATAGCCAGAGGTCTCCAAAAGCTGGGAGTGACAGGGTAGGTACTACCAGCAACCAGTGCAATCTCTCCCTCAGACCGGGACCTGAATATTTTCCCCAATGTAGGAAATGGGAAATTTATATCTGAGGCTCCATTTATAATGTTTCTTTTAAAACCAGCTATTTACCAGCTATGGTGTAGACAGCAGTCACTGCTAGCAAGACCACAGTGGACAAGTAGAGGTTCCAGCCCAAAGAGATTTGGATGAACAATGCTCCGGAAAAAATGTCTGTCTGGAATAAAAAAACCCAAGGGCAGTCTGGCATTAGTAGTGCTCCGTGCAAGTGAAATCTAATAAAGCAGCTTGCAGCCCTCTGCGGCTGAAAGCATTGACGAGGGAGGACACCATGAAGGTGAAGTGGAAGAGGAGGAGAGAGCTGGTGGGGCTGTTGTCTGTGAACCTTGTTCTGAGTGTGAGGAAAAACTTTCCTCTGAGTCAGAGCTCTCATGATCTGGGCATTAGGGGATCATGAGAGTAAAAATTAAGGTCCTGTGCCAAGGGACTGAAAAGGTCATCAAAATAAAGACAATCTTCATGTCACAGAATCCTTGCTGGCACGGACAAGTACTGGTAGAAACTGTCATTCTTTTTGCTGACTGTGAAACATCCATGGGTAGTAGAGCCCAGGTATCCACAGGCACACACAGGAGGGAAAGGCGGGTAAATAGCAGAGACCATGTTCTTCCCAGGACATCTTGCTGGGCTAGTGATCAGGAGACACTCCTGCTTGGAAGACTCTTAAAGAATCACTGGTGTGTTATACAATGATTTATTTATCTGAAAAGGTCAACAGCTTGCTCTTCTGTTCATGCAGTTCATCATACTAGAATGACTCCAGAAAAACAGGTTATACCTGCTGAGGACTGAAATACAGAAAGCCCCATTGGCTGTGTTTTGTTTGGGCCTTCTGGCAGAGAGAGTGACACCAGAAACTGGGGTAAACCTGGAATTACACAGATAACATCATTCAAAATTGCAGGAGGTGATATGGGAGATGTTTGTGTTGGGAAATCAGTTTGAAGGACACCTGTAAATCTGGTATGGGGTGAGACACAGGTGAAGACATTTGCCAAGGGAATAGGAGGGATGGGGTAATAATTCTATTTGCTGTTCCTGAAATTAGCACCTTCAAAACAAGGACCCACTGCACTTCCTGACCTCTGGAAGCCTGAGACAGGACAAGCAGGGTCAGTAAACCACAGGAATCACAGTGCCTTCTGAGTTCTGACTTCCCAGAAGGAAACACAAACGCCACTGTAGCCATGCAGGATCAGTCCTCTGACAACACTCCTCATTGAGATCTCTGTTTTCTTTGCAAGCCAAGAAGGCTCTGCAATGCCCTAGTTGTTAACCTGTGTTTGGGCAGAAAGCACAGGGAGAAAAATCCTTCTTGTAACCACCTGCCTGCTGTCCAGCCAGCCGCTAAATGAGCTCTCCACAAACAATAGCAGCACTTAATAGAAAGCACCTGTCATCCCATAAACTCCACCAGCCACATCCATCAGCCACGCCTGAATTAGCTGCACAAAGGAGAAACCACCAGGATGAAACAGCACTGACAGAGGCCAGGGTCCTGCTCTGAAAAGCACTGGCAGATTCTGTTCTGCTGAAGGTCATTCTGAAAGACACCTCTGTTCTTGTCATCTACTCTGACTGTGAGGCTGTGCACACTGTGAGCTTTGGCAAGAGAGATCTTCCACTTACTCCTCATGGGTAAAGAGGGTTCAAGTGTCTCTTTGCAAAACTTGACCCAGGGCAATGGTCCAGTCCCACAGAGCAAAGCTCCTGGTGGCAGTGGTGACAACAATGGGTGACATGACCAAGAGCTGCCTGTTAGAGGAAAAAATCTGTCCCACACTTCCAGCCTGGAACTCCTCAATGTCCCTCACAGGACCTGAGACATAATAAGTCTGAGAGGAGCACCATGAAGCCAGCTTCAAAACTCCAGTCAGTGCTTCCCAAGGCAATTTGACATCTAAATACTTCAGTAGGGTCTAGTGAAAATTGACTTATACTGGTCTTGGGACAATCAGCTGGAGATAGACTGACATCTTCAGTCCCTGTAATGGACTCTGAAATACAGTCCTCTCCCTCCAAGGGCACAGGGAGTTCCTAGTAAATACATGAGCATAAGTTCTACTTTATGAAGGGCACTTAATTTTGACTACCAGCAGGGTACAATACTACAAGCACTCCAAAAAAGAGGCCGAGTTTTCTCTTAAGCAAGAACATTCCTCCCTTTCATCATATCCTTTTGCATAAAACAAATGATAGAAAGAGAGAGAAATAACCATAACATACCTAGTGCTGAAAACTCAGCTACAAAAGCAACAGCAGGTTTACAATAATTTAAGAGAATTTCACCTCTACAAGATGCAACCAGACAGATTCTCATCTGGGGTAGTGCTGCCCTTCCACTGTCTCTGTCGCCTAGGGTTTGATCTGATAGAAAAGGGAAAGCAGGCAACACAGCTCCCCATACTTACATGGTTTAGTAATAAGCTACACATCCCTGTAAAGTTCTCACTGTACATTGCTATTTAATGAGGGCTCTCTTTCTTAGGACAGGTCTCCATGATCAATACAGAGGCAGGTGTTTACCTGAGTAGATCAGCACAAACATGCTGCTATTGTTTTTGGGAGCTGAGGACATCCAAATTCTCAAGGATGTCCAAATTCTCTCTGAGCAGCCCCAGAAGGTACCAGCATGACCTACCCCTGCCCTAGATACAAAAACTGTGCTCAATTGGATACATACGGATATCTTGGTGAATATATAGAGAATCAGGGACAGTACAGACATGTAGATTTGTATCCTCTGCCCTCCAAATCTCTTCTGCAGGTACTCAGGCATGGTGACTACTCCTGCTGCGATGTAAACAGGCACAAAGATCCAGCCGAGAGCCAGAAGTGCCCAGGTGGCCTGTTAAAGAGATAGAACATAAAGGCACATGATTCAACATTTGGGAACAGCTTTTCCCTCTGTTCTGTCAGTGGGCATCCTAAGAAAGCAGGGAGGCATGGTGCAATGCAATGTGAGACAACCACTGGAAGAATTACTACAATTCAGTCAGAAGCTTTTGAAGTTCTGCTCCTAAACAAGCTCTGTGTCTCTCTGTCAAGGATTACACACCCTGTTCCATCTTCTGGTCTTTAGGGCAAGATGGTGTATTCTGTTGCTCTGGATCTCTGAAAGATGGTATTGTATTAGATGGCCTTTGAAGCCAGTGATGTTGTGGCAGTGAAGAGTTAAGTGATTCAGAGCAGGATGGGAGCATCTGTTTATTGCTTTATTAGCAAGTGATGAGGCTGAGGCAGCAGACTGTCCCTGCGGAGCATAAAAATAAGCAACAGCAAGACTCTGCTGGGATGTTCTCCTTGCAGGCTGACACAGATGTGCTTCTGACACTGGCAGATAAAGGGGCAGGTCAGTTGCTCTGCCACAGGTGAAGAAAATTTTGGAAGGTGTAAAGGCATTTCCCACCATGTATTTCTTCCCTGACTCCCAGCAAAAGCCCACACAGGAGAATTTGAAGGTAAATAAAAGCCATTGGATTATCAAATCTCACATCCTGGCTGACTTTGGCCATTAACTTTCATCCAAGTACCTTACAGTAGAACAGATTTTATTTCAATCAGTTATTTAAGTTTTCAGGAAAGAAACTGATCCCTGTGAGTAGAGATTGTGACTGATTGAGGAGAACAGCCACGGCTCCTTCAGTGACAAAGACTGGCTGAGGTGAAAGATGCTCATATGATCCCTCTGGCTGAGTGATGTCCCATGATAAAAGGAGAGAATAATGGCATATCTAAGGTCCCTTTCCACTCTGAAAGAAATTAATCTAAACTCATGAAGTCAGATTTACCCTGACATACAATCTTGTCTTCATGGGCTTCTAAAATGACCTGAATAGATTTCCTAAAGTACAGCAATATTGGTATGTCCTACGTGTATCAGGCTGAATACAGACTCTGATTTCCTCACAAAGGACTTAAGGGTGCTCTTAATAGTCTAGGAAAAAAAAATAGTGCAGTGAATAGATATCCTAGAAAAGGGCTTTTGGTGGGCCTTGCCTGTGCTCTGGCAAGCACCTAGCACTATTAGCACTCTCTGCTGGTGCACACGAGATTTAGAGTTAGGTGAGTGATGTTTATTGTGAGGCTGGCACTAATCTCACTCCTCATCACTGCAGCTGAGAAATTTCATTAGCATTGCACACAAAGGGCCTGGTTTTCATGCTCTGTGTGGTGTCAGTGGCAATTTTTCAGGGCACTTCCACAGGGCAGAATCAGATCTGCCTTCACACACAGATGTTCACCCCAGAGACACCACATGTTGGCAGCTAACAGGTGAAAGCAGTGCTGCTGATTCTCACGGATTTACAGTGAATTTAGGAGAACACGCTGCCCTTTTCCTTTTTTTTTTTCAAATTCCCTGTACCCAGAATCCTGTGATTTTCCAAGTACTTTTCCAGCATTCATTATCCTTTATTTTAATCTTCATGAGTGCAGACTAAAGCTTAAAATTATGTCCATGAGCTTCTGGGAAGGTCAAAGAGCTAATATTTCTAGTGGATTCCACTTAAACTAAATAAAGATCTAATGTTTTGAAGGCTGTCGGAATGTCTGGAGGCTTCTCTCCTGAGGTTTGAACACTTGTTGCTGATACTGTTAAGCATCTGATTTTGGAGACAAACCCACGGTCCCTTTGTAAACAGCGACATCTTAGTTGACAACAAAAGTGACACTTACATTCCACTCAAATGCCCCAACAGCAAGGCCCCCAGCTGCTCCAGTGCCCGCCAGGCCGATGAATAAGCCACTGCCCACATTGCTTGACATCAGGGATGCTCCAATCTGAAACACAAGGCACAGGGACAAAACCCACAAAGTCAGCTTGAGGAACTTCTGTATCAGCCCAAGCATTTTCCCCAGGAACTGTCTTTATCCAGTACTCCATCTCCTTGTATTTAGGTAGCTGGGTGCTGAAGGACAGTTGAGTTTTACTTCACCTTCTAAAAAACCCTACATTTTTATATCTCAAAGTGTGTGTGTCTGCTCCCTTCCACCACCCCCAGCCCAATGCAAAGCTCAACCTCAGAACAGGGGTTCATTTTGTCAGTGGTTCTCCTGAGACACAGGTCTGTTTTGGGGAGTACAGCAGGGTGAGGGAAGTCTGGTGTCTGCCACAGATGCCTCAGCGTTCACGAAACGTGATGGATTTCCCCATTCCCTTGGTAGTCAGTCAGCAACATGCCTTCTCTGACCTTGCTGCCTCTTGCCATACCCCCCCATGTCTTGCTGACAGCCTCATTTAAGTCTTGCACTGAACATGTGTGTGGTGGTTCACACAGTCATAGTGACAGGAGTGCCTTCTTGAAGCTCCTCCTAAGGGAGAAGATTCCTGAACCATGGCATGCATGGACAGTGTGAGAAACATGCAGGTCTTTCTTGTCTAATGTCTACATGTATGTTCAAAGCTGAAAAACACTGATACCTCAGGTTAACTTCAGCTGCAGGCTGTGGGCATGGCAGGCTGTCCCTGCCAGGGCTCATTGACACCCTAATTGGGAGAATGCCAGCCCTAAGGCTCTTAAACTGGGCAAAGGCTCTTTGGCTAAATTGCTACTTTTATTGGCACAAAGCCTCACCTCCTTTCTGTCTGCCAACATAAAATCTCTCAGGGTCAAATGAGTTACCAAAAGGACAATTCAAACCTTTTAGGCACATCATCTATGAGGAGTTTTTGTCTTGTTAGTATTGCTGCATGTGAAACAAGGAATCTAACAGTCTCTGTGGCCACCTGTGGCTGAAGCCAAAAGCAGTGACAATGTTTTAGGGTTTTTTAAGTAGGAAAAAAGATTGTGGAAAAATTATTCCATTTTAGCATCTTTCAATTTTCCTCTTTCTAATTAGAGAAAACCATCAAGCTAAGTATTTTCCATGAAATGTCACTTGGCTGACACAGAAGTACAAAGAACATTTAAGAAGTGACAGATTTTAGAGAGGTGTATGTGTCTCTAAAGAAATAGGCTGAAAATCTAACCTAGCGAATTTATGGACCATCCACAGCCAAAGGAAGAAAAATCAAAAACAGTGTTTTGGTTGAGAAGTGCATTCCATTCCCTACAACTCACTAGAGAGATATATGTTTCTAGAGTCTGGCACTGACTGAAAAGAATCCTTATTCCTGTGGTGGTTTTGTTCCTTTAAAACTTTAAATTATCTTTATATGTACCTTTAACTCCCAAGAAAAGGTGCCTTCAACAGATCATTTTTTTTCTTCCTTCAGTGGTTTGAAGTTTTTATCCCTTACTGTGTTAGTCAATAAACTCTTCACTCTAAATAGCAAGGGCTCAAAAAGTCCTGGGTTTTGGAATTATTTTTTTCTTCAGTCTCTAATTGTTTGTTGTTTTTTTTTACTGGATAGCACCTTCTTAGATTACCTAATTCTCTCTTGACTTGGGTACAACTACTTGTGGTGAGTTGGAGCCAAAGAGTTTCAAACCCAGCTAGGCAGTCAGCACCCCTTACTTTTATCAATGGGAACATTTTATTGCTGACTTTAGCAGAGAAATTGAGAGCTAGAAAACTGTGAAGACACAGCCTGGTAGCCCATTAGCAAAGCTGAATGGGATGATTCCTGCTGAATCCTTCATCTGCCCTCTTCACCTCAAGACTATAATCAAAACATGTAGGGATGTGTTTCACTCACAGGCCACCAAGTCATGGATCGTCCAGCTAGGAAATAGCCTCCAATGGTCCCCCGGCTTGCTCGTATCGATGACTGGAAGCACAAGAAAAAGAAAAGTGTTTTCTTCCATTCACCCACCCTTGAGTCAGATCAAGCCAAGAGAATCCTTAATGCCTGGCCTCAACATCAGCACCAAAGTTTCTTTGTGGATCTGCTAACTATGCAAGGTTTTACCCACACCTGCTGCTGCTCCTTGTGTGGGTTTCTGGTAGTGAAGCTTCTTTGGAAAGAAGGTGCTTATACCTGTTTAGTAACTTCTCCTTGAAGGTACCAACTGGGAATGAAAAAGCAGTTCAGCCAACCATGTGTCTCTGTGACAGAGGCCTTCATCAAGCAACATGAACAAATAATTAACAACAATCTTTCCACAGCTTTCGAAGTCCCATTTCAGTCTTCCCCTCCCCAACACTGGCTTTTCTTTTGCCTCCTGTCTGCCCACATCCTGATGTGAGAGTGCTCTGCAGAACAGGAGGTAGGCATCAACCCCAGACAAACCTCCAGTGAATGACCCCTTGGTTGTTCCCAGGTGGGTTGGGAGTAAGGGCTCTGAGGAGGATTGCTGTCACCCCCAAACTTGCTCAATAGCCTGTGGCATAATACTGTGTGCACAGGATGTCATTTGCAGGCAAACATCTTTGTACTCAGGAGGGGTCCAGGGAGGATCAACATGGCTCTGCCTCAGTCAGACCCAAACCCAGTCACCTTGGGGACTCACCCATATCCCAACAGCAAGGACAAAGGCGAAGTAAAGAACCACAACGATGATGTCTGCCACTCCAAAGGCAGCTGGTGTGTTCCCTGGCAGCTCAGGTGGCTCTGTAGTCGCTGGGGTTGGCTGGCTCATGGCTGTGAGCAAACTGCTGCCTTTCTTCCCTCAGACTGGACTTTGGTGCACATTGGCCTTCATCGTTTCCCTTGTAATAATTAACAGGGTGAAGAAGGTGTGAGTGGGGAGTGGGAGCCAGGCAGGACTGGGCTAATGTTTTCCAGCAGGAGCTTGATCTCCATGGTTCATCAGTGAGGACCTCCACATAGCTCTGTGGTGTGCGGCTGCCTCCCACATGCTCCTATGTTCATTTACCCATAGTCCTTTCTTCTGCCTGTTAGTGACACCCACTGAGATGGCAAATGAGTAAAAGTCACGTTGCCTTGTCCCCCACCCAGTTTTCACATCACTTTCTCCACAGCATCCTATAGGAGAAAGTTTCTCCTAAGAGGAGCTGCCTAGAGGGCAGTTGGTCTTTCTTCCGGGTGTGGGTGACAAGGACGTGGCTGTGTGCAGCCACATCCCATGGACAGGACCAGCTGCAGGTGAATGCACTGCCCCCTTTCCTCACTCCATGTGATGCCTCCTTCCCCATCCTGTGCTGCAGCTCAGGGATAGTCTGTGCTGTAGGGACCTGCAGCCCCAGCAGACAGGGAGCACATGTTACACTGTACATTCCCTTTGCAGATAGCAGCGGCGGGGGGTGCAGGGAGGAGACAACTGAGTTTCCTTGGCAGGCCATGCCAGTCACCTACCTGAGTTGGGGAAGCTGCAGTGGCAGCAGGAGCAGCAACTGTCCTGGGACATGGGCAGGTAGGAGGGGGCTGGCCCCTGTCACACAACAAACTGTGAACCACAGGTCCTTCTCACTGTCCCAGCAGCTGCCAGTGCAGCAGAGACATTTCTCTGTCTGATTTGAGACAAGGTGAGGGGACCCTCCATAACCAGCCCTCTGGGGCACAGGGTGTGGGTCACATCACCTCTCTGCTCCTTTGTTGGAACAGCTTTGTCAGGATCACCCAATGTTCCTTCCCTGGTTGGCAGAGGCATTCCAGAGCTGGCTGTGGGGCACAAGCCTTCACCAGGCAGAAGCCAGACCTCAAAGCAGAGCCACCTCCTACCTCCCCTACCCTCCATGGTCCCTCACCACATGACATACAACATGAGACATTTTAAACTTAGGTGAGCTTTGCTTGTTCTTGGTTTCAATGGAGGCAACACCCCAACACCCACCCCCCATGCCCCATTTGGTTTTATCCCCCTCTCTTCCAGAGTTTTCTTGCAACTGCTGGCTACCTCCTTGGCCTTTAATTGCACAGCTAACACATCCACCCCTGCTCCCCAATCTGAGGCTCACTGGGAGAAGTGTCTCCCTGCAGTCTCATTATCCACAAGAGGCTTTTCAAGACTAAAATGCTTCAACAAGCTGAAGTACAGTCTCCAGAAATTAAATATCTGGAAGCCTAAATCCCCAAGTGTAAACAGGCAGCTCTCCCTGCATAGAGCTGATTTACACTCACCCACACACTTCTTCCTCTTAACACCATAGCACCTGAAAAAGACAGTTGCTTAATCCTGAAATGCATTAAATACCTGTCCAAGAAGCAAACAGAGCAAGTATCTGCAGTCTTCCTAAACCAGGAATCCTCCTGCACATGTAGAGCCCAACTCAAAGTACCTACCTGACCCAGCCCTTCACCCCACCTTCCCAGAGTGCTCTACCAGCAACAATTAACCCTTACAAACACCTGAAAGCTTCTGATAAGCTATTCCTGACAGCTGTGAGCTATCACGAGTCCCTTGGACCCACTAGAATGGGGTTGGCTTATGGTGACAGGATGTTACTGCATTGACTGGATCATCCGGAACCATAGTGGCAGTTAGGTGGGACTGCAGGGTCTGCACCTCAAGCACAGACAGTACCTTGAGCCCACCTGTGGCAGTTTCTTTCTTTGCTGCTCAATCCTGTTCAGGCAGGAGTTGCTCCACTTGCTGCTCCCAGGGCAAGCTGCAGAGGTGTGATCCTGCCACGCTTTCCCTGGGGATGTGACGCCATCCCTGCCCACAGCCAAGGGGATGGCACATGCCAGGGTTGTGTGACACTCATCCTGGCTCTGGGCCCCAGTGCAGGAGCCCCGGGCAAGAATTGCAGTGCACAGTGTGAGGGGCACGGCTCCTCTGGGTCCTGGCAGCAGGACAGTGCTCACCTCGTGCTCCATGCACTGCTAAGTCAACAGTGGTGGCCATCCACCCCTAGGAGATGTGGTGCTCCTTGCCTTGGGAAGGGATGTGGGAATTCACATGCCCAGGAAACAATAAAAATTCAGCACAGCTGACGAACAAGCAGTCCCTGGGGTGTAAGATGTGACAGCAGCATAAGCCCAGCAGGTGCAAGGCAGCAGATTTCTATCGATGCGGAGGGTGGCACACTCTGTCTCTCCCACTTATCTCCAGGGACCTGATGAGGCACATGGAATGCACTGGTTACTGGTTATGGCAAACCCACCTTCCTCAGAAAGCCCGGGGGAGGGGGGGGGGGGGGGGTGTTGTGTGTTGGTGGGAGCAGTGGTGGTGGCTGAGGCAGTTCCAGGCATGATGCAGAGGGATAAGCCAGTGAACTCAGGGCACAAAGATGTTGTGGGGTGTCACCCATGACAGGAACAGGTGCTGGTAGAAGTGTTGGCTGTGGTTGTGGGGGCAATTGGCACAGAGGGCTAAGCATAGCAATATAGATCTCTCTTCTCTCCTTTACCCTCCTGAGTCATCACCCTTTTACCTTCCAAAAAACCTTTCCTTTTCCCTCCAGAACTGACTTCCTGGTGCATACCAGGCTTCACACAGTCTTTTTGCTGTCTTTGTGAGGGCTGAGCTGGGATAGCAAACAGGGGGCAGAAGGCAGCCCCTGAAGCTCAAACGGTGTGGCTGGGGCTACCCAGTTTTCTTGGCCAGAGACAGACCCACTGGTACTGAGTCCTGCATCCACAGCTTCTCGCAGCCCTGCCATGATGCCCAGGAAAGCCATGGGGCATCCTGCAGGGGAGCAGCTGCCCTGTAAACCCTACAACTTAGGCAGTACCTGGGAGCTGCAATCAGCCAGTCAGACCGTGCAGCACCATTAATACGCTCTCCTCTCCCTGCAGCAGAAGTGACAGGATGTTTAGTGTCCTCTTGTGGAGTGTGAGCCCTTGCTCCTGTCACAGCAGCTGAGAATGAGCCCTTCAGGGACTGGAAATTGTAAGTGGCGTTTCAAAGTGTGCAGCTCAAAAAAAAAAAAATAAAAAGGTGCTGAAGAGCAAGTGTTTCTGGGGCAAAGGATGTTTGGTGAAGTGACAGGCAATTATTTTCACAAATGTTAACGAATAAATGGACTTCCTCTTCATTACCAAGCTACTTCACAGTCGTCAGCAAATAGCTCCAATGACAATTAGAGAATTTCTAAATGGATTGGGAAATTGGCTTATACACAGATACCGATGCAATGAGGTGAGGCGATAGCCCAGCCTCGCTTCTCACCTTTCCTCCTCGGGGGATTTTCCTGCGTGCTGGATGGGTGAGGCATTCAGCTAGCCATTATTTTCTTCTCAGCCTTTTCTCAGGGGAAATGACTTTTGAATGAAATCCAGCAGTTTAATTTTGGTTTGATATGAATGGGCTTTGAATGTATTTCACATTTAAAGGCAGCTATTCAGCTCGGAGCCCACGCCAGAGGAGCAGCAGGAAGCAGAGCAGACCCCCGGGAAGCGCAATGGTGCTACCACAGCTCTTTTCTTCCCTCTGCAGGCCACGCTTTGATTTTCACTCCTGGGCTGTCCCATAAACCAAGTCCATTACTTCAAGACTCCCTACATTATTTTTTTTTTGTTTGTTCAACATGGGTGAGTCAGGGATACCTGTGCTGAGGCAGTGCTGAAATGTCAGGCAGAGGGGCCAGGGAAAGTGCTGGCTTCTGTGGGAACCTCAGGACCTTCTCAGAATGCTTTGTGCCCCAGTCACATCAGGGGAAGGCTCACAGCTCTGTGTGATGGAAACTGCCTCTGTCCATTTCTGGGGAGAGGGAGAGGTCCCCGTGCAGGTTGCACATGCTCTGTTTCAGCCGTGCAATGCTGGTGCAGCGTCAGCTGGGCTCACATGGGATGTGCTTCCTTTGGGCTTTTCCCTCATCAGGGAGCTGCAATCGTGGACCTCTCCCCAGAAGCAGCAATGACCATCGCTTACCCCCTGCTCACTCTCTCCCGAAGATCTTCTGTAGCTCCTGCCTGAGCACTGTTGACCCATAACCCTGTTATCTGCATGTAGAGGCCAGAGAGCCTTGACACACAGGACAGTTCCAAAATAACACACAGCTTTTGCTGCACCTGGTTAGGACTGTTAAGTGAGTTTAGTGCAAGGAGAGGTGTTACCAACCAGTCAGTCTAGGCTAAAGTGAACATTACTGAGTGGAGACTCATCACAGCTGCCTTTACCCAGACAGCTCATTTCCTGCCCTGAACAAGGGCTTATGCCTCTCTGTTTAGCTGAGCAACCTCCTCTGGCTGCCCCTTCTATCCCAATGCATCCCCCTGGGAAACTTCTGTGGCTACTGGGAAATTGAGGCAAGAAGCCACAGAAGGAGTTTCAAGTCACACTTCCACCCATGGCTGCCTAGAAAATTCATTCGAGGACCAAGCAGACTTAGACTGGATAAAATATGTCACATCTATTGAGTGACTTTTTTGACTAACAGCCAGACTTTGAAAAATATTAGCAAGGGTAAAACATTAAGTGACAGAACAAGGACACTTCAGATGAAGAATGTTGTTCTTCCTTTAATTTACTCCCTTGTACAGCCTTGCAAAGATCTCAGCAGAGTAAGTGTCCTTATTGATGGATACGCTATCCTTGTTAAGATGGGACAATATACTTATTTACAGCTTTCATCACTGTCATGAAGCCACAAAGCAAACAGATATAACTAATGAAGATTTAGCTATTACATAATATCTTTGCCAACTTCATGTAGAAGTCTAAGTAAATAAAATAAATCTTTTTATAAGAGCATTTTTAATGCATTTAAGACATGAAGAGATGTAGTTTGTATTAGGACTCTGGGTATTGCTTTTCTGGAAGGATGTATTAGGTTTGGTGTACAAATGAAATGATGGTCTGAGAAACACAAGGGAAGTGAAAGTCACGTAAGCCCTTTGATCTGAGCAGTAAATCAGTATGTTCATGGTGATGCTCCACAATAAAAGTGTTGTGAGCTGTGACCATTAGCCACCACCATCAAGATGGAGATTCAGTAATAATGAATCAACAAGCAGAAGAGATGGAGGAGTTATAGTAATAACATGTCCACTTGTTTAATCCTCTCTGGGTCCCCTGAAGATTACAGCCAGCCACAGGGGAGGGCAAGGCGAGCCAACTCCTGCTGCCTGGGACAGTAATACTCCAAAGCAAAGCGGGTAAGGTAATGATTCACAGACCCTGAAAAATACATGTTTTGTAGGTTCTACAGGAACAACTGGATTCCTTTGATGCAATCCATTGTCTGAGAATCACATGGAACGTAGACCAAGACTGGTCAAACTGGAGGTGGTTCATGACCACTTGGAAAGCTCCTGCTGGGCAGCGAATAGAATACCTGTCTCTGTTTCCCAGTATGACCTTGATCGGTCCTTTTACAGATCAAACAGTGGGGAAGAAAACAGTCCTTACTGAATGATTCTGACCCATGCTTTTTGAAAAACTGAAAAAGTGCTCCCTAAACACTATAAAAAAGTGTCCAAGGGATTTAAAATTTTCACCATGTGGCCCATTTCAAGAGAAAATGCCCCATGACTAAACCACAGATGTCAACAGCTCAGATGTTTTGGAACTGTGAATTCAGACAGGGATCAGCAGCTTGATTCATCTCCGCTTGGTTGCTATTCAAAAAATCCTTCTCCTTCATGTCAGGAGAAAAAATGGCAAGGAAGAATTAGATCCATCATTTTAGAGTTAGGAGGCAGGACAAGGGCATTCTCTGTTGTGACAGATTAGTCAGTGTTTGGGGGTTTGGTGTTTGCCCTCACCAGGAATTGAAGTCTGATATAAACCTGCTTGTCTAGAAATACTTAAGTCCAATAGAAGAAACAAAGGAAAGGTTTCTTCCCAGCTGTGACATTGTCCCAGAGCACCAGAGAGCTTTAATTAAAGTTACAAGGTTTTCCCCATGATCTTCTGTGTTCCTTCTTTCCCTCTCTCATTTGCAGCTCCTCATTCAGTGTCTATTCCCCATGTCTGCATCAGGACTCCAGGGAAAGAGTCTCTGCCACCACAGTTCAGCTGCTGACCTTCCCTTAAATGCAACCTTGAGCATCTGGGGCAGCTGCCTCTTGCTCCAATAAGTGATCTTTTTGCATCCAGGCTTAATGAAAGACAACTATATTCCACCATCATTTTCCTGTCGTCACTGCATTGTGGACTTCTGGAACTGGAAAGGAAGTCCATGTCTTTGAGTCAAACCCTATAGCTGCAAGACCCTCTTTTTAGCTTCAGCAAGAGATTTCTACAAAGCCTGTCAATCCATTTCTAGTTGAAATACATTTCAAAGCAAACAGGACAGATAAGATACACCTTTTTTTGTAGAAAGGAGTATTTTTGAATTGATGCTGAATTTCCTTTGACTAGTCAATAAAATGGATGTCAAAAAGCTCTGAGGGTCAAGGATATATATGAAGTGAGTACAGTCATGAGAGTTACTATCCCAAAGGAAAAGAACCAGAAAGGAAGGCTGAGACAAAGTGGTTGCTGAAAGAATGAAGGAAGAGGAAGGGCAGGGGGAGGCATCAGGAAAAAATAATAAAATCAAACTTAATGGCTTGCTACAGTTTGTGAGGACTGAGGAAACAAAGTCTGGAACTGAAGGATTTGTCAGGCAGTGAGATAGGGTTACACATCCTCCACACAGAGCCTGCAGTGCTGGCTTGATTAGGCGAAAGGACTTGGGATCACTGCAGAGAGAGGCGCCTTGCTCCCTGTCAACTTGCACAAGCAATCAGCATCCCAAAATGACAGCTCCCTCCAGGGCTGAGATTTCTTAGAACAAAACTAAAACAAAAATAAAAAGCCTCTCTGGTCCAGTTTCAAACCTAGCTGCATTACCAAACAAACAAAATTATTAAGAGATAGAAAGACTATGACATTCCCCAGCAACATCCTCAATGTTAAACTTCACCATGATAACATAAAAATAATACCAACTTATATCATTCCTATACTGTAGTTGAGCAGCTCATATTCTGAGGAATACATCAAACTTGATAAACTACTGCATCAACTCACAGTGTGATGAGACTTAGTATGGGAGGATGTTGATGTTTTGCGATGCCCTAGAGAAGCTGAGGACAAAACAAGATAAAGACTCCCCCATGTGGAACTGGATTTCCAGCAAGGGTTTTGAATACATGGAAGAGGAATCATCCAGTCTGGGACATTGGTCAGGACACAAGAAATAATGCCCTTGTTCTTTACCAAAGCATCAGCAAAGCTCTGTTACTGCCAGATCCAACCCTTAAAATTCTTGAGTTGGGGGCCAAAACTGAATGATATTGGCTTAGATATCATGAAGACTTCTTTTTCTTTTTCAGCAGAGAAGTTTTTTGCTCTTTCTGGTTTCTGTTCCCAGAGGGTGCATTTTTATACTTTTCTTTTCCATAGTGAGTTCTAGCAGCAAGTCATATTTGCATAAAATTTGAGAAGTTTACTGCAGTCCCACAACTCTAGAAACTAGGACTTCAGGGAAAACAGTAAACCTCACCAGTTTCACAGGAGAATTGCCAATGCTGGTGCTCAGCTGAGGCCCCTCTCCACTCTTACACTCCCCCACTCTCCTGGCACAGCTTCTGCTCTGAAATGTGCAGCCTTCCAAGCTGCAGCTCCAAGGGTGGGTTTCCAAGAGGGCCCCAAGAAACAAGCTCTTCAGTGAGCAAGTAAACTGATGAAAACAGCGTGGGTTTTTTTATGTACATTGCGGTGTAGGAGGCTGTGGTGTCACAGGTCTCACACATCCATTCTGAGGGTCAGAGTACACTGCTGCTGTGGATTCTGTCCTGATTGTGAGGGTTAAGCTCACACTTCAATGTTTCCTTTGTGCTGGGACTAATAGATCCCTTCTCTTCTGATCAATCATTTATTTTCATAAACCCTGTAAAGACTTCGTATTCAAAACTATTAGTTCTCTACCAGATTTAGTCAGTGTTAACCAATGCACCCATTGAGATGTGATGCTCACAAGAACCAATAAACCCTTGCCACCTCCTGCCTATGATCACCCCAGGAAATATCCCTTCCAAATCCAGGGAAACAAATTTCTCAGGTCACACCTGGAAGCATCTGTGGCTTTTCTCTTCCCATGTACAAGAGTCCTGCATGCAGGGAAGGCAGGAACAGTATCCCAGGGCCATGTACACAGCTTATCAGCATTATGCTATAACCCACAGCAGAAGGGGGGATGTGTTGGGCTGTTTGCAGAGGGGACAGATCCCTGCTGGCAGGTCACACAACAGGCCTGGCCACTGTGTTACATGGTAGAGCTGACAAGGTCTGAGATAAGAGGGACAGTGGCAGTGCAGGACTGTGAGCAGGAGGAGAGAAGGAGAGTATTTCCAGCCCAGCCAGGGGTGCAAAGAGCACCATGAACTTACTCCTCACACCGAGAGTACTCATGTGATAGACCTGGGACCTGTTGGACTCATAAATTTTTTGGCAAATATGCAGCAGAACAGCTCTGAAGTTGCACAGTTCAATTAAAGACAAGTGAAAAACAACTCTCAAACCCCACTAGTCAAAGACACAAGCTCTCAATAACCTTTTCCACTTTTTGCTAACTTGCTTTTCTGTGCCTAAGTGAGCAGAAAGCAGCAGAAACATATTTTAACAGATTGTTTCCCACCTCTTCCCCGCCTCCTCAAGACAGACTTAATATCTCTCTAGAAAAAAAATAGTCTCCAATAAATCATGAAGTTTACTGCAGCACTTAAACCCTTCCTGTCTTTCAGTGCTCTGCTAGAACAGGATTGGATTCTCCCTCACACACCTTGAAGAGAGGTCCCTTTAGCTCAGACAGCTCTTTGCCATCTCGTGTGCCCTGCTTTGCCCCAGCTGATGTGGAAAGCTGGTCCTGGTCCCCAGGGATGCCCATGCAGACCTGGCATCATCCCAGGACGGTGTCCAGCAGTGATGTGCTGGCTCCCGGCTCTGCAGGCACAGTTACCAGCAGATGGCAGCTGGAGATCGTGGAGGGAAATTTGTGTGTTCTCTGCTCTAAGTTCAGCCTGCAAATCCTGAGTGACCTTGGCACAGACGTGCCCCCACCACCAAGCAGGGATGTGACCTTTTGTTTTTCACCCAAGCATCGAGGAATACACCAGGAGCTCCAGCAAGGACAGAGAGAATAAGGTGAGAAGGACACAGTGCTTATCCTTCCAGACATAGGAAACAGAAGGGGGGCAGGGGGGGAAGTGGGGCAGAAATCAACAAATTCACAATCCATGTCTCTCCTCCCTCCACCCCAAGCTCAATGTCTCAAACTCCAGAATCATTTAGATGCCATTTTCTAACCCAATCCCACCCCAGACTTGCTCATGCAGATCCCAGCCAGCCCTCAAATGCATTTCAGGCAGAGTAGCTCAGTATGGATGCAATCTCTGTTCTCCCTCCACACCAAAGTCTCACCCACAACTCATCACACTGTTGGGCTGCAGCAGCTCCCCAGAAACAAGCATTAGCCTGTTATTATTGTTTGCTCCTTTCCCTTTCAGGTCCCACTGCTCAGAAAACTCCCTCCCTCCATCCCAGTCAGTTCTGCAACAGAATTTTCTCACTGCACCATGCCACAGCTCCTGCTCCAGGTCCACATCCTCTCCTGAGATGGCCTTCCTCTTCTTCACTCCATTCTCCTTCTTCCTCCTCCCAGCTAAAGGCCTAGGTGAGCTGTCTCACAGAAAGGAGAGATGCAAATCTCACCTGACAGAAGGCAACTGTAATAAGAAATCCTGCCCACCTGCTCACCCAGAGGGGCTCCAGCAGTGAGAGGATTCACCCAGTCTCTGATACACTGATTAAATAATTGATTCTTCATCAAGAGGCCATGATGGGCTCTGCTAATGCACCTGTTTGGGTTACCCTCTCAGACCAGGCAATAGAAATGCTTTATATTAAAAGAGATCAAATTCCCAAAGTTACCCCATCAGTTTAAAAATGTTCCCTGTTGTCCAAGGGGCAGATTCACATCTGGTCCCCAGGTATAAGAAAGCACCATGCGTCATCTGGGTCCCCAAACAGAAGTGTGACTTCTGGGCACCCTGCAGCCCAGCCCAACCTGGGGTCCACTGACTCCCTGGGCAGTTTTTACGCCCAGGAGGATGCTTCTTGTCCCAGCTCCTTGCACAGGCTCCTTCCACAGGCAGCACAGATTACTCACACACAAAAGCTTTTCTTGCCAAGGACAAAAAATGCAGAAAGTCATTTTTATTTCCCATCCCACCCACAACCCCCACAGCTTCAGTTCTGCAGAAACCAATGAAGCCAAAAAAAGGGACTAGACAACACATCAAGCACTACCTATTTAATCCAGCCCCAGTTCCTCAGTTATCAGTGTCATCCTCCTGTCCAGGCTTTCTTTGGCTTTCATCTCTTCTTTTATCTGTGTGCTGTCTCTGGTTTGCCCCTTCTGGTTGCTACCGCTTTGATCTCCTGAGCCTCTGCAATCCAGACCCAAAGCCATGATATCTTATGCTGAAGAGTTTCCACTTTTTTCCTGTTGTTACACTCTTTAAATTCTCCCTCTTCTTCTCCCCTGAAACTTCTGGCAGATTCCTTCTGTGCAGGAAATGAGTGTTTTAAGTGTCCAGCCTGAGCAAGTGACCCTTTGACAACTCCTCAGACCCCTGGACATTTGCATCCCTGTCCTGTTGGTTTTTCATTCCTTCCATCTTAACACAGTAGCAGTTCCCACGTCCAGGCTGAGGGCTCTACGTGGCTTAGGAAGGTCTGCAAGAGCTGCAGGACTAATCAGAGAGGTTTGCCTGCGCCATGTTATCTGCTTCCTATGCGGCACAGAGAGTGTCTACTGTTCCATAAATAAATTCATCAGACAAACATGGGAGACACAGTGGGAACTCAGACTGTGTGCTGACTCATTTGATTTCAGCTATATTCCCATTTAAAGGAGGATGGTCATTCTTTATTTCATCATGAATGCAATGAGGAGAGGACAAAAGACAGCAGGAGAAGGACGAAAAAGGGCCTTTAAAAATGTTTTGCTATTCCCAGGTAGGGAAGTAGCCATCATGCAGTTATGGGAGGACTCATCTTTTCCTGTCCTGGAGAGTGTAAGAGCACTACCGTAGAGCCAGAGCCTGGCAGTAACTGTGTGGATTCCATGTGAATGGCATTCAGCCTGCTTGCTCAAAAAGTAGCCCCCCATGTTGTTCTCCAGTAGTTTTAGAATAACTCTGTGCAAAGGAAGTGTCCTCATTTGTAGTTCAAAGTGTGGGAGAAGAAAAACATTAGAATACATGGTTCTGCCTTGAACTTCCTAATTCTTCACCCTAAGGGACAGTGTCAGGTCAGAGACCGTCCAATCTCTCCCTTGTGGTCTCTGGATGATACGGACTGAGTTGAAAAGGAGCAGGGTCACTGCACCAAACTGTCTGCCCCAGACCTACCTGAGACCAGCCATCTTCCCTCACCCCCAGAGCCACTGCAGGGTGAGGATCTTCCACCGCAGCCCCTGCACTGCAGCCCAGCTGCAGCTCAGTGCCAGGGACAGCAGCTGGGGAAGCAGGACCTGCCCCTCCCCGCCCCCACCCCCCTGCCCCGCAGCCGTCCCCAGCTCCGGGCCCTGCTGCCTCTCCTCAGCCTGATTCCTTTTGAAAGCAAAGCACATAACATAAGGTCTGTGTTTATTTTCCCCTTAAATTAGGGTGGCTTGATTTTAATTGAGAGATCTGCCAGAATAAGGCACATTTGTGCAGCTGTCATCAGAAATGCATACTTGCTCTTTTTCTCTTTCTCTTCTTTTTTTTTTCATTTCTTTCCTTCTTTCTTTTTTCTCTCTTTTTTCTTTTTCTTCTTTCTCTTTCTTTCTTTTCTTCTTTCCCTCTTTCTTTCCTTCTCTCCTTCCTTCTTTCTTTCTCTCCTTCCTTCTTTCCTTCCTTATTTCCTTCCTTCTTTCTTTACTTCTTTCCTTCCTTCTTTCTTTCCTTCTTTCTCTCTTTGTCTCTCTCTTTCTCTTTCATTCCTTGCCTCCTTTCTTCCTTCTTTCCTCCTTCCTTCCTTCCTTCCCCCTTTCCTCTCTCCTTTCCTCCTTCCTTCCCTCCTTTCTCACTTCCCTCCCTCTCTTTTTCCTTCATATATCAAGTTGCTTGATTAAACCCTTTCCAGGCTAAGCTGCCCCTTTTACAGACAACAGGATTCTCAGGGAAATCTCTGGGAGACAGCTGAACTGGAGGTATCGCTTTTCTCCAAAGCCTATCCTGTCCTGCATATCTGATGTGCAGAAAGGTTGCTGTGCTTCCCCATCCTCTCTTTGTAGTGTTCTGGTGCATTTCCTCTCATATACCTGGTTCCACTCGGGTGGAAGTGGGCAGCCTGTGCGTGGTACTCCCAGAGAGGGGGCTGCAGGGGACAGGATGACACAGCCTGTGCCTCACAAGGAGTTTTCCCGTGCTGTGGCCCAGACCTCCCTGTAATATGTGGCGTTTGGGAAGTCAGATGCTGAAGGAAGGCTCCAGGTTCGTATCATTCCCAGACTCAGAGGTGAACAACACAGATGCTTCAGAACTGTGATGGACATCAGTCCTGGATATAGGACACTGGGAATGACTGAAAAGAGCAGTTGCCCAACAAGAAGAGGGGTCTTGCTGGTATCCTGTGTGGCATCACCATCCCAGCATCCTCTAACCTCTCTAACCTCTTGCTTTATATCAAAGAAGTCTACTTTACATTGTGGAAAGCAACCAGGGAGATCCAGTCCCATCTGATTCTTTTTCTCATCTGCAACAGCTGGAAAAAGACAGTAGCCTGAGAAATTGGCTGACCTTCTTGCTGCATTCAGCAGCCCAGTCTTATGTTTGTCCTTTAAATAATTTGTCCAATAACAAACAAGCCCAAAACAATCAATCAGCAGGAAAATAAGAGCCCAAACAAAACAAGAGACTTCCTTTTCCATCCTTGCCTATCTGCAGTTGCTGGTCTGAGGTAGCTTAATCTAAACCAGGCTTCAGCAATTGCTGGAGAAAGCAATGTCCATGATGGGTACTTAGAGACCGGGGCTCGCCTGCCCTACACAGTCCAGGGGTTTATTACCTGCTAAAAAATCTTAATGTGACTCAGGTGCTATGTGATGTCCAGATGTCATGGCAGAAGCCACTTGAAGAGTGCCAGTGATAGAAATGCTGCGGGGTGAATGCAGAAACATTAGTGCCGAATGTGATACTCAGTCCCAGTTCATCTGTTAGTACAGAAACAGCAATGGCTGAGCTGGTCAGGGCCAGAGGTCCATACATCCCAATACCCTGGCTGTGGCAGTGAGCTGTAGTAAGTACTTAAGGCACAATCTCAGATCATGGCTCAGGGCCAGTGATTTGTGGTGCTGTGATTTCCGGAGCCAGACATAGTGTCTTTGTATTTAATAGCCCTTGGTGAGTTTTGCTTCCAGGAATTTACCTAGCTAATTCTAAATCTCTTTGTATCCACCTTTTCCTGTGGCAAGTAGTTTCACAGCTTAACAACATGAATTGTTTAGGGTTGCCCATTTTTTCATGCCCTGAAGCTGGGTGAGTGTTCTCTGTTGGATGCCGCTCAAGATCAGCCCCTGGATCCAGCTCACACATGAGAAATGGATGGATGGGAGGATGGAGTCTGAAATAATGTGTCTGTTGTGGTCAGATGTGCAGTTATCAATAGGTCACAAGCATGGTGTGTTTTAGGAGCCAAGACACAGCTCCTCACCTGCCTGGTTGTTAACAGGTCACATTATGTCTGCATTATGCACAAAGAGAGTTTTTCAGAATGAACAGGAACAGAGGAAGTGATTTGTATGCACAGACTTGGAAGTAAGACCTTAAAGTGGGAAATCCTACAGGGACAAAGGACACAGCACCCGTTGTTGTAATACATGAGAGGACTGATTTCTCTGTGGAGGTCAGTGAGACTGACCTGGCAGACACTGTTGTCTCTTTCATCTGAGAACTGACAGCTTTTGGGCTCGAGCCCACCAAGTAGCTGGGCCTTGATAAGGTAGAATAGCTGTGTTTAAATTGGGTCAACCTATCAAAGGCTCCTGTATCATTTCTACCCTTTTCAGGAATAGCAGTTGATGCTAATTGTTCAGAAAGCTACGGCTCAGGCATGGGGGATTTAGAAGTTATTCTCAAATCCACATATGGCAGAAGCATCACACTGCTTTATTTGCCCACCAACACGAGGAATGCAGCAGAAGTGGGAATATTTTCTACTTAGAGTCTCATTTCCAGAATTGCTCAGCTCCCATTTAGGCAACAAATTCATTGGCCAGATGGGGGAAAGAGCCAGTCAAAGGGATGGTGCTGAACAATTATATGTCACCCTCTTCCTTGAATGAGACATTCAAAGCCTTCTCAGCTGACTGGCAGCCTTATCCAATGGCTATTTATGGATCCAGAGGCTGTTTAAAAGCTTCATGGTTGAAGCACATGCTGGATGGTCAGCACATTTTTTGGGGAAAGCAGAGTGCAATTCAAGATTTCTTGTAACATTTTTGTTCACCTGACACATGCACTCTAAAGACAGTGAAAGATGAGAAAATAATATGGGCTGATAAATGACTGAAAGAAAGTTTCCGATCTGTAGTGGTTCCCATTATTCTTCTTATTTTTGGCATCAGCAGAGTTACTGCAATATTCCACAACAGACCCCCCTCCCCTGGCCCTTCCAAGCTCTACTCCCTGTTAACATTTTTTTTTTACTGTCAAATTCACAGGAGTGGCACCTGGGAGCATTTTGGCCAAGGGGAAATTGACTGAGCAAAGTCGCCTCTTTTCAAATACATTTTCTTAAGGGACTGGAATGAATGAGAATCATAGTCATAACATGGCTAAACAGTCTTTGTTTAACTTAATGCAATATAATAACCTAAGTGTTGCAACACAGCTCCTTGCTGTGACATCCTTTTTCCATTTGCTTAATTTTCACCCCAAACACATGCTGTTAATAAGCTGCTGAGAAAATACAGCTCTTGTGACAAAATCCAGAAACTGAGCCCCTGTATGGTGTGTTAGATACACAACTCTTATTTGGACTGGCAAGTGGCACTGAAATTGGTATTGCAAAATAGATCCATTTTTCTTGCTGCCAAATGTGATGGGCAGATGAAAAGGGAGGGTTGGAGAAGTGGATGGCAATAACCAGGGAACAAATAAAATCCCTGACAGAACATTACATGTGAGTTAGAATAGACATGTGATTGCCAGAAGGGAAATGCAGGATGCAGGGTGCTTTGTCAACAGCCAAAGTTAAAATAAATGTCACACTGGCACTGAAAAATGCAAGATTAAACTTCTCCTGGTGATTTATAATTTAAGAGAGAAAAAGGCAGACAGACACCCAGTGACTGGGCTCAAAGGAAAAACTCCTATTGACTTTAGTGGGTTTTGGAGCAGGTCCAGCGCAGTAAAGGTTCAGATCTGATCTCTCGAGTCAGAGAGTGTTTGGCCAGTGATTTTAATCAGCACAATCAGGCTCTTAATCACAGTTTGGTTTACATTTGCTGGTTTTTTACTTGCTTTGTAGTGAATCTGGAAGTCATACTTGTTTTTAGGGGCTAAGTGAAAGTAAATAAAGACTGCCATAAAATTTGTGACATCTTTAAATTAAAACACAGTTTCACTAAGGAATATGCCTAACCCTTTCCCTTTTATTTTACCAAACCAGTCCAGTGCTTTAGAAAAGCCTGAAATAAACCCCAGCTTTGTACAAACAACAATATTTTGAAAGTTTCATAAATTGTCCTGAAGATTGCTGGGGAAAAGAAGTTTTCCCTAGAAGAAAATGCAAAAGACTCTTACTTAGTAAAAGCTGCAAAATGCTACATATTGTACAATTTATAAAAAGCAATTTATACAAAAATGGAATGGTACCATGTGGAAAATAGGAAATAATGCACAAAGACACTGGTTCCCAGGTCTTCATCCTTCCCATAGCTGCAGCATGCTGTGAGTTTTTCACCAGGGATCTCCAGCCTCAGCTAAAGACTGTGTTTGCCAGGCACTGAATACTGAGGTCCAACATCAAAAGCAACAGCGAAATGAAGGACAAGAAAAAATTTCAACTTTGGCCACTCACACCAAGACTAAGAGTCTCAAACATGTTTTAAAGAACAAGATCAGTGTTTGTGGAAGAAGTGTTCAGCATGTTATTTCCTTTGTAAAAAATTAAATTTCTTACAGAGGTGTCCACTTCTGTACGAGTGGATGGTTCATAAGCATACAGAAAACAGAAAAATACTGTTGAGGCTTTCCACATACTGGAAGTGGCTGCACAGGAGCTCTATTAGCCCTGGACAACTTGGCATTGTCATTGAAGCCAAAGAAAAGATTACCTGTTTGATATGTTTCCTTTCAGAACACAGCTAGGGAGAGGACTGGAGGAAGCCAAGACTGAAGCCTTACACAAGTGATCTGCCAGGGCTGGTGAATCCAAACATATTGTATTTGGTTATTAATGGGTTTACTCATTTATATATTGGATGAGGAAACCTTCCTTTTGGTTAAACATTCTGAAAGTTGGAAACACTCGAGTTATTTTTAAATAACAGGCAGATTTCAAATATCAGAAGTCTATGACTTATCAAAAGAAGAAACATTTTGTATAACAACGAAATTTTCTGTGCCCTGAATGTAGTTTTCTGCAGAATGTCTTACTTTTATCTGCTAAAACCAAATAAAATGGATGATTAAAAGTTTCCAGTGTTTCAGAAGTTATGTCAGGCTTTGTCAAAGAGCTCCTGGGAAGTTCAAAGGGCTGTCTGAAGGGATTACAGCTCTTTCTTGTTGATGAGATCCTCTGCATAGAGACCTAGCTCAACAGAGCTGAGTCAGAGTCATGGTTTTGTGAGCAGAGTACTTTTTAAGAATCAGGAGAAAATCCTTCTCCATGCCATGCTCCTTCATGGTTCTGCCTCTTGCATACAGCTATAGACAATTCTGGAGCAGAAATCTTTGGTGGACAAGACCAACATATGTCACAGGCATTACTTTGGGCCAGAGACTGTGGCTGTGATCATCCAGAGAGGAAGGACTAACTCAGTGGCATAGTGGGAATCACATTGCTGAGATGGGAAGATGTCTTGACACCAGCACTAGGAAAAGACAGAAAAGCTGAAGATAGAAAAGAATGCAAAAGGTATTCTCTTCACTGGAAAAAGAAAAAAAAGTTTTTACAGCAGTTTCTGTAATGCATAAACATTAGAGAACACCTGAAAATATCTCTGCTTTGAAGAATGGAGACATCTTTATCATTCAAAGGGATTTCTTGCTGCTGGAAATAAGAAGTCAGCACAGCTGCAAGGCCTTTGATTAGAAGAACAAAATGACTCAGTATGGGCAAGATTGCCCATATAAGCTACCAGTGGAGACAAACATCAATCACATGGACAAATAAAAGCTCCAAGGGGCAATTCTCAGAGAAGTAGTGATGTCTGTCTCTGTCAGACTGGGATTAGATCACACATTAATTGTGATTTTTGTTTGACATTAAAAATGCCTTTGGAGCAGGCTTTGTGTAACAGCAGCATTGCTGGAAAGAAAATGTCCTGAAAAATGTCTTCATACTTTTCTGTATATGTGTATAAATATTAAACTGCCTTCCTTTCAGACATGCCACTGAACTCTGCACTTGTTTGGATGTTGAACCTGGAAACTTCTCAAAAGTTTTGCCTACGGATAATTCATGAGTTAAAGCCTAAAGTGAAATGCCATGTTACAACTTGTAGAAATGTTAGACAAATATAATGACCATATTTTCCAGTTACCTAATACCCACTCAAAATATAAAACCCAAAAGAACGGAATTGTTTTCATTGCTGTTAACCAGACAATATCACTCCAACTAAATATAGTATGTGATGAAACCAATTTAAATATTGTCCAAGTATTTAACACTGTAAATATTAGAGTTAACACTCCATAAAAACAGGCTTTGATGATGTAGGCTGACAAAAGGAGACTAGTTAATTGCAGATTACATCATGGCTAGGACAGCATCACTGCTAGGACAGCCACGATAAATGTGAGGTGCAAAGTAAATCTAATAAAATAGTCTCTGTTCAGTGTTCACCTTTATCAGTTTTGCTAACCTTTCTTAGGAAGAATAGGGGGGAAATTTAGTCCTAGGTAAAGGAGTATCTGGAATGTATTTAGGGCCTGATTCATAAAAACATCCAAACCTGCATTTGTCTTCTGGGATGAGTTTTTGTCCCTTTCACTGAAGTGGGACTCATGTACTTTGGACATTTTCCCACGGTGGGAAGCTTTTCTGAGCTGGGGTCTGAAGTCTCTTAAATCTACCTTATGTTTCCCAAGGGATAATCACTTGTTAAAAAGCAGCATGGCTCCATCAGAGTTGGGGAAACAAAAGTTTAAAGCTTTTGGTTATTGATAACTTTAAAGGAATTCTTAAAGTTCTGAACTCGAATAACTATGTTGAAGATGGGGATAATTTCCTGGCATTACAGGACTGATTTTCATCTGGTAAACACTTGCACACATGTGTGTCAATCAGTTTGAATGAACTGCCAGGTCTCTGCCCAGATACTAACATACGGATGGATTCTGCCCTTTCTTTTAAGAAGGACTGTTCTGTGATACCAGGATGTCCTCATAGCCTGGAGATGGGATGCTTCTACATGAGGTTAACTTCAGGTTCAAATTAATAGGAGATACAGCTTCCAGGTGAAGCCTGACCCCTCACTTGAACTCCATCATCCTCTCCCCTCCACTAGGGGAACCCAAATGTGCCAAATAGAGGCCTAAACTTTCACTTGCCCAGGATAACCAAAGTGCAGTTTAATGAACTGCAAAAAGTGCACTGATTTCTCTGAAATGGCAGAGAACAACTCCCAGCTTCTGTGGCAGTGAGCTGACAAAGTCTCATGTGGGGGACCTCATTTATGGTTGAAATCACTGAAGTTGCTTCTGGTATCTGATGCTACCAACAGGTGGCCACCACTGTATTTTAGATGTCAAGGTTATGTATCTCCCACAATGCTGTTTCCCTCTCTTTTTTCATGGATTTTTTTTCTCTCCTTTTGTTATATATAAACTGAGTTCCTGCACTTTCAACATCCTTCAGTGCCCAGGAAAACACCTAGAAACAATGATGCTGGAAAGAGTTGCATGGTAACAAAAGGTCTGGTCCCAAAGTGGCTGGTGAGGCCTGTTAACATGTCAGAGTAAAATCAAAATAATGATATTATATAGAATAAATGAGTCCAGCTGTCGATGTTGACACTCTTGAGCCATGAAGGGAGAAAAGTGATATAACGTAGGATAACTCTGGTTTGTGCAGACCAAGCTACTTGCATGCACACAGGGATGGTTACCTGCAGAGATCCAGTGGCTTAGGTAAGTTCACCTTGAGCTGATGGTCAGCATCATTTCAGCAGCAAAGCCAGTAACTGAAACCTGCAGCAGAGATAAAAACAGTCTTAGTGGATGTGAGTGTGCCTTTGCATCTCCTCCATGTTAGGTGATTACTGTCCTCTGTCTTGAGGGACACAGGATCACCCATAGCCATGGTCCACTTCTGTAACTGTGGCTGAAGTGGACTGTATAGCAGAAAAGGCAGCAGTAGGACTCATCTTCCACAGGCCAGGAGCACTCTGGTCACAATTGCAGCCACGAATGGGATGCAGGCACCCCTCCAGCTTCCCTTGGCTCCACTCTATTGTCTTTCTTAATTAACTCTGCACCATGTCATTGACCCAAAGACATGGCAACAGCACTGTTGAGAACTTCAGGGATTAAGACATTTGAGTTATAATACCTCAGCCATGAGATCATAACTGCCCTTGTGCTCTATTTTCTTATGCTGGGTTGATAATGGAGGCTGATAAAACTCCCACTTTCTCTCTGTGTTCAAGTGAGCTAATGTGTCTGGGCTCGTGAGATCCCGGCAGGCGGAGAAACTGCAGCACAAAGTCCCCAATCTCGGATGTAATCAAATAATGAGGCTGTTTGAGGACATTACTTGTTAACATATTAGCAGGTACCAGGGGTAAGTGAGTGTTTATTTAGTCCTGGTGTAAAAGCATGTCTAAAATGATTTATGCTGGAAGCTGTTTCACAGCAAACAGGCTGCTTTCATGAAAGCGGGTCAATCACCATCTCCCGTCTGCCCTCATAAATCATATTCAGGTGCTAATGTAACCAAAAGGTTTACATAATCTGCACAATCAGCGTGGAGGTCTGGGTGGACACAGTAATAGCCTGACTGCATAAATGCCTTCAGCGTCCAAAGGCTGATATTTGAGGGGAGTCAAATGATTGATTTAAAGAAGAAAGAAAAGAAATAAACTGCCATGACAAGTAACAAAGTGTGTGTACGGTTTTCCAGCCACATTTTACACACACAGGAGTAACTTGCCACTGTGGAGATCTGCTGCTGGGACTGTTTTTACATCAGGATGACTTCCATACGTATTCTCTAACAGAAAGTAGACTGTGAGTTTAATGTACCAATGACAGATACCAGAAGCACAATGCTGTAAACTACAATTGATTTTCTGTGTTCCCCAAATTTCTCCAGTTAAAGGTTAGTTTTACATTGGTAAACTCTTTTTCCTGCTGGTGGAGGACTCCTTTGAGAGATGACATAGACCTGGAAGGACCTCCTGGACCTACATCCAAAACATAATTTCATTAAGTTCCATATTGAAACTTGCCACAGATCTTTTTTCTTTGCTATTTACTTCTTTATCATCCCTCCTCTTGTTGTAGAGCGTTACAAGACTGCATTTCCCTTCTTCCCAGGTTTCAGCCTGAACTTATTCATGGCCAGTTTATATTGGCATGTAAATTTTATCCTCTTCTTCATGTCCTCTTTCCTATATCAACATTGTCCTTTAGTTTAAATAGCTTTTCTCTCCCACATATATTTAGCACTGGGTGTGTTTCTACCTGTGGTTTTCATGAGGTCTTAGGCCACAGAACCCTCATAACAGTTTCTACTTCCTTCAGACAAAATTTTTATTTTAGTTCACATGAGTCAGTGGTGTCTTCTCTCAGCCTCCAGTGATTCACATCAAACAAGAGAAACCATTTGTCACATAAACCAGTTTGGATCAGTCTAACAATGGCACATACCCCAGGGCAGCACCAGTAGCACACACCTACTTACAAAGCTGCAGCTCTCACTGTTGCTAACAAATCCATCAGCCAGCAATTTCACCAGCACTGTTAGAGCTGAAAAGAAAGTTACACAATATTGTACCATAATATTTTGATTTGGGAACAATGTTTTGTGAATACAAGTGGCAAACGTATATTTTCTGGGGAGTGGCATCATATTACTTGTTTGCTTAAAGTGTCTGGAGACTTATTGATGGACCATGAAGTCCAGACTGCAAGTAATGACTGTGCTTCTACGACTTCAATAGTTAATTGCTCTTCATTACTTGCTTCTTATGAGCCTTATTATACCATTATGAAGTCAGAAAGAATTAGGAAATGAATAATGATACAAAGAGGGATACTGAGCAAAATAAATAACCAGTCATGCAAAAAATCAGTGAGTATTTGGCATGAGCACATTGAAGGTAACAAAAAACGTTAAAAATTAGTATTTGGTGTGAGTAAGAAAGGAATTTGTGGGAGCATTCAATAATAAACAAGTATTTCTGTGAGTGGCAAAGCTAATGAAGATGCCCTCCATGATACTGTGGAGGGTTTTTTTAATTCCTCTCCCTATCATAATAATCCAGAACTTTTTCTTCTTGGTAATAACCTACTACTAGGCTATGGACAGCTATGGATAACTGAATTTTTTGCATATGCTGAACTGCTTACAAAATCAAACTAAGAAGGATTAAGTAAATCCAAACTGTAAAACAGCTCACAGGGACTCAAGAAGGTTGAGGTTTTTTGGTGTGCATCATAGATAAGCAAAGCTGCATCAGGAAGGTGTGCGGTAGTTCAAGTTACAAAACACTGAATGTTTGTGACAATTCCTGTATTATGTCCCATTTTGCTAATCTGTGGCAGACCAGAGGTATCCTTTACAGCAAGCAGAGGTGCTGGACAATTGCTGAGAAAGCTGATTTATGAAGAACAGGGGCACAAGCGAGTTTAGGAAAACCCAGGTCTGTGGGTCAGGTGCACAAATGAGATGTCCTTCTTTCTTTATTGGGACACTAATTTCAGGATGTTCCTAGGAACAAACACTTCCAAATGTTCCATTAAATGCCTGGAAAATGTCTAGACAGAGACTTCTTTCTTCTACAAGAAAGTAGTGTCATAAGTCCTCCTTGGTTTTGTTTGTATATTTATTTTTGGCACCCTAGAGAAGTGGATGGCAACCACGGTCAGAACTTGTGTCATCTTGTATTTTTCATGGTTTATTTCCTTCCAGTTAATGTGTTGAATTAACTGGGGTAATGTGACAAGGGACATTGAAAAATAGAGTTGTCTTAAATATCTTCTCAAGTCTCTTTGAGTTGCAAATTAATTAGGGTGTGAAGTGGGTTGGGTGTTGGTTTGGGTATTTGGCCATCATCAGATCCAACTGCTCTGTTCTCCAGAAACTTGCTGTGTGATGTTGGGCAGGTCTCCCTACCCTTCCAGCCTGCTCTGTTTAGCTTGAAGTTCCTTGGCACTGATGTTTCAGTCTGGTTGTAGGCATGGCTAACACTCAGCATGGGAGTGGGGGGGGTGGGGGCTCAAACTACACATTTCTAGTACTAAAAAACAAATTTCCAGTAAGACTGTTTATTGCACATAAATGGACCAACTTAACTATGTCATTCTCATTCTGAGAATCTCATTTAGGCATCAAAGCCATCACCACAGGATATAAGTAATCTTTCAAACATTGAATAAAGATGACACATATGAGCTGATTTTTCATTCCTTTGACCCAAGTCATGCACACATTGCAGCTTTTTTCTGTGACAATTTATGTCAATTTTCTTCCATTCCCCAAGAACCATTTATTGACTTCAGTCATTTGTCATTTAGACAATCAATTTGATCTTAAATTCTGACTTAGAAATCAATACAATATGAGACATAATTAATATACCTATTGCAAATGATTAGACAGGTCTCACCTGATTGCCCAGCCAGCAACACACATACAAGGAAGAACACTAAAAACTGCCTTTTGGTATAACCATTAAAATGTACAACTGATCAGCAGGCTAATGGGAATCACTTATTATTTATCTGTCCTAGAAAAGAAAATACTAAACACAGAATGGCACAAAAAAAATGGAACTCCCTTAGAAGTTCTTTAAATGCTGTTTTACATAAATAGTGCCACATTGTTCTCAAGACACTGTTGTGAGGTACAATACTCTGTTGTCTGTACAAAAAGAGAAGAGAGTAAAAGCAGGTATCAGCTTCCCAAGGCTAGTTCAGGTCAATCAATAGACAAACTGACTTGATTAGACATTATGTACCTTGGGATGCATAATCAGAGTAGAAAGCAAGTTGTTCTGTCTCCTGTGCCACATTACCTGCATGAGTGTGGACTAAGGAAAGAATGTTATTACAGGAGAAACTATCCTTATTAAAGTCCAAGGGACTCTGTGGTCAAAGCAACCATACAACCCCCAAGCAGGAGGCTCCTACTTCTATGGAAAATGTCCAAACAGCATACAAGAAAGACAACAAATACCAAGGATTTTCAAAGCAGAGACAAAAAATTACCTGAAGCCTGTGCTAACCCTGCATTGGGGGTGGTTACCTTTGGGATCACAGCAGCTGCTCTGCATTTCCTGCCAAAGGACCCCAGGTTGAGCTTCTCCAGCTTCTCTCAATCCAGTGAGCCTGAATTGCCTTTTGCTGAGCTGAGTTTCACAGCTGTGCTAAATATGATGCCTGTGGTGTGACTCTCTCATTAAGGGACAGTTCATGGCAGGCCTCCTCTAATCAAATTGTAGTCATGTCAAAGTTTGATTACTGGCCTATGCCATTTATGGAGAATCCCATTGCAGGAACAGAGTGATGAGCATCTTCAGTTGTGATTCATCTATCATGTACAAGATAGTTGAGATGAATGAAGAAGGTATTATTCAATGACCTCAAATGAGATACCTGTTGTTTAAAATACCAGTTAAGGAAAAAAATTTCACCCTTTCACTGCAGAATTAAAGGTCAAATTACCTGACTCCTAAACCAGACCCACTGAATAACCCTGCTGCCTGAACCCCTGTGACAGCTGTTCTTCAGGGTCATGGGATGAATGTAGGGTAATGTTTAACATAGCTGGGAGGAGAAAACAGAAGGATGTGGTGCTTTGGTCACGAAACAGGATTGCAGGGACCGTGGGGACACATCCTCCATGCCCTGGGAAAAGTCCCAGGTAAAGGTCAGGAACAATGGCAGCAAATGCTCATTCATTTCCTCATCACAGTTTAGTTATTGCCTATGTGTGACAAAAACATTGCTGAGTGGTCCAGCCAGGCATCAGCCACAAGGTTTTTCAACCTATAATAGCATTCATCCATTAACCATAAATAATCTATATTTATTCAAGGGGTCCCCAACAAAGCCATGTGTACATTGCACAAAACATTAGACTATAAAGGTATAAACTATTTAAAGCAGCCAGTGTTTGAGTTGTCATTTTTTAAGTTTAACATTATGTTGTTTCAATATCTAAAGCCTCCGTCTCAATGCAGCAAAAACACAAAACACATTGAGAGAAAATGTAAAACATACTAACTTGATTATTATGAGTGCTCTGGATTGTGTCACAATTCACTATTAATTTAGACCACATTCCAGTGGCTTCTCCCTTCCCTCTGCATTCTGGACCAATCCATCCCAGAATTACACCAACAATTAAACAAAAAATGTATATGTGCATATATGTATTTTAAAGTCTGCTGCTTGGAGGAAATGTTTCGAATATGGGAGTGTTGTTTTCCACTAGTAACTTGAAATGATGGGCTGATTTTGAAGGCTATTTGCACAATGAATTTCTTCTGGGCATCAGGGACACGCACACAGTTAATACTGTGAACACCATCATGGGCTTAATGGTGAGATTTGTCTCAGCTCCTCCCACCCATGACGGAGACCCCAGTGATGATTAAATCCCCTCATGGAGAAATTGTTGCATCCAGAACCAATTTCAGCTTTGGGAGAGGAGGAATGGCCTTGTGGTTACAGCTCTAGGAAAACTGGGTTCTGTTTCTGCCTCTTTTATAGACTTCCTGTGTGACCTTGGGCAAATCACTTATTCTTTGCCATCTGTAAAGTGAACAAAATGACTTTCCCTATTTCCTCATTGTAAGAATATAAATGTTTTGAGGTAAGATAATCTTAGCTGGTGTTGTGACAGTATGAGGCACAATGGGATCCTTGTCTTAATAGAACTATTGTGAATGTAGTATTTATTTAGGGCATTTTGACATCACTTTGTCCCAAGCAGCTTTTGGAAGGTAATGGAAATAATGCATATAATCAGACTTTTCAGAGGGGTGTTTTTTAGTGGAGTTTTGTCAATTTCTGGCCTCATAGTGTTCAATCAGTATGGCAGACGTATTAAAGAGGGAACACTATCTCTATTTTTCTCTCACAAAGCTGAAAAGCCAAGCTCCAGAGAACCTTTTGAAAGTCTCAGAGAAGGATTTTGTTTCCCAGTAGAAAATTGCTCAGAGGATACCCTACACTGCAACAAAAGGACCGTGGTTTATGTCCACCAGAACAGTGGACAGATCATTCTTGATCTGTGAGGTTTTGATGTACTTGGTTTTCATGCTTGGTGGTGGTAGTAAATTTTGGGCAAAGAATTTGGGATCCAATTTGTTTGTAGCTGGACAGCACAGCTGCAATATCTCTAACCAGTTTGTACCCAGAGGGGATATAAAAGCCCAGCTAAGCACTCCCACTCTGAGTTTCTTGCTTATGGGAGAAGAGCACGTCTCTCAGGGAGGACATCAGCTCAAGCCATTGTCAGTGTGCGTGGGACAATAATTTGAGGGATTAAGTGAGAGACAAAAAGAAAAACTTTGTGATCTGTGCTAGGCAAATCCCATAGGTGCATCTCCTGAATAGCAGAGGTTTTCAAAGGCTGCCTAGGGTGGTCTAACGGCTGAGTCCTGACCCCAGGGGAAGCAAAGTTTAGCAAATATGGGGCTGAGATTGGGGAAGATTCTTCCCTTCCTGAGCAGTTCTTCTCTGACCTCTTTTTATTTCAGAGACACAGGCCGCCTGTGTGCTAATGTTCAGCTGCTCCTCTGAGGAATAAAACCAGATTATGCAGGGTTTGCTCTGGAAAGACTGGAGCTGGGTTCCAGTCTGATAATTCAAACAAAGTTATTAGCTATGGCTCCAGTGTGTCCTTGTTACTTTCTGCCCTTTGTTGTGGTGTTCAAGTGAGGAGATTCATCACCTTATGCTCCTGCCACAGCCTACAGCCCAGCCGAGTCCCTCCAGGACGACTCTGTGAACCCTACTGGTCTTTTCCACTGGCTGGAGACAGAGCCTAATGCAGGTGTTTCAGTGAAACTTATACAATCCAGATGTAAATCCAGTGGCAAGTCCCTCAGGATCAGACATGTCTGGAAATGAACATTATTGGGCTGATAAGATTTCTGAGCATTTTTTCCACAGGAAACCCACTGATTTTCATCTCCGGCTTTGGCATGTGAGCTCCCTAAGGCTCCTGGAGAGGCATACCTTGGATTGTCTGTGACAAGATATGAACAGGAGAGCTCAAGCTGAGGTGAAGAGCCAGGCTGGGATGGCAGTTAGGAAGGAAAAAAACATTCTGTTCTTTACTGCTGGCTTTGCAAATATGTTCAGGAAAGGATTACAATGTCAAGATTGCAATACTAGTTGCATAAGAATCACTGTTTGGAGGCAATAATTTTTGGAGAAAATGCTGATAGAAGAGGCTGTTCACTTCATTCCTGCAGATACACCAAATAAAAAGGGATCAGCTAAACCACAGACAAGCCCCTTCCCTTTTTGGTTTTGTAACTATTCATTTTTTCCCATCAGACCTCAGACCATGGAGCTAAAATTCAGTAATGAAAACCTTCCTTGCAACACATGGCTTTGCAGTGCCCTAGACCAGAATGAGATTGAAGTGCAATGGAGTCGATCCCCAACTCTCCAAACTGCATCAAGACCTACAATGATCTGAGCTTCAGATGAAACTGCTGCAGTGGGACTGATTTCTAGGTGGATGTTTCTCATCTCTCAGTTCCTGAGAGCCTGAGAGGAAGCAGAGAAATGTTATCAATTCCCTCTGCTCCAGACCATCAATCTCTCTCTGCTAGCATACCTGGCAACTCGAAAATGATCAAGTAGCAGCTGCTTTTTGATTTCTTCTCTTATCTCTAATCCACTGTCTCCTGAAATGGTTTGTTAATGCTTTGAGGACATCCTAGCAAGGGGAGTGTGTTTTCCCCTCCAGCCAGCAGGTAGAGCCAGCAAGCCTTGCATTGTGTCACAAGTTAATAGCAATTTCACAGAAACCTGGATAAACAGATTACTTCCTCTCTCCTTTACTCCCCCAGAGAAAGCACCAAGTCCAACAGTAATCCTAAAAACCTGTGAGGGAATGAAACATTTCACAATTGGAAAATACTTCCACAGGTGACCTTCTGTAATGAAGATTCCAGCATTTGCTCAAGTGATTGCACAAGACCAGGAGGTGGGAATCTCATTGGCTGTAAACCATAATCCAAACTATGCTCGCTCCATATTTGGGGTTCTTTTTTAGGAAAGCAGAAAAGAAAATAAATAACACTTTGCTGCTTTCCACAGGCCTGTTCCTTACACTGCAAGGTGGGTGCATGCAAGGCTGCTCTGGGCATGTTTGAAGCCATAGTGCACTTCTTCCTTCTTCTCCACTGCAATCATGACTTTCAGTCATTATCTTTTGGCATATGAAAGTGAAATCAAGGTGGTGTGTCCCAAAATCTCTGTTGTTTGGGGTAGCTCCACACCACAGGCAGCAGAACTTCACACTGGCTGCCACCTGTGTGCTTCAGTTTCCATCAAAACTCACCTGCCTGTCTCACAGTCAGGGAAATGGCCTTAAACAACATGTTTTACAAAAAAACTACACTTCAGCTTGTACTGCACAGTGTCATACCTAAGACAAAACCTAAATAATTCTACAGGCAATAGTTAAATATAAAGAAAATAAAATGTCTCATGATAGCATGTGTACACAAACAACATTGTTCATATTTGTGAATCCTTAGACTGCTCCACTTCAGCCTGTGATGACTTTTCATTATTTGATTTTAATATAATTAATGACCAAATGTTTAATTTCTTATTTCAAAAACATAAATGACATTATAAACAACATGTAATATTTATACAAAACTTGTAGTTACTCTTTTTCTCCAGTGTTTTTAAGAAACCTTTTGAATTGCTCTCCACTCCAATTTCTAAGCTTTCTCAGCACAATCACTTACCTCTGATAGGCACAGTTTTTCAGAAAGAGGTCAAGGATGGTGAAAGTTGCTATCACATCACAAGAGTTGATAGTGCTACTTTCCTCTCAATGCTTTCTTTTGCTTGCCTTGCAAGGCCTCTTTCAGTTCCCTTGACCCCTCTGCCCTGCTCCTTTCTACTGATACAAGAGAATTAATAATAGAGCTCCGGTTTTCACTGGAGCTGCACAACCACTGGGATATGGCAGTAAAACACACAAGCAAACGCTCACAACAGCTAACCCCTCCACCTCCTGAAATCCATTTTCCTTGATGCCTTTGATCTGGGGCAGGTGGGAAAGAAAGCAAAAGGCCTCTGGGAGAATTATGACTGCAGTGCCTTCCTAGGTGGCACAGCCGCTTTGTTGAGACTCCCTGTGCCATTAATGGCTCCTTTGTGCCAGAGTGTATCAGACCACCAAGGCATTTACCCAAAGGCAGTGTGTAGAATAAAAAGTAACATTTTGCTCCTTCTTTCTGAAGGTCAGATTCATTTCAGTCACACAGCAGCTCATGCACAGGCAGTCAGGTAATGGGACAGCAGACTGGGGGAAGAAGTAGTTTTCTCACCTGTTCTGTGGGAACAGCCGAGACTCCTCACACAGATGGGCCCTGCTCTCTCTCCCCACTCCCAACCCGCTCCTAATTTCCTTAAACCACTTGATAAAACCCCTTGTTATTCACCTTCCAAAATTCACTAGAAGAGAGAAATAGCTCATCTCTTTGCACAATGTTACTGTGAATAAACACCCAGCTCTGATCATGGATATTTTCTGCTATTGCAGTTGTGTCTTGCCAGGATGGCCAAAGTTCTGTTAAGTCTTCCCATGATTTGCAGATATTCCATGCTGGACAGGTGTTATGGCTAGCCCTACATCAGGTGTGTGCAGGAGAGGACAAAGAACCATGAAAGTTCCTAATATTGTGAAGAATGTTAAAGGGCAGAGGTTTTCAGAAGTGGTGGTTTGCATCTAGCGGAGGTAAGTGAGGAATGGGTAGGTTGTAAAACTCCTTCTGCATGCTCTGCCCTATCAGTGGTGTCAGGTATAAGGAAACTAATTGTAGCTGAGCAAAGAAAAACCAGATTCTTCTACAGAAATGACCTCCCTCTGCTTCTCTGACCCACTCACCCTCTCATCCTGCTCCTGCCACCTCCTGTCCTCCCCTTGGGTTTGGCACTAATCCACAGACCACTGCAGTGCAGTTGTGTCTGTTCCATGGAAGAGTGTGGAACCAGTTGTGCAGGACACGTTTAAGAATGCTTTCAAACTGCATGGAGGGTGTCCCAGGGAAGAAACCTGCTGGATGTGCCTCAAGAAGTGCAAAAGCTGTTTTAAACCAAAGGCTGAAATGTGACTTTTGAGTTAGTCTGCCCCTTTTCCAGCTGCCTGGCTTTGAAGAGAAACACAGATGCATTATTTCCCCATTTTTCCTGAGTCTCCCAGAAACCCTTTACAGTGAAGATTGCTGACACAAGTGCTGAAGAGCTGGGTGTCCCAGGCAGTGTTCAAGTGGAATTTCCATTTACAGTCACCATGGCTTTGGAAAAGTCATTGTATTTTTGAAACAAAAGAAACAAAAAATAAAAATATCAAGGGCTGGTGATGTATCTCTGTATGATCTTCTGTGACAAATTCCAAGCAGGACCAGAGAAAACCATTCAGACTAAACAGAAAAAAATTATGCTTGAACCCGTGATTGTTAGACTGGCTTGACTTCTCAAATCTGCTGCATCTGTGAGTGAAGTATTGAAATCGGAAACTGAGAGCGATTCCTTTCCCCAGCTACCATTCTTAGACAGCACTGCTCTGTTGTGTAACCCCCTGAAGACATTAAAATGTCTTTCCCTTCCTGTAAGAAAAGATTTTCTTTTCCTTCTCTTAAGACATTAATTATAGGGTCACTGACTTTGGCAGATTACTTGCTAAATTGAGTTGCATCAGGATATCCTATATTTTATTGTGATGACCACCCAATTTGACAGCCACTTGGGCTTGACCTGAGATTTTCCAACACTGAAATCATGACTCTTTCAAGGGAGAGAATTTATGGCTGCTCTAAAGTGATCTAAGAGCACTGAAGAAAGCCACAAGTACTCACCTTTCTCCAACTCATGGCCATATGGACCAGCTCCTCCTTTTGTCTCAGCATCAGCAATCACAGAGCTGCATGAGGAGTTCAATCTGTTTGGTGATCTCTCTTTTTTTTTTTTTTTTTTTAAAAAGTAACAATTGCAAATTTCTTCTTATTAGAGTGGCTGAAAGCTGGATCAAAGAACAGCACTGAGTCTTCCATAACTGTGGTTGTCACCCTAAGAAGTTCACAGGAGTAAATGCCTGCTCTGGCATCAGCAAGGTCCTGATGAACTGCGGGAGAACCAGTATTTCCTCATGGACCCCGTGAGTGGACCATGGGAAAGCACTGGAGAGATGTGATCCTCAAATCAGGTCAGTATCTGCATTGCACAGAACTACCAAACCAAGGAATGGCGCTCGTCACCCACCCACCTGACCCAGGTAGGAGCTCAGAAGGGGCAGCAGAAGAAGCTCAGGTTTGTCTCAGAGCAGAGGTTGGTTCATGTGGAAGAAGCTGCCCCTGGGTTCCCATAAGTCTCTTTCTCATCCTTTGTTTTCACCTCTCTGTCTCTGGTTTTATGTGGCACAGATTCAGAGCCATTCCCTGGACTGCCATAACCCCTCACTCTTCCACTGAGTCTTTTGAGTACATCCCATTATCAAACTGAAACAAGCTCTCTGGCATTTAAAAATGAGATTAAAAAAAAAAAACAACAAAAACCCAAACATTCCACTAGTGTTTTGAAGTTGATGATAGATAATATCATAATTTGGTAGCTATGACAACAACATGATATAATACAGAAATTCAGCCTTACCCGTGCTTGGTGGAAAAAGAAGTGGCAGGGGTTTTAATTGCCCCACCTGCAGGGAGGGTGTGAAACCCCAGGGTTGGTGGAGATAACCCCTGGCTGTAGTTTCAGATAGACTCAGTGTGCTTGCAGAGTCGTGGGCCTGGCTGAAGCATTTCTTCATCAACAGGCACCATTTATCACCAAGATATATCTGAGTTCCAAGAGCGACAGAAGGAAAACACTGGCAATGTTTTCATTAAAAGGTACAAAAGATTTGCAGTGTAGCTGACAGAGGCCATATGTGACCTGCTTAGCGTTCAGTAAGGCTGATAAAGAGCAAAAGGAGTGTCCTGTGAAGGTAAAACTATACCTTACCTTAATGAACAGCAACTCGGGGTAGGAGGTAGGAGAGGATGATCAGATTTCCTCTGACCTGGAGTTCAACTTCTTTGGATGCAACCAAGAGTGGCTGAGATAGCAAGGTATCTCAGCATAAAAGGAATGAGAAAATGGTGAGACCCTTTCTTCTTTCTTAAGGGAAAAGCTTGGCCTGGAGCTTTTCACAAACTGCCAGCAGCAGCAATGATCTGCATGCAAGCCACTATGTTTTGCATGTCACAGCAAAATCCTACCAGGAGAAGCAGTGGGATAAGTAAAAAAGTGTCCCTGTTTTCACAGGTTGAAGGATTTTGAAGGCGTGGAGGAGCAAAACCCACCCATTCCCCCAGCCAGCCTTGCACATCCATTTTACATGCATGTGATCAGCCATAGCAGTGGCCACGAGCAGCATCACCAATCAAGTCCTCTGTTCCTCTGGGCTTTGCCAGGAGTCCTGAGGTCAACATCTCATCTTCTCATCTTATATTCCAGACACACAGAAGTGCTAAAAGGCTTTAGGGAGAAAGACTGTTTCTTAGAGTAAGGAAGAGCCTGCTCTTCTCTAACCTCAGTCAAGACTAGATGTCCATCAGTTCTGTTCATCTTATTGCTATTCTTCCCATCTGCCTGCTGCACACAACTGCTGCATTTTGCCTGACTTTCCTCAGTTACATTTTGACAGAATGTTTCATATTTGACACCTTTTATTTCATTCTCATGTTTTCAGCTGCCTCTGTGAAATCAATAAAAAATCTTACTGGTGCAGCATAACAGACGTGGTCTGTACAATCATTCCAGGCACAAGTGAAGAAGGAAACAAACCTTGACCTTATTTCATGCTGTTGAAAAACACTTGAATAAATCCAAACATTTTCTCTAAGTTAAAATGAAGGTCAGGGATAGAGGAAGAGACTTGAAGTTGCTTCATTCCCTGTAGACTTGAGATCAGAGTAAACCACAGCTTGCTTGTAACACCAGCCACTGACAAGGAGCCAACCCTGGGGTGGCACTTGGCAGTGTTCAATCCAGCCAGGCCAGAGGCTGTGATTCTTCTGGCTCAAGGCATTTCAGTGCCAATTCACCTGTCAGTGTCTGGGGCCCTGGTTACAGCAGTGCTGCATGGAAAACACTGCCAGTGCTTTATCAATTAGGCACATGAACCACAAAGAGCTGAATGTCCCCACAGTTAAAAGGTTAATATAAATAACTGTATTTTAAAATGGTATTTATTGTTTCCTGAAGTAGCAGCCTTTCACAGCCTCATGGTTCTGTGGCTGGAATATAGTTTCACAGAATTTAAGTGGGCACTTGTTTAGGTGTGTGTGGGGAAGATGTATGTTACAGCATCCTGACACCTTCTCCTTGTATATCACATATTACTCTCCTCACCCCTGCCCTCTGCTCTCCTCCTTCACTGCCCCATCTGTGCAAAGGAGCCTTTGTAGGGCTGGCAGGGTCAGTGATTAATTACACAAAGACAAACAGAGTTAATATTCTTCCTGGATAGAACTAGTTACTCAAGTGTTTGCTTTTATAGACCTCAGATTGATTGTTTCAGGGACAAATCAGTCTAATTGAAAAGACCGTTTGTTTTCAAGAAAGGAAAAACAACATGTTTGTGCCTCATGGGTTTGGTGGGGTGGGGATTTTTTTCCCTCTCCTTCTAAAAGGGGAGTCAGTGAAAGAGTTGTGCATATTGTTGCACCCTCACTGGACATCACAGCTACCTCTTCAGCTGTGCTCCAGCCGTTCCCAGACCATTTCCCCTTTCACACAAGCTGTTATTTCTCTCACCAGCACTTCATGGAGGATCCTGGGGTGTGAGGTAGAGGCTATGGATATACCAAAAAGTTCCAGTCCCAGCCCAACATGGTTTAGCTGAACAAAGGCAGGAATAAAGAAAGGGCACAACTTGCTCAACAGCACAGGGGTACATTCACGTCTTTTACTTGTATATTCTCTGAATCAATTCATGGAGCTCTCACATCTGGGAACTGAAAACAAAGTGACATATCATTTCTGCTCCAATGCACTCAAAACACTTTACAGCCTTTCTGCTGCCTGAGTCTGGTGTGTCACCTCCTACTCTTTCCTCTCTATGGCACCTCAGCATCTCAGAGCACTTTGAACTACTTTGTCTCTACTTGCAGCCCACCCTCTCTGATGTCTTCTTTCACTGGTGTCTCCTCTGACCTTTTTCATTTGTATTTGTTCCTTTCCAGTAGATTTAAGCACACAGGATTGGACTCATGGGGCAGCTGTAGAACAAGAAAGCTGCCTAGGTGCCATAACATAAAGCACTGACAAAAGACAAGGGACAAGAGAGAGTTGGCATGAAATGCTCGACTGGGCCCTTCACCCCTGAGGAACCTGTCGCAAGGGACTGAAAGTAAGACTGTCTCAGGAGGGACCTGGAGTATTGCTACACCAAGACATCCAGGAGTGTAGACAGAGGCTGGGCAGCTGATCTCCAGCTCCTGATCCCGCTTAGAGTGCTGACCTACTCAGTTTATGCCTGCATCACTGCCTACATGACTTCTTGGGAACGGTCCAAAGAAGTTCTTGCTGTGGAGTTGGGCTTGTGAGTGGGCAGGACACTCACAGGCCATTTGATTCAGATTACTATTAGCCAGGCAACTACTGGCCATGATAATACAGGAGGCAGATGAAATTCTGTGTCCTTTGTCACATGGAGCAGCAGACCACTTCCCATCTTGGACTTCAAAAATCTCTCACAGAGAGGAATCCCATCAGTCTGCTCCCTGCTGCCTATCCTCTGAGTGAAGCTACAGGACATGAAAACTACCTTCCATCCTGGTTAAATATAATCAATCCTAAAGGCATGCAGCTGCAAGGGGCTGGAGCACAGAGGAATAGGAGGCATTTCCTAAGGAAGGTGATGTAGTACAAGGGCAGGAGGTTGATCTGAGACTGAAGTGGCAGAACAGCCCCAGAAGTTCTAAGAACAAACATGAGAGAAGCATCAGCAATTGCCAGGGAAGAATTAGTAGCATCATCCTCAGGAAGAAAGAGCAGAGGCTTTGCAGGCAGAAGGGCTTTAGCACCATGTGCAAAGAAACCATCTCCTGCCATTGCTTTTCATCTTCTTGTTTTCAGCTCTGCTTGGGAAAACACAGCAATATAGTCATTCTTCATAATAAACACACATAGCATCCACTTCTTTGCCAGTGAAAATAACACTGCAGGCATTTTGCTAACTAGTTAGGTCTGAGAGGAATAGAAATATCACAGCTGAATTAAGAAAGAAGTGAAGGCAAACCCCAATAAGACAAGTCTGGCTGAATTGCTGTCTAGCATTTTTGTTCTAAAGAAAAAAAGGTTTAATGCAAGTTTCTCCATTCACCACCACCACCCCCAAAGTCAGGTGAGCATTTTCCATTTTGAAAGAATAAAAACCATAAAGACAACAAACACTTTTTCATGAATACCCACACCAGGCAATTAGTCAGCTCTTCATTAGGCCATGACAAAGATAATGGCATGCTGTTGCCTCCCGCACTTTGACTTAGGACAAGAAAGCCCAGCAGCACCTTGTAAATCCCAGCACTGCTGACAGCCAAAATCAGCAGCAGCTCATTCCCCTGGGAAAAAGAGTTGTGAGAAAGGTGCTGAGCTTTCCTTACCCATATGCTTTCTGTTCTCACTACATCTATTGCTTCACCTGCTTTCTGTTCATCTCTGTCACAAAATTCACGTGTGAGAGCCCAGAAGTTAGAAGGATTTTCCTTTTCCCTTCCTCACTTTCCCCTCCCTCAAGAGAAGACACTCATAAGTGTTTGAGCATTTTCTTACAAAGGGCTTTTCTTCAACTCCTGACCTTGCCTTGCGGTCCCTCCCTTTTGTTCGGAATGAATTATATGGTGTCAAGTGTCCTCCGCAGCCACCCCTGCTCCAGTCCAGCACTGCAATGTGCAGGAGGTGCATGGTGGAGACAGAAGAGTGCAGAGAGAAAAGGAACTACCGAATATTAAAAATTGCTGACCCTTCACAATTGTTAACACTGACAGAGAATATATTTTTCATGTGGGAGAGCTGGGCAATTTTCACAAAATTGCTATGCTGTTTGGTGATCAGGCTGAAATTCAACTGCAATAACATGCTCTCCAGTTTCCTGCCTAAATTCCGAGAGGTTTGGAGGTGAAATCACAAAGGCTGACACCTTTGATCAAACCTTTCTTGCTATTGGCAGGAGTCGTTGCTCTGAATGTGACACACCTCGTTATGAAGGTAACAACAATAACTTCCCTCCTTCAATTTCAGGGCTGATTCCTCAGAAAGCACCTGCTGGTACTGGGGAAATGGAGAAACACTGCAGAGCAACGGCATCTCCCCAGGCTTGGTGGGAGCAGTCAGTGAAAATTATTTGGAACATTTGCCCTTTCTCTGTTTCGCTTGCTGCTATAATTTCTTATTTCTAGTTGCTGATAATAACCATCAGGCTGATAAGCAACAATTCCTCTCTGCATGTTGCAAAGAAAAGGGGAGGGGAAGGGAGGGGAGGAGCTTTGTCTGTTTGAAGTTCTCTGCGGCTGTTTAATTTGTTGACCAGCTAGGCACCTCACAGGACTCATGTTTCAGTTTTTCAAGCCAAGTGTAGTGTTGCACCAAGCATCCCCCCTCCAAAATATCTACATAACTGCTATAATGAAGCCCTCTTTCTAATCCTTTTCTCACCCACAGAATGGAAGAAGTTGATAGAAGAAAAGGCATGCCATGATTTTTTTCTCTCTTCCTGTTGCATTTGTTTTATGGCATCTTATAATGCTGTTCCATAACCTTGTGTCATGTGCTGAATGCCTTTTTATGAAACCATGATTTTTGCTTCAGGAGTGCACAGCAGTCGATAGGAGCATTTTGTGGTCAGATATGGCTACTGTAAATTTTACTGAATTTGAAACAGACACTGAGAGGCAAATCACTTTGCAGATGTCAGGGCAATTTGATCTGCAAAAAACCTGCACTCACTTTGAAACGTTAGAAAATTTTAGATATCTTAAACAATCCATAGAAGTTAAATGTTCTTGCTTACTTATAATCACAACCTTGTGGCTCACAGAAAGATCTTGAGGATTTGAGTCAAGGTGTGTATGTCCTTCCTAAGGATACATGAATGCAATAGCAGGTAAGGTGGACATTCGTTCCCCAGCAGATCTGACATTAAATTTATGGGAAAGGAAATAAAAGCAGGGCAAAGGTTTAGTGATATTTTCCCAGAAGAATTGTTTCCCAGAAGAGATTGATTCGTGCAGTCTTAGGAAAAGTAAGAAATTAGGGGATCTTATTCGTGTCTTCCACTATCTCTTGATAGATTTGTAGGGAAGAAAGAGACAGACTCTTTCCACAGGTGCACAACAAGGTGAGAGGCAAATGGCACAAGTTGGAAGAAAGGAAATTTTGGTATGATAAGAATTAGGAAAAAGTAATTATGAGGGTAGTCAAAGGATGAAAAAGGGTCAAAGAGGCCTTCAAATCTCCATTCTTGGAGCTATTCAACACCAGACTCAACAGAACCCCAAGCAACTTTCCAAAGGGGTTTTGGACCAGAAGCTCCAGAATTCCCTTCCAACCTAAATTACATTATGGCAAGCTATGGAATACATGGTTTTGATTTATCATGTTCCCTGTTCTGACCAAACATACAAAGATCAGTCACTGAGCCTTGGCTTAGCTGAACTGTCCAATTTAAAAACAGAAAGAATGTTCAGATTAGAATGCCACTGGCTGGGGCAGACAGATCTGTGGTGTTCACTCTGTTCTCTGGATGCATCCTCAATACACTGTGTAACTGCAGGCGTGCCTGGGAATGCTCTAATGCAACAGATTTCACATCAACAAGGTATTTTTTCATTTTTCTGAGATATTGAGAGGTTTAGCAATGGCTGTTTTGAGGTCCTTCTGAGACAACAGCCAAAAGAAAATTATTACTTAGGGTGATCATACTTCTATAATGAAAATCTGTGCATTTTTAGCAACAGTATTTCTCATGATTACAAAACAGTCTAAATGCCCTTTCTATGGTCTTCTGAAAAGGTCGGCTTTTTCTTATGCCTCAACATGTATATATTTCTCAGAGCAAGGACATAGGGGTTTGTTTTGCCAAGTAACACCACATTCTGATGAGACTCATTATTGTGGCTGATTGGAAAAGGCCATCTCTGTCACTGAAGTAAAGGTCATTATTTTGACATTTGGATTTCAGCCTCCACTAGGGTCAAAGAGAGAAAAAAATACTTAAACTTGTAGAGGATGTAAATACTGGGAAAAAGGAAAAAAAAAGGTTTTTTTTTCTTCATAAATCAGAACAAACCCTATAGTGCACACCTACACAGCTGCATATTCAGGAAAAGGGAGACTGGACAGGCCAAGGGCATGAGGTTTAGATTTCCTGAAAAGCACCAAAGGAGTTCTTTAAAAAGCAGCCATTTATCTTCACCTGAAAAAGAAAAAAAAAAAAAAAAGAAACCCAAAGAAACCCACACAAATGTCAGGACACCAAGCAAAAGGTTCACTTTGACCCAGTGAATATCCTCAAAATCTCCTTCACTCACATTGAACACATCCCACTGTGAGCAGATCAGATCAGGCTGGAACCACAGAGGAAAAACTGAACAAACAGTGGGTTGAGTGCATTTCACACATCTGCCTTTGCCCATCACCAATGGGGTTCACCTTTCTTGAACACCTGACATCCTGCTCAACTCCGGGTCGCTTCCTGAACACTGTTTTGTTACAAGAATTGAACACTGATTATGTTGCAATCAGTTAACCAGAAAACACTTGCATGAGCCAGATTTTCTAAAGGAAGCTGCTGAACAATAAGAAAAACTATGTTATATCTCACAAGAACTGAACCAGAGTGAGAGAACTGCAGCATATTGACTGCAGTTTAAAACACTTCAGTTTCCACATGTTAATTTCTCATTATTTTCTCCCAGCTTAAAATTTCTTGTAAACCAAATTGGAATACTGACATGAAAAGCCTGGGAGTTCATTACCTTGATGTATCACTAGCATTCCTGTTCAGGAAGTCAAAATCAGGAGGTCTTCATTTTAAGCCAGAAAATCTCTTCGGAGGGTAAGATTGTAGAAATTCTAGAGGACTTTCTCATCACTTCATAGCATGAAAACATCCTGCCATTACATAGAAAGCAAGGCTCTACATCAGAAGTTTATTCCAAGCTATTCTCTTTTGACCTGCCTCTGAGCCAAGCCCCAAATTTAACATTCAATGCTTGAATCATGTATTACAAGATAAAACAAAGTCCCCAACGTCCTCCTCCCTGCTCCAGCTATATAAATATAAAATTATTTCAGGCAGAGAAGTCACGAACAAGCCAAGCACAACAGGGCCATGATGTGCAGCCTGACATTGTTGGCTCTAAATAAACAAACAAACAATTGCACATTCATTTTGACAAACATTTGAAGAGCTGCGCTGCACAGAAAGAAGAGTCCAGGGGCCAGTTATTTGTTTCCAGGCAAGTACATTGGCTTTGGTGAAGTTACTCAATAGGTTTGCTGATCCATTTTGCTTCTCACTTCCAGCAGTATCCAAGCACATCTGAATCCCATTCTCCTGCTAACCATTTCCTCTCCCCCTGTACAAAAGCAGCCCTAACATAAGGAGCAGCAAAAAGATCAGGCTCTGTTATCTTTTCTGCCTGCTCCAATATTTCAAGTACTTCAGGGGCTTGCTAGTTCCCTTGAACAGCAGCCATTTCTTGGTTTATTCAGCATAAATTATACAATTATGTTTCATATCATCACAAGGCATCCGCAAATGAATAGCAGACACCCCTTTGCACTCAGCCTGTTTAAACAGGATGCCGACAGAGGAAAGAATGTGTAATACAATGACTGCACACTATTTCCAATGGCAAGAGCCCTTTTACACCTGCATAAATAGATCTGGGCCTGGCTGGTTGCACAGGAATGGTCTCTTCCAGTTACATGCCCAGCTGTTACACCAGCCTTTGTTTTCTTTATGGCCTGGTGTGCTGCCATACCTTCCACAGTGAATTAAGCCGCTTACCTGAGTGATTACCTTTGTGAAAGGACAAGTAAAAATAGAAAGGAACCATATGTTTTAAAGATCTTACTGGAGCTATCCAGTACAGCAAAGATTCACTGAATGAATGTGCTGCTGAACCTGAGCCTTCAGTTGCCATAGAAGTGAAAAACAACTTGTTTCGTTCCTTCACTGCCTATTGTGAAATTTGCTACAAATTATAGTTCCAGTGTCAATAGACTTAGATTTTATTGACCACTATGTGTCTGAACTCTGACTGAACATCTCTGTTCATAGTTCAGTTGCAAGCCATAATCTTCAGCTTTCACCCAGGATCACATTCTCCCTCCTCACATCAACTCTTCAGAGAACTTTAGCAGCTCTTCTTATCCCCTATGGTGGCGTCTGGCCCAGGTATTGCTAACAGTGATGTGGTGGAGTCTGGGAATGAGATGGGCCCCCTTGGACATTCAGATGGATCTCCCTGCACACCAAGACCTTGCCTAGTTATTACCAGACTTTCTGATCAGGTCCTTGAACAGGCCAGCGGTGCACACTCTTTTTCAAATGAATGACTTGCTAAATCCTGGAGGGAACCTTTCAAGGAAATAATGAGGAACCCTATTCCATCTTCAGTATCAGAGGTGCTGCCCCAAATATAACCATGTCAATAAAAGCTTTGTGTAAAACTTGTCATGAATACACTGAGGGAGAGAAAAAAAAATAGAAGAAACATGAATTCTCCAGACACTGCCATATGGAAGGATGAAATGCCCCATCATCAGCTGTCAGCTGTCACTGGATGATCAGAAGACTTTGATATTTAAAACAGACCTTTAAACAAGATGCAGTGTTAGATTAAAAACTATAAACCTGTTTAATTGTTTGGCATTATGTAAGGAATGGTTTGTTTAATTAGAAGGTATTTGGCAACTTGTTAGACTGTTAAATGTTTGACAATATGCCAGTCAGACCCTGGGAGCAATAATGGCAACATCAGAAACGTACATGTTGTGCAGTTTGTGCCACATGTGTGGTAGGTCTCCTGTTGGACCATTCTGAAGTGGAATTTAAGGGCTGGAGAAGGTTTCAGTTGAGCAATGCAATTATTTTGCAAAATAGTTACTGTGAGAGCAGTCATGAAGGATTTGCCCAATCTCATTTCAGGCAGGATACCTCTAGTTTTGGTCCTTGGGATCTCACACGTTTATCCTCTACACTGGAGGGCTTGGCCCTGCACACACTGGATCTTTTTTACTCACCCCAGCATTTATCAAAGCATCTCTCTAAATCAGGCTTTTAATGGCCAACTGTTACATCTGCTTGAAAGAGGTGAACAGACAAAAGTCTTTGAGATAAAATGCTACTTCTATAGTGCATCAGCTTTTCTGCGACTGTCAGCGAAGGACAGGACACCACAGACATGGGACAGCACAACACCCACCCAGACAGGCACGAGTGAACCATCCACATGCAGACATTTCTGCTCATGTTATCGTGTTTCCTGCATGTTTTAAAAAGTGAATGTTAAGTGGATACCAGCACAGTTCTTTGCCTTTTCGGTGGGGGAAGCTGACTTCATTGTATTGAACATGATAATACAAAAATAAACAGGTGACTACTCAGTAATTTCCCTGATTGAAAATGTGAAAGGAGCAGGTCCTCTGGGGTTATATCAGGTAACCCAGCTTCCACTTAGAGATGCTTTTCCTTGTATATTTTTTTCTGGTCATTCTGAATTTGTTCTAGCAGAGAGAGAAACTGTAATAATGAAAAATACATGGACAGAGCTGCTCAAAAAACATCAGTGCACAGTTTCATGTTTGACACTGGCAAATTTGAATCCAGCTTGGCTCACTGAAGCATCTTGATTGCAACAACTACATTTTTGGCATGAGAGAAACAATAATTAATCATTTTGATTACTTTCCCTTTGTTCTTCAAATGCTAAAATATATGTGTCAGTGCTAGTGTTCTGATTTGCTGTTTGAACATGAATATACATCAGTCATTACAGTACATTAATGTGTGCATCCTTCCATACTTGACACTATGTTTCAGAATTGAATGGAACAAATTATCTTGAAGTTCATTTTGAATAAAGACATTTCAAAATATTTGAATTCTTTGCAGACTGGAAATTTTGATGATTTGAACCATTTTTAATTAAAAGCACATAGGAGCAAAATACCTGTGTAAACTGTAAACATTTGGCCCAATTTTAGTTTATCTTTTCTTTGATATCACACAGGAGGGTAATTAATTATTTTTAATATTTTTCTCTAAAACTGTTATCTTTTTGCTCAGTAAGCTAATAAACCTGAGGTATTTGACTTCTACTCCCACTCTAGTTACCCATTGTACTGTCAGCAAGTCCCTTCCATGTTTTGTGCTTACATTCTCCTAAAGACCTTGAGAGATGTTACCAACCAAATCTTCCTCCATCCTGCTTTTAAGGATCTACAGTGGCAGAGACTCCAAACCCTTCCCAGACAATCTATCCCTGTGGTGTTTTTCCCATCCCCTTAACAAGGTTTTCCTCCTGTCTAACCCAAACCGCCGCTACTGCAATTTAATCCTATTACTTCTTGCCTTATCCCCAGTGGATATGGAGAAGAGTTCATTACCTCTCTCCTTGTGGCAGTCTTTAACATACTTGAGGACTGTTATCATGACTGTCTCACAGTTGTCTTTTTTCTAGACTAAACAATCCAAGTTCTGTCAATATTTTTCAAAGAAGTTCTATTTTCAGTTCTTCTCATAATCTTTATCATTTCCCACTGGTTCCTCTATTTTTGTAGCCACCACTCTCTTTTTGCCACCCTCTTGGTTTTAACTTTGTAGCAGGAATGATTTTTGTCCAGGTGCACTTGTATCAGCTGTCACAATTCAAACTTGCTGTGGTGTGGCATTGCTGTCACACCCCAGTAAAAAACAGCAGAATTCCATGAACCACATCCCTGGAAGTTACTGATGTAACATCAACTCATCTATAGACATAGGGCTCTATGAGGAAATATGGATGGATTAAATAGCAATAGTCAGCTCGAGCTGATCATTGGCATGAAAGTGCTTTTCTCTGCTTTGGTTTTTTTTTTCTTCTCTTTTTCTTTATTTTCAAAGCAGAATTCTAATGAAAAAATGTTAGAATGTGGTCTATAAGCTAAACTTGTCTGGAAGTTGGTTGCCTTTGAAAATATTGGGAGGCATAGTTTTCAGGTCAAAATAGTGATTTTTATTTTATTAAAATCAACTGTTTGAAAATCTGAAATTGCTGGGGGAAAAAAGAATGCCTGGCAAGTACGCCTAAGTATATGAAAACCACCAACCAGGTCTTTAACTTGTGGTATGCATGCTATTTCCATCTGTGTCACTAGCAAACATTTCAGCAAACTACTCTGATCTAGTATCTTGAGCAACAGACTTTGCCACATCTATTCTACTCCTAAACTTATTCCCCAGAATCACCATGAAGTGACAGATATAACACACCAAAGGTGACTAACATTTATGGTGTTCCTCTACACACAAGAAAACAAGGTGTCTGTTATATAAATCTGAGCTCTTTTTTTCATGCCATATAGATCTTCAAATAAATACAACTTTTAAGGGAAGATAATCATTTCAGCACAGTCTGAGTATGGAGATTTGGAGAAAAGAGGTAAATATTTATTCCAATATTTATTTCTTGGAAAGTTGTCTCTACAAACTGTTCCAGGCTGTAAATTCCTCTCTGAAAGCCAGTCACGGGCATATCTCAGATACATTCAGAGTGTGCTTTTGTTTCAGATAAGGTATAAAACCTTCAGAGGCTTATCTGTGTCTCCTCTTAAGGTCTTCAGTTTGCAAAACTAAGTTGCAAGTAACTTGACAAAGAGCTTCCATACCTGATTTTTTTTCTACTTTTCCTTGCACTGAAATTAGAAGAGTGTTTGAGATTATTCCTCCAGCACTGTCTTTTGCTGGCCCTGACTAAACATGGGAAATGCAAGAGAAAGCAAAATTGAGCCACTGGATACTAAAAGGGAACACATGGAATTACTGGCAAATTATCCCAATGGACCTGGTTTAGCAAAACCCAAGTGACTTGGGCCCAGGAGAAACTTGGTTTAAGACGAGCTGTGGAGGAGATCACACACAGCAGAGTCACTGTGACAATCTCTGCATTTCCTTGCCCCTCTGCAGGGCATGCTGATAGCAAAGGAGATCCTGCCCTTTGTTTATGTTTTAATAATGCTAAAATGTTGACTAGTTCACCTTTTCCACCAATTACTGCGGGTCCAAAAAGTCCAGAGAACTGATGTGCTACGGCTACAGTGAGCATATGGGCAGCTGCACTCCATTGTTGCTGTGCTCATCCAGACATTGGGCACTCCAGCACAAACCAGGCAGTCATAGCACAGTCAGGCCTTTGGCTCAGTATCTTGCTTTGCTGGGTATGACTCTGAAAAAGAAGTCTTCCATGTTTACACTAAAAATAAATTCTGTTGAAAAAAGAGCATCTCAGGCCTTGGGAAAAAGGCAGACAAACAAACCAATCAGCCCTTTAAGTTTGTTTTGAGAAAAATCCTGCCTTGCCTCATGGATGTTGTGTTCTCTCTCATGGCATCACTGGCAATGCTACTTGGGAATATCCCTTTTCTGATGGCAGTCTTAGACATTGTACCTGCTGCATCAAAACCTCCTGTCCTCAGGTGATGTGAGCTGTAGGTTGACTGAAAAATCTACTTCTTTAATTTCTGAATGGAACTGGAAACAGCAATGATAAAAACCAGATTGTATCCTCAAATTGGCACCTGAAGTGTTCCTCCTTCCAGGGATCCAGTCTCAGAGATCATCTCTGATGAGCCTTCTCAATACAGCCAGCTGGTTAGTGAAGGAACTGTGGAATTTTACTGACATTCATATTGCTATCATCACCGTTTAACATTAACAAGGGCTTGGGACCTTTTGCATATCCCACTCTCTCCATGAGCACAGAACACATTAAAAAATTATGGTCTCAAAAACCTTGTTATCTAACTGGCAAATGAAAAAAAAAAAAAAAAGAGCTCATCTCCAAAACCACAGAGGAGGAGGGTTGGAAATCTAAGACAGAGACAGGTTTGGGGTTTTTTTGCAATAAAACTAGTGCTGGAAAATACTGGACCTGTTAATATAGCACTGACTAGACTACATGACTACATACAGTTTTAGCCTTTAGTTTGGACATTTCAGCTCCTACATCCTATGTTTTACAGGTGGTCAGTACCCAGTGCTTTTTATCAAACAGGATCAATTCAAATGCCAGGTAGAGAGAAAACTTTCCTTGGCATCACCCATGAGTTCTGCCCTTCTCCTTTGGAGCATCCTTCCTCTCCCACCAGAGGGGCAATCCAACTGAAGTCAGAGAGAGAGGGTTTCTCATTATCTGTTCATCCATCCCAGTGTCAGGGGAAACCTCCTCTTCCTCACAGCTTCTGAAGGGTTTATGGTAATCAGAAAGACCTTGTGCTTTTCCTCCTGGCGTCAGCAACTTTCCCCTTTTATCACATTTGTTGCTGACTCCTTCCAGTCTGCTGCTCCTTGCAGCTGTCTGCCAAAACCAATATTCTCACAGCTGCCAGAGGCAGCTTAGACTGGCACATCATAAAAGGCAGCAAGGGCCACATTTCCAGATTAAAATAAACCCAGGCACTTCAGCGCCTTCTGACAATGTGTTTGACATGCCTGTACTGTGGCCTCACTACTTGGCTCTGACGGGACACAGACATGCCCATGGCAGCTCACATGGGCATCTTGCTCCCTCTCCATATGCCCAGCAGGAGTGGCCCTTGAAATGACACAGTGCATAGTCCTAATCCTGCTCCACCCTCACACCTACCTTCTTTCCTTGGGATTGCAGAGGGCTGTAGTAGAACACCAGACTGCTGCCTTTTGTAGAGCTTATCTCCTAACCTTTCCATGACCATGTGCAGGTACTGTTAATGTATTTATTGATAATGTGTTTATTCTGATACTGGTAGGAATAGGAAGAGACCCTGGTCATTACGGTACAATATATCTTATTTTGGAAGGAAGTTATTCTCTGTGTCCATCCACAACTAGTAGTAAAAGGGAAGAGCATCTCTACACATTCCCAGCCAGAACTACATTCTTCTTTTCTGAGAAAAAAAATGATGAAACTGGCACAGCTGCCTGCAATTCCAGAAGACAGGAATTCATAACCCAGGTGGTCCTTTCCTATTTACTGTTCCAAAGAAAACTTCGGCTCATGAACAATATCTAGCAGGAAAGAAATTCAGTGCAAAACAAGAAGAGCAAGCCCTGGGCAGAACAAGATAAACAGACCCTGAACTTTCTGCTTTGGGTGAAAAATACACTCAGGCTTGGAAAGCATAAGACCTCTTTGCTTTTTCACTTAAGTCAGTCAGTAAAGTAATTTGAAATACTTTGGGGAAGGATCCCAGGGCATATGTTTATGGGTCACTGAGGGGGAGGTGGGGGGGACTCAATCTCAGTCATAGAGTAACAATCAGTGTTTACTGAAAACTCATCCTGCAATGACACAAGCTCCCACATGCCCCTTGGCCTGCTAATAAATAGGGGTACACAGTATGGCACACACCAACCCCTTCTAAGGACCAGCAGTAATCTCAGGGTCTCTCTTTTATGTGTTTCTGCTTCTGACACCATGCAGCAGGCACAGGGTTTTGAGGCAAATGTCAGACTGCCTTGCTGCTTATTTTCCCAGATTCCTACCTTGCTATTGTTCTCCCCATTGTCATATTACAAATTAGTTGACAAGTTTGCAGCATCCCTCCCTGCCTCCTCCCTTCACCCCATGCTAGGATTCTTTAGACACAGAGGATGTTTTTTAGGATCAGTGAAAATTTACAGCCACCAAGAAGCATTGTTCCAACCTCTTGACTGCTACCATCAGGAGACTGGCATCAGTGCTGCTATAAAAACCAAAATCAATCCAAACCCACCCACATTTGTTCCCAGGAAATTAAAGACTGCACCATATCTGGAGCTAGAAGCTGGTTTTCAATATAGTAATGCTGATTAATCATATTTAAGGACATTTCTATCAACTGGAGTTAGGGGATCTAACCAAGATCTTGTTTAGGTTTCTCTCATTCTGCCTCTCCTTAGACCTCTTAGTTTTGGGGAAAATCTTTGGGGATTTGTGTTCCCTGCCTCTTCTGAGGGTGGGAAACTTGTCTTGTGCTAAGTAGCTTATCCATTCATAGCATCTTTATAAACTGATGGCAGAGTTAAAAATTTGCAAATACATTGTTAGATGCATCTTCCTTACTCAGATCCATACAAAATCCTCAAATTTTAACACAGTTATAGAACCAACAAGATGAGTTTTTCTCTATAGGTGCCTGTGTCTCTATATTGAATACTGAAGGAGATCAAACACTGCTTAGATTGGATGTCTAAATTTTGCATGGATAAAGTCAGTGCCACTGTGAAAGCAAAGGCTCTCATAAATATTGGCTGTGGAAGCCAAGAATATTATGGCTTTGAACCTATCAACTGTCACTTATATACTTCATTAGCAAAGGACTTTCTTCTCTTTTTTTAATTTCTTGGAGTTGCTTCCTAATTTTTGAGTGAAAAATTTTCCCATGAGAAGGCAGGGCATCATCTCATTCAAAAGTCTTCTCTAGGAAATGGTTGATTTTCAGAGGAATTTTTTTTCCCGAGGAAAACTAAGATAAAATATTTCCCATCAATACTGCAGTCTGTATCAGCCAACATGCTCCTCATGGAAGATGCAGTTCTGAGTTTGTCATGACCTTGTCTCCTCCTCAGACGAATACTATCTCCCCCCCAAAAAATTAGAGGGCAAGCAGTTAGTCCATGGTATGTCTGGGCCCCTTATCCAGCCAGTACAGCAAGCAAAGTCTCTCCAAACATGCAGTGATCTGTTGTATCTGAGCTGTGGTGTTCAGAATGAAAAGACTTGCACTCTAGACTGGCTCATCCCTCTCATTTTAGAAGACATTTTAGTCAACTACGGCTATAAGAAATTAATCTAAGCCTCCTGTGACTGAAGTGTCCCAGTGTCTCAGGATACTCCTTACATTTTGAGAAATAATTGAAATCTGGCAACACCCTTTTGTTCTACTGGGGGAAATATTGATACTCTCCTCTTCCGCTCTGACATGGGATAAAACAAGTATGTGGGTTTCCCATGAGTCAGATAGTTTTTTCCCATCCATTGCTATTTTTTATGCTGTGATGCTATATGTGGAGTTGTATAAGAAGGAAAGATTGCCAAAAATATCAGCTCTTCCCAAACAGCATGACAGATACAATATATGCAATACAGATGGAAGACAACACAGCGCGGACACTTTTATAGCATGAAGATTCTCAGCACTGTCAAAAGCAGAGTGTAAAAACAATAGGCCTGACTTTCCTCCCATCTGTCTTGGTGTAAATCAGATATAAATCCAGGAGGGCTGCATCTCTATAAAACCAAGAAGTGAGACAAACTAAGAACTGGATCCATCTCACCTTCTAATCCCCACAATAATTCAAGTTAGCACCATGTTACAGGACAAATTTTATAAAAGGCAAGAGGAGAATTGGTCTTTAGTTTTATGTGGAAATTGAAGGTTTGCTTAAATTCCTGTCCTCTCCTCTTTATATGCTTACAGCTGCTGAAACTTAGCAAACCTAAGTTAGGAAACTAGCTATTCTTTCAGGAAAATGCTGCAGCACCTTCACAACAAAACTTGTAATCTAATCATTGCTGTCCAGGTTTCTCCTCAACTCCTGTTTCTCTTTCCCCCCACTACTAAAGAAAAATTTTGTTCCTCAGCCTGTTACAGTTCTTAACCTACCAAAAGTAAGATGTGAAATTGATACAGGAGCAACATGAAAAGAGATGACTGAGAAGAGGAGAAATAGTTTCCTGTAAAATCATGATTAATTTGCAGAAGATGAAAACACTATAATTATTCACAGTCTTCCAACACAAGAACAGGAAAGAATAAAACAAACTGGAAAGTTGAAGACAGCTTGGAAAAAAAAGAAAAAAAGAAAAGTAGTTCTTCACAGAGCATGTGCTTAAGCTGTGGAAATGCTTGTCACAGGAGATTGTGAAAAGTAAAAGTTTGCAAGAGCTCAAAAAGTGGTTTGGGGGAAAAAAGCCCAAATCTACTAAGAAATGTTAAATGCTCCAACACATGAACCATATCATGCCAAATCCTGAGGGGTATTCTGTGTAAAAATGCTCCTTGGATCATTATCCGGAACATTCAATGTAGGCTGAACAGAGGGATGGACCATGGGCCCACCTGCACATGGTTGATCTTGATTACACCCATGGGATGCAGCTGCTGGGATGATGTCTGCATCTCCTGATCTGGGAACAAGTATGACTGCAGAATCTACATGTTCTTCAAAAAATGATTCTTGACTTATGTTCATCCCCACATGTCTGGCATTGCATGTTGCCTACCCAGCAAGCCAGTTGTGGGGGACCTGGATGAGTCTCAGGTTCACAGGGTAGCTTCCTTCCTTCCTTCTTGATCCTTCAGTCCCACATCCTGCTCTCAGCTGCAGAGTGACTCAAAATCCTTTTGACAGTCCTTCAAGGCTGTGGTCCAGAACCCCAGCATTCAATTATCATGCTATCCAAGCCATTTAAATCATGGATAAAGAAAGAACAAAGTGAAATCTGCCTCTGAGCCCAGCTGAACACATAATAGAGGGTTTTTACAGCCTAACCCCAATGGGGCATTGCAGCTTTGGTTGAGTCAAGAAGCCAGAAGATATTCTCCACAGGAGAGAGTGCAGTTCTGGTATAAAATCCATCTGGATCAATGCAGAAGGAAACAAGGCAGATGAGAAGAAATATGTGGCACATAGCTAGAGGATGAAGGCATAAAAACTGGCCCAAGCAGGACTGCAGCAAATTTCCCAGTAAGACAGTGCTGTCCAAATGAAATCCTTCTTGAAAGAGAGTAGAGCATCAGATTGGAGAGCTAAGGGCCTATGCATGCTGGGGAAAGGGCCACATGACTGACTTTGCTACGCCTGAAATCAGACATCTGTTAAGGACTGTATGTGACAAACTCTTTGCAGAGAGTTAATGAGGTCACTAGAAATGGTTCAACACAATAAATTTAATGAGGCAATAAAAATAATTAGAAATGGCCTGGTTTGCAAGAGTTTGGATCTGAACTTCCTCACAGTTCAGGGCTTTTTGGATTGAAGGCTTTTGGCTTGGCCCATTACAGAAGGAGAAGTCAGGAAGTAAACTGGAATTCGTATCTATTGTCTGCTGGGTGTGTTTGCGGGGTAGGGTTTAGCTTGTTTTATTTTCTTTATTTTTATGAAGCACTTAATTCATACAACCCATACAACAGCTTCCTTGATTGAATCTGTCTAAAGTAACAGGTATTTAGATCCTGTGACACTAAAGACAACAAAATGCTAATCAAGTCTCTGGGAAGCAATATGTGAGGTTAAGAGTTATTCAGCCTCAAACCCTCTAAAATTGGGATTTGTCTATTTACGCATTAAAATTCACTGTGTCATTCATCTACTTTTCAGAGCTCAAAAATCCATTTGTGTCTAGCCCTTAATTACAATCTTCATTGGCCTGAAAGTTTTTCAGCATCTAGAGTTAGATACAGGAGTACTTTGTCTATGGAGTCTATGTCTGTCCCACTTAGAACTCTGCTGTGATCTGGCAGCAGCTACCCAAACATGGCTATCTAAAGCCTTGGAGACACATAAGCCATTAATACTAGTCTTCAGTTCAACAAACTCAATTTAATAAGATGACGTGTATTGGTTAAAGAACTTTCCTGCAGTGGAAAGTTCAGGTTTCCTGAAGGTAACCCTAGAACCTGTATCCATCCTCTGGGACAAATGTTCAGGCCACAAGATTGTTACCACTACTTTGTTTTTTAACAAGAACCAGGCTTGTTTGGGAATCTTTGTGAAAAGAAGACTCAACAAACGCATCCTTGTTGTAGATATGTGTCTATAGAATGTTGATCTTCTACTATAAAAGAACCTGCAAGGAGGGAGTGGGATCTCTGCAGGCACAGAGAAGGATCTGCCACTCTACACTGACAGAAGACACTTGAGTGCTCCCTCTCAAGGTTTGAATTATACTATAAACAGAAGACGAGATTTTTGATATAGCTGCAATGCTAAGTTCTAGGTGTCTAAATTGGATACATTATTGTCCTACATTAATACGTATGTAATAGTCTACCGTGAATTACATGCATTACATAAATACACATTAAGTAGTTACTTCTGGGAGAACAAGGTGTTTTCTCATACATGGTACAGCTCAAACTGAAATTAAAGGTAGAAACCCTGTGCCATTCCCTCACCTGTGCTCTGCAAAAGTCTACAGTCATGGCAGCCCTTTCTGGTGTCACTATCTGGGTATTGTTACCATACATGGGTAGACTGAGCAACAGGTATCTTAGAAAAAAAGCAAAAATAATCGTGAGTTGGAGGATGGGCAGCTGAATTGCACACTCCACACTACAGCCTACTGAAAGTGCCCATGTTATGCACATAGCACAGCCTTCACTTAATAATCATTTTCAAACTATTGATCCATTCAGACCATGTGCTTCCTATTTCAGGTACTAACACAACCTGCCTTGTGCTGCATCAGGAACATGGGCTTCCTTGTGTGCCTGGTCAAGGCCTGGAGGCCCAAGTTCCCAAGGAAAGAAAGCTGCTTCCAGGTTTTAGTGGGTTTGCTTAAGCAATTGGATGAAAAGAAATCATTAACACCTCAGCACAATGACTTTTGGACCCTGCTGTTAAGAAAAAAAACATAACTAAGGCCAATGCTGTATGTCCAAAATTGACAGGAGCCAGTGGGAGCCCTTTCATAGCAATGATTTAAAGGTACCATGTGTCAAAATATGAAATGTGCAATGGAGACATGTCCCCACCTGTACAAATGAGACCTGTCTGAGGCAATAACACACTCTTCACACAGCTGCCTGATTACCTTTTACTTACTTAACTTCTATTGCTGTCTCTTATTGGCTGTTTCATCCCACATCATCAACCCCACCAGTATCTGCTCTCACATTCAGAAATGACAATTACGTTCAGGATGACGTCAGATTCAAAATGGAGCAGGTAAATGATACTGCAAGATCTGTGAGCACCAGGGGCAGCAAGGAAGAACTCTGTTCCCTTGCTAGTCCTGCAGGACTGTGCCAGCTCCTCAGATGTACCGAGAGCCCGTGTATGAGGACTGCTTCAGCCCAAAAGGGCACAACTTCAGCAACTCAAGCCAATGTTCCACAGATTCAAAACCAAGAGGCACCTATCTTTGGCCCAGGAGCCATTATGTCATTGAATGGAGCACTTTTTCTCATGAGTGAAATGCATGTTTGTTTTGTCACATTATTTGTAAATCTCAAGTAATAGTGTAAGATTTTTATCTCCAACCTTTTTTTCATGTTGGATTTTTGTCAAGGTGAGTGAAAATCCATCTCGCTTGGCTGAGTTACAGAGTGTAACTTCAAGGGCATTCTTTCATTTCCAACCTTCTGTTGCTTTTGACATAAATCTTGGGAGCTGGACTACTTAGAAAGCAGCAGGACACCCCAGTCAACATTTCCTATTTTTTCCTTTCAAAATATTCTTGTTTTCATTATAAGGTACTCTCAGGAAGGGGAGGGTTTTATTAATTTTTTTTGTGCAATGCTACAAATGTGAGGAGATCAAGAGCAAAACCCATGTCAGAAAAAAACCAATAGCAGCTAAAAGTGATCCATTGAGTTATGCCACATTTTGCATGTGTGTATTTAACCTCCCTGTTGCTACAGGATTTTTTGTTACATTTTCTTCCCCCTCTTCCAAGTGCTGATGGAGTTTTAAGATTCCAAAGCTAAGATATTTTAAACTTCAGTATTAACTGTATGTTTCCTCTGGGCTATCCTAGGTAAACTAAATGCTGATTTTCTTGTTATGTTCTGCTAAGATTTTATTGGTATCAACATTTTCTCTGTCTCAGGCCACATGGCAGCAAAGTTCTTCCTACAAGTTCAACAAAACCCACATTAAGAAAAAGACACTGTCCCCTCATTTTAAGCCACTATAAATTAGGCTCTAGGCAGTGGGAAATTAGGGGAATTATTCCAATCTGTTTATCTGTCTAGAAGAATCAAACATGGGAAGGTATGGACTAAGACCCTGGTGATCATAGTGTTAGAAAAAATATAGGAGAAACTTAGCCTCTCTAAAGAAATATTTGTATGGTCACACAGATATGCCTCAGAGTTTGAATATATGCACACATCAGGAAAAATATGACTGAAAAGTATCAAAGTGAAAACTCTTCAGAAAGGGTATGAAACAGAGAGATGTGACGTGTCACTCTTTTATGATGTTCCCAGGCTGCTTTTAATGCAGATGTAACATCAGGGTACAAAAGGCAGGTTTGAGCATAGTGTCTATTTTGGGCATGTGCATGTGCACAGAAATGTTAGAAAGTGTGTCCATGAGTCTGTGCCTCATTCCGAGAAGACCCACCTACCCTTCAGTGAGATGTTGTGCAGGTTCTCACAGTTGTCATCATGGACCTCTCCAGATCCTCTGTGGTTTTTGCAGCCAGTCCTTGGGTTGCTGTGTTTGGTGGGTTCTCTGGTCCACATGCTCTCGTGTCACGCCTCAAATTAAAGGCATAACTACCAACAGGAGCCCATGTGCATGTGGTATCTAGGGCTCACAAATGGAGAGAAGGAAATCCAACCACTTCTTCTGTTGGGAACTGCCTGTGGGAGGCAAGACTGGAGGTTGAATTTAGACATAAATGTGCTCCCAGTTAGGTGGGAATTCTCATATCTTTCATCTTTCAGTAAGAACATTTCACAGGATGATACTATTTAAGAGTAATTAGCAAATTTTAAAAAGAACAAACACAACAAAGAGAAAAGAAAAGCACTATCCCCCTGAAACCTAATCTAAGCATCTTAGTACTAAAATGCAGGTAAATAATGGCAATCCATTTGACTATATAAACTGTCCCACTTGGAAAAGATTTTGAATTTTGAGGCTGGACTATAAATACTTCACACACATCTCCATATAACCAGCTTTCAGCCAGGGGCTGAGTGAATAACTGATCTGTTTCAGCTCACCTTTGCTTTTGCTCAGCTCTGCCAGTGCTGTCTGCCTTAACATCCTGCTCTGCTGTTTCTCTAAAAACATGACCATTCACTACACTCTGTTAAGTCCCTTCAGAAAGCTCAGTCTTTCAAGGATGCCTTCAGTTACCCTGGTAAAGTCTCTGCTTAGAGGTTATGTAGTCTTTCATTGGAAAGGGAAACTTTTGGAGATCAGATGAGTTGGAAATTAATTTACAGCCACTGGTAGAGGAAACACAAAGGTGTAAATTTGTGATGGGGAAAGGGAAATTTACTATATTTAATTTTGTTTAGTTTAAAGACAATAGTAAGTCATATGTGTTTCTCACTCCTGTGGTCAAGGTCTTGGTGGGGGAAGACTTCTTATTGAGTGATCTTTGGGAAAGGGCCTTCTTAGGGCCTTCCTTATGTAGTGGAAAAATATCTAACAAGTTTCTGTTAGAACAGCAATGACATCACTATAGGAAAAAGATCCACATGGGAATTTTCCAGAAAGAGCTTTGAAGGTGCTTGTAAAAGGAGGTAATAAAAGAATCTTCATAGTTAATGGCCACAATTTATCATGTCGAGAATGAAATCTCACAAGTAAAACAGCCTTGGATGATAAAAAAAGAACCAACTTAACAACATTAGTCCTCAAGAACTCCCATGCCCAGCCCTAGACTCTTCCATAATGCAAATTGTTCTAGGTTTATTTCCAGGTTCACAGCCCTGTGAAGCATTGGATGCTTATGTCTAGATTGCCTCTCACAATGGGATATCTCTCATCCATGTTCACGAGCACTCTGAAAGTTTAAGTGTCCCTATATGCTCATGAATGATCCGTGGTGCATTAACCCTTTGGAAGTTGCTGTTGGAATGGTAATTGAGGAAATCACAAGACTGCATTATTTATGGAGATCATCTGGTCTCACAGTTCACTATGCATATGGAAACAACATGTAGCTGGATATCAAAGGACATGATTGCTACAGAGGGCCACATCTTTTTCCAATATCACTGTTTTGAGCCTGGAAAAATGTCTCCTTTTTGAGCTCTCCTGTATCATTGATTTGACTCAGAGCCTGCAAGGAAGGTCTGGAAATCAAAAGGTATCAGTGAATGGCTTGTGAGTTATTTTGTGAACAGAGTACAGATCATTAAAACAAAGTTCCCTTCTGTTTCTAATCTCTTCTCCTATAATTTAATCCCTTTACAGCAAGAGAAAATGCAGAATGAGTAAATGGTAGAGTCTACAGAGTGATGGTTATGAAGAAGAAACAAAGAGCAGTTGATTCTGATCAGGCCTGGACTAGATTCAAGACTAACTGTGTGACTGACAAAGTACAGGTAGTTCTGAACTCAGTTAGCACATTCCTTAATGTGTAGGGAGCATGGTTTAAAATGGTAGGAGCAACATAGATCTGAAGAAATCCAATTATGTGATTTGACTCACATCAGTCCCTAATTTGCTGTTTCTACATAAGATCACTGGAAAACACCCCAAAGTTGTCTATGTGCTTCTGTTGCCCATGGCAAAGAAGCCACACCCTTGACATGCATCATTTGGAGCTCTGCTGTCTTTATAGTTTGAGTCCCTGTGGTAAAAAGGCAAGGCCTGGCAAGTTGAGGAGAACACAAAGGCAGGCTCAGAAGGGCCACAACCCTGCCTGTGTTTCTGAACATACTTATTTCATGCAAAGAAGAGCAGAGACTTACTCATAAGCCAGACAGTCCTGATAGATGCAAAGGGTTCCCAAATTCCATGGCACTGATAAAGCAGGCCAAAATTTATTTCATGTTTTCACTTTTCTTGTACCTTGGCAGTTTCCTTCTCCTAAAAGAGATACTGAGAAAATAAGTGTAACTTGCTGCAAAGCAGACAGAAGACATGCTGTTCCTTTTGTTTGACTTTTCCTTCATGACTACCCCCCAAAAAAAAAGATGTGGAACAATTACTTTGCAAATTCTTCCCTGAGAAAGCACTTGACTGATGACTACTTGGCTTCCTAGACTGTCAATTTTGAGTCAGCAGTTCTATGCTCTCAGTTCAGTTCTATAAGCAAAGGGAGGCGCAATAAAGACAGTAGCACAAAGACAATGAAGCTGAGGGTGGCTTTAGGATCTGATAATTTTCCACATGCAGTAGTCTGTTGACTCCTTGGTAGAGAAACTTCTAGAAGAAGAAGACGCTGCTTGTTCCCCTTTCTTTCTGTATGAAGACTGTCGGAAATAAAAGAGCTTTCTTCCCCTTCCATCTCTGTTTTCATCACAGATGTTTGTGCCCTGGTGAATTTTCTTCAGTGTTTTGATGATCTCGGTTTCAGAGGCTGCAGAGAGAAGTCTTTCACTTCTCTGAGACTTTCCCACTAACAGAGCACTTTGTTAAGCTATTTTATGTCCCTGTAACTTCCTTTCCTTAACGACACTGATTCTATCTTCTCAAACCATATAAAATCATTCCTTTTAAATAGGATTTTTATTTTACATTACATATAAGGAGGAGAAGGAGTTGCATGCATGCATCTTCATTCTGTGGGGCTTTTTTTGGACATACCCAAAGACCATTAATGTTGATAATGTCATATTTCTATGTGACATTTCTTACCCACATTTATGTCCTCTTGGCCACACACCATGCAACTGTAGTGGTGAATGCATTATAAGCCACAGACAGAGATGGAAGCAGGAGGATTAAGAAAACAAATGTTAAATGGAACTGTAGATAGATTTGACATCCCAACATTTCCTTATCCCTCAGCAGACACATTTATTATTTGTACATTTCCAGCAGTGTAGAAAATGCCTTTTCCAAATTCCATGCATTGAAAGGAATATAGTTTGACCAAAGTGGGGAATCCCAACATAATTTGTTCAGCTCTGAAACCTCTAAGACATTAATATCTTATGTGTCTACAGTTATGCTTAAGAAACAAAATGTGGCACCCTCTACCAGGTTCAGATTGCATTTAAAGGCCATATTACTGTCATCTGACCCAGAAATGATGAAGTCTCCGAACATTGAAGGGCACAATGCTAAAGCAGTCAGCAATGAACCATAACACGCTGGATGGGAAACACAGCTCGGTTTAGAAGGGAACTCTTCTGTGTTCAAACTGCTTGAGTTGCTCCAACTTCTAGAATTGGCACTGCTGCAGTATGCCTCAGCAGGTCCTTCTGCTAAACATAGGGTGCTCTGGATGGGCAATGCTAGCTTTGAAGTTGGCAAAAGTCTGGAAACTTTGCAAACAGCGCAGCTTCAAGGAGGAGTTAAATACACTCAACTGCAGACCTTTTCCTGAGAGCAGAATAGAACTAATCACCATTAGTCACACTTGCAGAACAATTAATACATTTTCCCTTTGCTAAACAAATGCAATTTGCAAGATCAAACCATACAAAAGGGTGGAGGGGTTTTAACACATGCCAGTTGGATTTGGTTTCTGTGTCTCCAGATGGCAGTGAGTACAGAACAAGGCTACATTTCTCGGCGTGAACAAGAATCTCCATCTGCAGCCTCTGTACACCACAAAGTCTGTGACTCATCTGACTGCTTTGTACTGGCTGGGCTACTGCTGGGTTTGTGTAACCATGTTCTCTCAGGACTGGGTTCCCAAGTGCCTCAATAGGCCCAGATCTGCATATGGGTGAGTCAGAAGAAGGCAGTTCTAAGCACATTAGGGATCTTTAACCAAATCTGTCAACATCCACTGAGTTCAGGATTCAGTTTCTGTTCCTGAAACCCCATCTGCCCCAAAAGCCCTTGGAAAAATACCCAGCATAACCAACTGACCTGCCTGCCCATGTGTTTTACACTCAGATTGTAGAATGCTTTTAGAGAAATTTTGAAACCATTCACATTCCCAGAAATGTGAATGAAGGCAGATCATGATCATCTATACAGTCTGACCACAGATGCCTTTCTCTTCTCTTTTCTTCAGCAAATAGTATCAGCCACTCCCACTTTAGTGCAGGTCACTATAGAAAGATGTCCCCACACCTTTTGTGACGTCTCTGGATGAGAGACTTCCCTGCAAGAGACGAGTTTCATACCAGTATCACCACCAGATACAGGCAGTGATTTAACAGTCCTTCTAATGCACTTCCTAATAGTCGTCTATCAAAAAGTACTGAAATAGTTCATAGCTGTGAACTGAGGTGAGTACAAGGCTCTATCCATGCAGGTGCAACACGTCCATAGACATCTGGACACCTGTTCCATTTGTATGTTGGTGAACTCTGCTGAAGTCACATAGTGAAATGAATCAAAAAACATCTGGCTTTTCAGCTCTACTGTGCTCAAATCTTGTCTTCAGACACCCATTCTCTTAATAACCAGATTTTTGTTTCTCAGTGAAAAGTGATGAATTTGCATTTGTCTGTGCTCCTATAGCTTGAAGGAGTTTATTCTCAACTGTAATCTTCAGTGGTAACTCAGGATGAAATAGCATTTTTATTATCTAATCATCTGTTATGGGGAAAAGGTAGAACAAGAGCATTAGATAGATGAAGAGTCTGAACCTCTGTCTTTTAGCACTAACTTACTCTTTAGACCTTTTATCTCCACAATAAATGGCAATCTCCCTATATTGGCAATACATCAATGAAGGGTTTTTAGGTTTCTTTGTTCACAGGAGATACAAGAGGGAGAAACTTAACAGATACCCATTTATATATTTGTAATATAGAAACATGATCATCTACCATGGAAATAGCAGGCCTAAGAACTATGCAACTGCTGTCTAATGCCCAGCCTTTTTAAGTGCCAACCAACTACCATCATGAAAGGGGTGGACAAGAAGATATGACTGTTGTCCCCACTCTCTGCTCACTAAATGGTAAAGAATAGAAATTCACACTAATTTCTAAACCAAGAAAGGCCAAAGCTACTTCTACGTGCTACTGGGAACCTGCTGGCACAAATCACAAGGCTGCAGGGTTCTGATGGTGGGGGCTTTACTCTGCTCACCCCTACATGGGAGCACAGTGCCTGTGGGAATTCATGCCTTGGTCGGTTTTACAAGCTCTGACTGCATAAGACTGAATTTATAGAGTTTTCTTATTGCTGTTTTTTTCAATATAGTGGCTCCCTCTGTGAGAAGGCAGGCAAACAAGCAGCTAGAACATTAGAAAGTATTGTATTTATTGGGTTGTGCAGTAATCAAGAAAGTGGGAGTCAGAAAAAAATATCCTCTCAGGAGAGCTACACATTAGAGTTTGAGTCAGTCCTACAGCCAGCTGTTTTAAAAGGCCAAAACCAGGCTTAACTATTTTAAAATGATTTAGCTGGTGAAACTGCACCATATGAATTACTTGGTGGAACTAAGGAGATGAGAATGATGAGGAAGGAGTGAGGGGCTTTATCGACTCAGCACTAAAATTTCAGCTGAAAAAGGGAGGGCAGGCAAGGCAGCTCAGAGATGCCTGTGATTTCCAAGTGATCCGTGAATGTTTATTGGGACATCATGTGTGTGACCCCAGAATGGGATGTAAGCCAATCTGTATAAAAAGATACTCTTATATTCCTGGCATAGATTTGTGGTGAGTAGAATCTACTGTATGTATATTTTATGTTTGAGGTTGCAGGGCCCTGTGTGGGAGTTTTATATAATGTCTTTCAATATTTATTTTGTTAAACTTTAACAATTATGATCCTTAGAGAAAATAATTCTCAGATGCTGGATCATGCCTGTATAATTTGAATGAGACTATGCACACAGAGACAATCTCTTACTTGCACACAGCAGCATCTCTATCATGTTCATTTCTCTAGCTCTTCACTTCTAAATATTTCTGATAATATAGTTATCTTTACAGCCACCATATGGGTAAACCAGTCTCCCCATGGCAGATTAATGCACAGACACATTGGCAGACAGTGCCTACACTTAAGTGTCTCCCTGGTCTTTGTAGTTAGTGAAGACAAATTGATATGTTCAGAAGGTGTCTAAGCCTACCAAAGATCTAAATTGCCTGTGGAAGGCAGAAACTTCCAGATATATTTACTGGTTTCCTGCAGAACCAGTAAAGCACAAGAGCTTCAGCAGCTGATGTCAATGTATCTATGTCCAGACAAAACTAAAGTTACAACTATAAGTGACTTTCCCCCCAGACTTCCCTTCCTCTTTGTCTTCTCTGCAAGGATCCTCATCTACAGGTCTGACTTACCAGGGAACAAGTGCCTGCTGTTGCCTTCTTTCAGACAACATCTCGAGAGCACTAGAGAGAAAAGTGAAAGGTGCCTACAGTTCAAAAAAAGTGTTCAGACTGGAAAGATGAACGTAGGAGAAGGAAGTATTGACTGACAGGATGAAGACTGAGAAAACATGGCCACAGGTGGAAGAATAATTTATGTACGTTACAGTGAAGTGTGAAGAGGGATGACCTCCAACTCGAACATCCTATGCTTAAACATTCCAGACCACAGAAACTGGAACAATTTTCTGGTAGAATGATGGCCAAACAGATCCAAGAGTCCTCCACCAATAATGTGGAGACACCAAAAATATTCCAAACATTATCCCAGCATGTTGGTCTGCTCCCTGTTGTTCTCTGCAGTCCTAAGCTCATATCATCACAATTGTGTTCACTGGGAAAACTTGTAACATTGTGCTTCACCCAGCTTCTCTTCCATGTGGAGCTCTCTGATTTCTGAGCTCTTCACAAATTATTATTAAGAAGAGGTTAAATTTATAATAGTCCGCTCTTCTACTTCTTTATGCCATATATAAATATATCCAAAAGGCTAAAAGCAATTACCGTATCATTTTGGATGCATGAAGAACAAAACTGATCAGAGGTTGTGAGATTAAACCCTGTATGGGATGGATTTGTTTGGTGGTGAACGATGAGACAAACATGTGTCATACAGGCCACCAAAACTTGAGTGGCTTGGAACAGGCCAGGGCAGGCAAGCATGTGGGTCTAGTCACACCAGTGAGAAAAATAATGTCTTTACCGTTCACATGTAATTGGAGCGGCCAAAGATCTGTCAGCACAGTAGTTCTCATTAAACGCAAGCATTTGCCAGTGGTGAGTGGAACCTGGCATTTCCCAGGCAGAACTATGTGCACAGTGTGTGCTGCACACACACACTCAGACTGAGGTTTCTGGGAAACATCAAGCTGTACAGCCACTCAGTTCAGCCTCTTAAGACCAACATCTTTGATTTGCACATGGCTTACTGCACACTGAAGAACCCTCTGTTCAGTGTGGGCACAGTCAGTCCAGAGCTTCCAGGAAGCACAGAGCTGTGGGCAGCAGAAAGGGTTGGGATTTTCAGGTGTAATAGAGGTATGATCAGAGTATTTCCTTTGAACACTACACAGTAGCTCTCTGCTCTTCCTGTTGGGTAAAGAAATCGTAGACAAATATCAAAAATCCTGAGATTCCACAAAAAATTACAAGCATATGTCTATGTAAAGACAGATGTGAAGTACCTCAAGCTGTTGCACAGACACTAGGGACAGTAAAGCTTGACTTTAATCACTACTATGCTGTGTTATGTTTCCCCTCACATTCTCATGTGGGTAGGAGGGAGTAGGAGAAATTAAATATCCTGAAGTTGAGTTTAGGTCATCAGGAGTCTTCGGGGTTAATGGGAACCGTTATTGCTGAGATGCCAGGGAAAACTATTTCAGAACTATCAGCACTGCCAAAAAGAGCAAAATGAATCAAACATTTGAGTTCCTGTGTAGGAAGTAAAAATAATTATTCTGTTATTTATTGCTGTAAAAAAAGTCTCATTTCAGCCAAACTGTCTGAAAAAAAAAAGCATTCAAATTTTATGTGTTTGTAGCTGTAGGAGGATTTGAGTTGGATGGTTTAAATGAGTCCCTCTGTGTGTGTGTGTGTGTGTAAATGTCCTAACATACAAAATAAGCAAGAGTCTGAGAAGTCTGAATACTGCTGCATTTGAACTTTGGGAAAATTCAGATTCATGGCCTGCTTGTATTTTGGCACAGCTGAGCCAAAACCTTTACCCAAACACACCCAGGGCTGGGAAAAGTTCAGCTCTGCATCCAGTCTCTGGTTCCATGTCTGTTGCTGCTCTAATACAAGCATGAAATGGGCTGCATAGGCCTTTTTTGTGTCACAGATGAACCAATACGTGTTCTGGTTCAGTTTGGAATGGTGTCTTTTTGCAGCTTCATAATGAGCTGTGTCTATAGCAGACATCAAAAGCCAAATTAAGGAAGTTTATTTTCCATCCTAGACTGAGCATTTCCTGAGAAAACAAACTCTTTGAGAATATTTAAATCTGCATGATGACCTGCATTTCTCCAGTGCTAATGCTTTGTGTGCTACAAGAGCAACCAGGAGCCAAATCCCAATCTCACATTTTCCTTCCCACACCACTGGAAGCCAAGCATTGCGCTAAGGCAGCATGCTTGGACCTCCAAGCCACTGAGGCAGATTCTCCACTGGAGAAGTTGACCAGAAAGCTGTAAGTTCAACTGTCTGATGAGCTGCTGTGCACATCCCAATGCTTAGTTGTGTCTCCTCCGGCTGATGTCCCCTCCTCAGTTTTCTTGGAGGACTCTACCAGTGGAAGCTCTGCTTTTGCAGGCAGAGCACCTCCAGCTGTTGCCAGTGGTGGTCTCTCATCTCTACCAGAGTGGGCTATAAAATAATTATTCCCCCACTAGCTGCAGAACAGATCTACAGAGTAATAGAAAAATCACATTACAGCTATCAGATTCTGCAGAATGGTTCAATAAACATAGATGAAAACCCAATTCCCTACTTCTTCTGTGGAGAGGTCTAAAATAACATGTAAATCCTCTGCATCCTCATCCTCATTCTTTTAGATGAGTCTTTGTTGCAATAGCATTCAAAAAATAAGTGTGAGACTTACTGTTTTCTGTTTTGGAAGATCATTGGGAATCGGTCCAAGATTGGATCTTACCTTAAGTAAGATTAAAGATTTCTCCAAAGGGAAGTTCCACATGAGATGAGCTCCCTAGGGATGAAAGAGCTCTTGGCTGCTGCTTTTCTGGATGTATCTGGACACACCAGAGTGAGCTGTAAATGAGACATGATCAGAATTCAGGGGCCATTTACAGGGCCCATTTTCCCAGTTGTGGCCACCTCCAAGACTGCACAGTTCAGAGTGTGTATTCACCTCCTTGAAAACTAGGGCTGTCTTGACAATCTGCTCCAGTCCTCATGTCCTGATCTTTCGGTTATGTTATGGGTGACCCTTTACACTGCGTTTAATGACTTTATGGGAATCTGGGAAAACATCCAATCATTCATAGTTGAAATATTGCACTTTGGAATTGGTACCAATACAAGCAACCTTGTACTTTATAAAACTGACTGGGAACTGCTTTCCCACCCCTTTTACTCTTCCAAGAACTGCAGTCACCACAATAAAGTAGCAACAGAATTTATGATCATTTACAGTAAGTGGAAACAAGGCACTTCTGGTATCCCATCCTTAGTGTAGCTATTTTGCTTAAAGCATTGAGACTCCTATGAAATGCTTCATGTACAATTACATGCAAGTATCTACCAGGCCTTTCAAGCTGCTTTAATCTGCCCTAAAAAGTAAAAAAAAGCCCTCTTTACAACTGCAAAATAACACACATGTTAGCTCAGATCAAGTCACCCATAAAAATGACACTGCTGACTCAAGACCTATAAAGATTCTCTCTCAGTTATTTTTTTACTTCTTTGCCATCAATGTCTTATAAAAGTACTCCTCGTGGTAAGACTCTCTTATACATCCAATATAGCTCCTGACAAATGCAGAAGCAATTCTAAAGTAACCTGGACAGAGATGAAGTCAAGTGGTGTTTGTTTCAGAAACAGCTAAGAGAGGGAGATCTTCCCAGCTTGAGTGATGGCTCTGCAATTTTACTTAAGACAAACACACCTCCCAGTCCATCCTTCCAGAATATGGACTATTTTTAAAAGAAAGAGATGTTATATCTGTCGACCTGCCCAGAAATCCTTTAGCTGGCAAAAGGAATTTGACACCCAGATTGTCAAAAGCCAAAAAGGAGTACTTTGAAAAGGTTTCAGGGGTGTTGGGGCTGAGGAGAGGAAGAAAAATCCTAGAAAACATAGCTGGAAAAACAGATTGTCCACTGACTTGTAACAAGAGCCTAATCTGCTGCAGTCAAGCCTAAACATGTGCTTTCCCAGGGCTGTGGTTTGCAGGTGGAAATGTTGCCCATGGTCTCATGGTGTGCAAAAAGGGATTGAGCATGTACTATGGATGAACCTGAGTTATTTGTGGGAGGTAGACTCCACTGCTGTAGCTCCTGTACCTTCTGGTATTTCAGTCACAAGGAATCAGCTTCCTGGAAAAAGTTTGGTTTGGTGTCTGAGTAGATGAACTGGGTAGGGGCCATGATCTCAGAGAGCAGTCTTTGGAAAGCACACCAGCATGAACCTTCCTTGTCCCACAGTGGCAGGAAGGATTTTCATTATTAGTTACCCATAAAGGAGAAAACTCATGCACTGAGAAAAGCAGATCTCCAGGCCGTAAAGGAAATAAGGGCAATGCTGGATCTGAAACACAAGCTCATGACATAAACAATATAATTCAGTGTTTCCCAAAATGCTCTATGATTCCAGGTGTGGGGAGGTATGACAAAAAAATGAAAACAGACAGGCCTCTTGAGAGTTCCTTCTGAGGCTCATAGTCTCAGATCCTCAGGAAAAAAGTAGCCATTTGAATACACCTAAAGTGAAACACCTAAGGCCCTAGCTAATAACTTGAGAAACTTGAGAAGAACTTAAATCAAATCATGTTGTCTTTCCAATGCACAATTATGAACTGAACTGACTGTGCAGGTCGGTTTTCTCCCCCTGTATCGATGCATCTTTGCAGTCTGCTCTGCTAGTCCTGATATCGTTCTTTGAAAATTGTTGTCATTAGTTTCAGTTAAATAACCTGAAAAGTGAAATGGACTGGTCAAAATTGACTGATTTTTTTTTCCACCATATGACCCAAACCACTGACTTGGTCTGACAAAATACAATTCGCTCCTTCCTTGTCCTAATTTCTCATTGTGACCATCTGGGAGAAAAAAAGCCATTCTTTGTGCAGGTCTGATAGACTCAGCTGCAAGTGACATCATCTTTTCTTGTAAGCAACCTGTGTTTAATCCAGAAATGCTGTTTGTTCATGATCCTTCTACAGTACAGAGATAGTTTTTGCTAAAAAAATCTTTCGGCAAAAGCAAGCAAAAATTATTGAAACCTGCTCTGGCTGCTGCATAGACACACAGGAACCTGTAGATTTTTCTTGGCAAAACCAACCCATGGCTTTGATATAGTGAAAACAAGAGTCATAAAAACATATCAGAGGACAGAAAAGCTCAAATAAAAATCTTACCCTTCTTGACATGATTTTTTGCTTTAAAAAGCCTTACTAAGAAAGCATGGTAGTAATTATGCATTTGCACATTATTTTTTATTTAAACACATTAAAAAGAAAACACTATTAACAAAAAAAAGTGAATCCATTACTTTAAATTACCACCAGTGGAATTTTGAATTGGCTTAAAGATAGCAATCATTTTACTTTGAAGGCTGTAGGGCAAATGATGGATTGTTACCCTTCCTGTCTCAGGAATTGAGCCCTCAGGTTGGTCAAGCTTAATTTTGGAAACCTAGGACCCTTGTAAAATTCCTCTCAAAAAACTCTAGCAGAGCCCTTCTCAGTGAATCCTGCAGATGGAAATGTTCCCCCTCTGTATCCCTGAAGCAGGATCTGCTACTATTTATGGTAAAGCAACAAGAGTTATTTACAGCTTCTCCCCAGGATGAGTTTTCTTACTTTTCATCTCTTTTTTTCTCAGAATAAAATAGCTGATTAGTGAAATATTAATAAATGTTGTTTAAAGAAAAAGCTACTTGTGCACTTATGTAAATTGCATATACCACTGCATGCTTTCAAAATCACATTTTTCTCTTTATTTGAGGGCATATTGAAGGCATAACACTCTTTCTCTGAAATGAAAATGTCAGGACACAGCAGAAGAGGCTCAGAAGAGCTTGGATATGACATCAGCTTTGATTTCTTCCTTCCTCTCAATTCTGAAAAACATAGTCAGTATTTTCTAAAGGGTTAAGTATGCAAAGACTGGGCCAGGTTGAGAGCAGACCTAACTTCTCATTCATGCATCAAGGAGGGAAAAAAGCATTGTATTCTGAAGCTTTAGAAAAGAAAAAGCACTTCAGGCTTGGATTTGCACAGCCACCTACTTCCACTAGATGTAAGGAAAAAAAGTCAGGTTTGCGTAATGTTTTTCACCGCAAACATGATCCGCCTAAGTATGGCAAGTACTCACTCTCTGAGCTCTCTGCATGCACCTCGGTGAATTCCAGGAGCTGAAAACCTCTCATCAGCGATTGCACTTAATGACACATCTCTCATTTAAACAATTCACTGTGTAAGGGTGTGAAACCATCTGCTTTTATTCCTTGGAGAGCTACTGAATTCATTGTCATGACAAAGATTCCCTGCCTACAAGATTCCATTGACTACAAAAGAGGAGGAAAAACAAAAGAGGAGAGGCTGAGATTAAAGTGGATATGCTACCTGAGTTATTAAAACTTTTAACTTCTTCTGGTAACTTCTGCCTCCATAAATGTAAAACAATCAGGTGTCACCCAGCATGTTCCTCACCTTGCTCACAACATGATCTGATGATCTCTGGAACATCCTCTTCCCCCATGAGTCTTAGCAAAAGACAAGCCCAGAATGTACGAAGAGGAGTCCAAATGAGTGGCAGTCCTGGAGCTCCTGACTTCTTGACTTCTACTTCAATCTTGGGATAAGAGCTGCTTCTATACCTTGGATCACTACAGCCTTGTAAGAACTGGCCCTAAGACACATTGTATGACAGGTGTCTCGCAAAACATCACCACACATCCTTAACTAAAAGGTTAAGGCCAGAAGGGTATTTTTGTGTCCTTCATCCTCATGTATACAATTCCACTCAGACACCCCTAAATGAAGGGCAAAGACCAAGACTAGCCCTAATTTCCCCTTTCTTGGGGAGACTAATCTCTCAATCATAGATACCCAGGTGCAAGAACCCAAAGCCTCTGCAAAGTCATGAAGATGATGTCCACAAGATTAGATGAACCACACCAGGGTGTAGAACATCCTTAGCTCTCTTCCACCCTTATCTCTGTTGATTAAAGGTAACTGAGTGAGTAAGAAACACCAGGAAGACATCCAAGGTAGACAGTAGTCAGTCTCCATACTGCTATAAGACAGCACTGGAGCCTCAGTGACATGTCTCAGGTATAAGGGTTCTGTCATGTGTGAGAGGAAGTTGAGGTGATAGAACAAACCCCTGTGATCTGTCAAGTTCATTAATTATCTGGGGAAGGGTGGGCAGACACCCACAGAGCAGAGCTAAAAGCATCTTAGCGGTACATTCCTCAGAACAGCTGCTGCTCAACCAGCCTGGAGAAGACTTTTAGCTTGAGAATTAAATAATTTCCAACAACAAATACATGAATCCATGACAAATCATGAGTATAGTTCAACCAGCAGACCAAAGCAGCTCTAGAGCACCCTGCTGCTCCAGGTGAAGTCTTCCTCTCTAGGAGCACACAGACCATCTGCCCAACTACCTGTGTCCTTTACCCATCAGAGCAGTGACTATTATTTGTGATCAAATCTTGCTTCAGTGACTTATTGTGAGGCTCTCGGACTCAACACCTGACAATGACCCTCAAGAGGGTTAAGTGGATTTTCTCTTCTCTCCTCCATACCGTCAACACCTCACAGTGCTCACAAGAGATTCTTCTCCATCCCAACCCACAATGTGATCTCCTTGTCCTTTCACCCCTTGGATCAGCTCCAACAAGGCTTTGGACAAGTAGCAAGGGAAAGTGTTTGCTCAATTGCTGCTCGTGTTTAGGATCTCAGATAACTTTTTGGATTCTGACTTCTGAGCCTTCCAAAATGTCAGGAAGACACTCCATTCTCTCAGGCACTGGGTGGGGCAGAGAGCAGAATATTGGTTCTTTTGATAGTTCTGGCTTAAATAAATGGGACCAAAACACCTGAAATAAATGGGACCAAAACACCTCCATCTTTCTCCCATGGCTAAAAGATCCCCTAAAGAACCAGTTTACTAAAATGCATTCCTTTATTCAGTTTTTGCTGTACACTTTACTGAAAGTCCAGATTTCTTTCGGCTTTCCAGTTTGGTCTTTGTTGTTTTGTTTTTGAGGAGTCGGTTAGATATGAGAAACAGAGTGTTTCAGCTGCCTGGCTCACAAGTGCGTGGGGGTGCCAGGCCTGGGAACGTCATTAGTAGACTTGTTTAGAGAAAAGTGTTAGTTACCACAGAACTGCTCTGCTGATAATTTGTTTAACTGCTCCCGTGGTCAGAAGTGTGGTCAGGCTCACAGCATACAGGAGCTGTTAATCACCTGTCAGCGGGTTCTTGCAGCGTCCTCTGCAATTGCAGCCCTTGTCGTTTGAGGACCTGTCAGCAAGGGAAATGAAAAGTGCAATGCCCAAAAAGCTTTCAGGAGAGAGGGAGCTGTGGCTGAATCTCATCTGTGGTGCATCTCATCTGAGAGTGGATTTCATTTGCTAATGGAAACCCCAGTTCTTACAGCAGTAAGGGACTGTGCACTTAACATTATTTTGCAGCTGAATTTTTAATGATTCCATACAGCCTTTCTTTTTCTGTTACTCCATCCCTTACAACTTCTGAACACATGGGCCAATTTCAACAAAACTGGACACATGGGAGAAGTCTTGTGCACATTATGTTCCTACATCTCACAAAATCAGGGCAGAAGAGAAAGTACTTAATGCCCCTCCTGAAGGGCAGAACCCTTTCAGTACAATCTCAGCACTTATGAGCGTGAGACAACATCTACCTCCTGAAATGAGAGCAAGTGCTCCAGTTGCAAAAAATCTCAAAGTCACTTCTAATTAGAGACATCAGAGAACACAATGTCAGGACAGAGTCCCAGGCTCCGGGTGTGTTAGGGCTGCTGTGGTCTTGCATTAGAGTATGGCTTGGGGCTGTACCCAGATTCACCACATGAGTCTCTGCCCCAAAGAACAGTCTCTGTCCCACAGTTACATTCTGAAAGGAGATGTGGGTCAGAGCTCACCAGCAACTAAGGGGAGTGAAAACGGCTGAGGACATTGCTGAGAGGATACGTGTGTTTCATTAATCAGCCCCAGTGATGAAAGATGTCCTGTTTGACAAAGCTGTCACCATACAGCTTTGTTCCTGGATGATTCAGCATAGAAGCACTTAAAAAGATTTTGATTGAGTTCATTTTCTCAATAGTTCATGCCTGATCCTAAACTTAGGCACAATTCCAGTTGCTGACTCTCTCCGGTGACCTACCTCATTAAGTAAAGATGGAGTTGCCTGGAAGCAATTCCCCTGTGTTACTCTGCTCTATTTGTGATCTCTACTGTGGGGTGCCCCTTTCTTTGGGAATCACTCACCCAAGGTCATTAGATTCATTGCCCTGGGGAGTTAGAGGAGTCCTGCATGGCCCATCAGACAGATGTGCTGAAGAACATAGCATGCTTTACTGATGCCCAAAAGTCCTTATCAAAGAGACAGAGCTGAGTCCTGCTCTCTCCCCCCAACACTGGAAAGTTTGGCAGGACCAAACCTGCAAATCAGAGAGGGAAAAAACCAGTTCTGGCTGTGAGAATTAAGAGCAGAGTGGGGAATGAAGCATAAAATCTGTGTTAGAGGTATGTTTTACCCTTTTCCTGAGGAAAGAAGAAAGTGTTCTTACGGTCAACTGCTCCTGGCCACGTTGACAGGCCATGGACATCAGGGCACCACCTCACCTCTGTCCTAGCAAGAAATCTCTGGCTCTACTACTCTTCTCAGTGGCCTTTGAGGGCTGTGACTTGCCAGGTGATGTATGCACATTTTTGAGCGCCCCTGGGAATCCACATGTTGATGTTGATGGGCTTCAGACTGGACTGTTACGCTCCAGCAGCCGCTAATGCAGAACAGCTATTCCAGTGGGGCTGTGCTCTGGCACAAGGGGTGGTGTTAGTGAAAGGCTGAACCAAAGTGACAAGGAATAGATAGATGGAGAGTGATTTGAGGGTAATTAGTTACATCAGTGGTGTAGGATTCAGACCAACACTCAGTGTGCACCAGAGACCCTCCCTGCCCCTCTGCATGAGGAAATCCTGTTTGGTTTCCACATGGATGCAGGGGTATCCAGGTTCTGGAGCTGGGGGGGTCTGAGAGAATATTTATGCAGGCAAGACATCAGCTAAAATACATTGATTGCTTACTCTGCTCTGGATACTCTGGACTTAATTTTCAGCACAGCCAATAAGCAGAGTCATGGGAACCAGATCCAGTCCTGCTCTGCTGGATTTCAAGGCCATCAGGGACTTAACAAGCCTCATGGTTGACCTGCTGCAAAACTGAGTCCATAAACCTCAGCTGGAGTTTCCTGCAAGTGGGCCAGGAAGATGTGGGGAATGAGGCTGGGCCTGCAGAGCAGGGCTGGCTGGCTTTCCGCTGCACTGCCTGCCAGGTACAACTGTGGGACCTCTCAGGCTTCAGATGTTTTGCACCACCATGCCTTTCCATGCTGTATCTTGGTTAAACCCAGATATTTATGCCTATTCAGCACTCAGTTTATCCTAAATGAAAAAGACTGTTGCCAGCAAGTAAAAGATATATGAAACGTTGATCTGCAAAACCTGAACACTGGCAAAGCTTCCTGAAACTGCACACCAGGGCATATCCCTACAAGCAGGATTTCTGTTTCCTTGCTGCCAAGGGACTCGTGTCTATCTTACAGAGTTTATTTGTGGGAAGGGAAAAAATGGTCAATAAACATTAAATGTAACAAAAGAAAATGCCAAACGAAATCTGACAGGCTTTCTTTATACCACTTCATTTGGTGGAAAAACAGCATTTGTCCACTTAAATCAGACCAAAAATATTGAGATGTTTTCTAATGAGCTGGCAAATACGGATGCCAAAGGGGTGAGAGCTGAAATCTGGAGAGGATATTAGCTTTTTCCCCCCAATTCAAATATGATCTTTATTATTATTATTTTTGCTTCTTCTTTCCATTTAATTTGGCAGTGGACTTACAGAAGAAGTAAATTTTTTAGTGTTCTCCCATTCTGTGAACTCAGACTGAACACAGCCAAAAGTAACTTCTCCCTGGGAGGTGAAGATAGAAGAAAAGGAAATTAATCTTCATTTCCTACCTCCATCTCCCTGACATTATATCCTTTATTTATAAGACCTTTGTATCATCTGCATATAAGAAAGAAAGAAAATAATATATCAAATTGGAATCTGGAAATATTTATTCACGTTACAATGGCATTGCCATAAGAAGCTTGATTTCTCATCTACTCCAGATTGCACTGTGTAGGAATAGCAACCTCTTTAGCCCACCACTGAATTCTGTGATTCATAAGTGTAAAAACAGAGTTTTGAAGGGTTCAAAATATTTTCTTTTTATTCTGACAACACACAGAAAATAAAGGAGATATTTCTGAGGAGGGGTCAAAGGGGGAGGAAGAAGTTTGCTGGTCAAAGCAAAGAGTCTATTGAAAGAAAATGGAATAAATAGGCTTTGAAGATTTTTAGACATACAATTTAGAAGATGTGTGCCTTTAGAAAGCAAAACAAATACTTAACTAACATTTAGTTAAAATAGTAGTATCTCTGTTGCACTTAGGCACTCGGTAGGGAGAAGTGGGAAATTCTGTTGGTTGTTGGTTCTGCTGGGAAATGTTCTGGCTTCCAAAGTGCAACACTTGTGATTTTATAACGCAACTTTTCCTACACGTTATCTTTCAAATGTAGACAGTATAAGTCTGTCATATTTTTGTTGATGCTGCAGTCAGGTACAAAGGCTGTAAGTTTGAGTTGATCACAAACCTGGTCTAAAGCACATGTGTACTCCCACGTCACTGTTTATCTTCAGTGTTTGGCCAGTTGAGATAACACAGTGGTGTGTCAGACACATGACACGTGTTATCAAGACACCATGAACACTCCTGTTGCAGGGCCATGTTGACACAGTGCTTTTGAGTCGATGAAGACAACATGATGGCTCCACTTATGCTAAGGAACAAGATGAGTGTTCTTATGGTAATCTGTGTGTCTCCCTCCATGCCTTACACTGTCATCTTGAGCTTGCAGAGTGGAACTGCTCAGATGAATTCAGCAACAGAAATGTTAAAAGAATCAACACTGTTTTTAGGTATGAGAGGGATTTAATTTTGTTATGGTTGGATTAGAGAGAAAAAGATAGCCAGTTTCTTTATACAGAAAATGTGTACCTGCATGGGAACTTGCCTTTGGGTTGTTATTTTAAATATGTTCTTTTTCTTTGTTAAGAATAAAAATTCAGTATTTGAGACTGACAGGCTTGAGGACATTTGGAGGGAGAGAAATTAAGTACCATTCCTAAAGTCCTTCTTGACCACTAGGACAATCATAGCCATGACCTCAGTAAACATCACATGCCAAATTCTGGCATGCCTATATATCTGAGAAAACCATTATTTCAGGTCTGCATCCTTGCTTGGGGAACTCTACAGTCCACTCTGAGCACCCTACTGACATCCATCAATGTACAAGAAGTCAGAAAGGACAGGATTCAGCTGGGAAGCTGTATTTTTGGGTGTGCAGGGAGAAATTTAATCTCAAAATGAATAGTTCTTCATGAGCGTGTCTACTCTGTGACATGGAATACAGCAGAGAAGGACAGGAGTCAGTAGGGATCTGGACTTGAAGTCAGTTTAGATCTGGAAGTATGACTGCCACATTTGTGGGACACCCGACAATGCCAGACCTCTCAGCTCCAAAAGTAGGACTGAACAGGCTGACTTGTGGAGGTAACACTGCAGAAACCGACCTGGTCCAGCTGCCTCCCAGGGTCCCTCCTGCACAAACAGTTTCAGGGGAGGCGAGATGCATGACAAATTCAATTAGAGATGAGCCTGAGGGTGAAGGAGGTTGTCAAAATAGATGATTAAAATGAACCCAGTTTGCAGCCAAGGGGAGTAACCAGCACCATCATGCCCTCAAGCAGGGAAAACAACGTGCTAGAAACTACAAGGTAAAGTGGACTCATTCGGGTTTTTTATTGTGTTCCTTCAGTTTCTCCTTTTCCACCCCTCCCACTCTCTGTAATGCTACTGCTTGGCTACACATTAAACACTCTGACAGTCACACAAAATCATCTAACATTTCCATGGCAGTGAAACACTAAAGCATAAACAGTTTATTTCTCATGAAATTTGTAAGGAAAACAAACATTTTACAAGGCTCCGGTTCCCTCTGCCTTTTCCTCTCCTGTAGCCCCCAAAATTATTGCCAGTGCAAAAGACAAGAGAGAAAACGGACCTTAAGTAAACAGAGTCGTGAGTGTTATTTACTATCCGCTGGTTATATGCCAAGGAGATATCAACCAAGCAGACATTAGGAAAATATTTATCCAAGCATTAATATATTCTTTTCACATGACACATTGCACATCATTATTTAGCTGGGCTGATAACACGGAAGCTTTACTAACAGCATATTTCTTCCTGTGCTTAGAAGTCTTTAAAGCATTTTTAAGCCTAGCAGTAAATCACAGCCCGGTTTGCAGATATATTCTATATACACATGCATATTCTGCTTTGGCCCTTTTAATCACATGGCTGAATGTTCATATCTTTTCCTCCCTGGAACCTGAATGTCATTTCAGTGTTTGAAAAAGGAAAAACAAAACAATCAATGTCTGCCACATCCAAAGTTCCCACTAAAATTCCCAGCAGCAGCCCCCTCCACTGTTTAATGAGGGCACTGATCGGGTGAAGCAGATCAAATAATACAAGAACTGAGACAAATCTGGAAAGGCTCCTGAACAAATCAAGAAAGTCTTTAAAATGTCTAAAGCAGTCTATTGTTTCAGGGCTGGGAGGTCATGGGCTTATGCTGGTGATCTGTCAATATGTCTCTCCCAAGAACTTTATTTTTGGTCTTATTCTCATATTTAGTTTAATAAGTTTGGCAGATAAAAAATGTTTGGATAGTTCCCATATGGCCTAGACAGGCAGATGAACCTCTGGCTGTTCTGACTGTTCCCGTGTAATAAATACCAATTCCTAGATGCAGGATTTAAAGCAAACCTGATCTTATTGAGTGAAAATGGAACTAATGGACATAGAATTAGAGGCATGGATTTCTTAACTGCTTAGACAGCATAAAAGGTGTAGGATCCACTGAAGAGAGGACATCATGGTCTGAGCTCTGAAAAGGTGAAAGAGGGACAAGGCACAGACATGGGTGGATTAAACAGTGGGCCCCCGCATTACCTCACAATACAAGTTTCCACAGACCTCATAACAATCTCACCAGGACCTTGAGCCCTTTATGGTGTTATTTTCAGTAACAAGCCTAGGGAAAAGATGAGGGTGTAGCACCAATGTTCCATAACTCAGCACTGATGTGAAACACCTCTTGATGATGCCATGTAGTCAAGCCTTTCTCTAACTATTAACAAAAGAGATCTAACTATACCTGTTTTATATGGAAAGTTGGAGCCTGGAGAACTTTTGTGAGACCTGACCAGAGTTAGTGATACTCTCAGGAACAGAAACTGAGTCATGATTCCTCTTGTTCTGTCTGAACTTCCAAGCCCTCATCAAAGAGCCTGGACAGTCTTTGCAGCTACAGATTTTTGCAGCGATCCACAGGGACTCGTAAAGGCTAAAGCTGCCTTTAAATTGACTTCTTAGGCATGCAAAGGCATAAAGTTAAAACTTTCTGAGATAAGTTGTAACTTACAGCCCCAGCACATGCCTGTCTACTAATCCATCTTTTCAGTGAAAAATGTCACAGGGAATTGCAATCATTCTCTTTAGAACAGCAAGATCCACAGGGCAGTCAGTTCAGCAGCATCATGCTTTCACTTAGTTAGGGATCTGTCATGCACTCTTTCAAAGGGTTGACTTAATGATCAAATAATGCATCATGTTAAGAGGAGAAATAAAGGAGGGAATTGTTAACACAGAGAGATTACCCCTGCACACTTGAAGGTTTGAAGTCTGGGTCCTGTGACCCTTCTATGCTATTGGCCGATGATACATGTAATAACTTGACTCTGGGACCTGGTTTCCAGCTCTTGAATCATAAGGGAATCTTCAAACCTCCCAAAATCTCTAAGACTACTGAAGTAAGTGAATTGTTCTAATTAGGTTTACAACTGTTGGTTTGCAGTTTACCGGTTGTTATGCACTCCAGCCATACATTTGACAGAAGTGAATGGAAAACGGGAAAAAATTCTGCACCTTGTTTCCCAGTGAGAAACTCTAGAAGAGATAAGAACATTCACAAATAACTGATAAGCCACATCCTGCTGGCATTTGTTTCTATTTATATTAATGGATTAGCTGAGCTGAATCAAAGATTCTGGGTGAGGAATGTCTCCAAGATTAATGGCAAGACAGCACTCATGTGAGTGATCCTCAGAAGGGACTGAATAGTGCCTATTGATTTAATGGCAAGTAGAAGGCTTGCTTAAGGAATTGAGGCTTCATCTGAAAAATTCATAGGTATTTTTTCAAGCCCAGATAGGATTGGATACCTTCCAAGTCAGCATATTCTGTGATTATCCTCAGGTTGGTCTCTTGTGTGGTAAAGGTTCAACAGCACCTGCCACAAGCCCATAAGTTCTGTTTAACACCTCTGTAGGCAGTTTGGATTGAGATATTACAAATGACAGACACTGCACCTTCTCCCAGAAAATTTCTTCCATTTGAATGCAACGTGAATAGTCTAGCAAGATTCATAATTTTCACTTGAGTTATAGGTGGCAATAACAGTATTCCAGCATGGCTTATTTAGTCTGTTTAGAAAGCCCACTGCCATATGTTTTGCTAAGATCATCCCCAGGCTTAAGCTGCCACTAGTTAATTCTGTTTCCTACATACTTCTGGGATACACAACTCTAGCCTAACTGGTGGAAAATTGATCGTTGATGCTCAGGAAATAACCGATTTTCCATCTATTATAATGTGGCCATACTGAAAGTATTATGCTGCTGATACACAAACCACTGGTTACAGTTTCCAGTTAACAAATAGGTTTTGTCAATTGCCCCAGGCACTGCCTGACCAAGTTGTGCTTAACGGCTGAGGAGGCCAATATCTTTGGGGATATTGCTCAAATGGAGCACAGATCTACACATACACAACAGTTGCTATTCATCAGGCACTGGGGGAAAAAAATGCCTGGCAGCAAGCCAGAAATGTAAAGCAGCTCTGTAAGTTGGCAGAGCAGTTTATAATTACTGCTATTAAAATATACACACACACATATATATATGTATATATGCACACACACAGACACATGTCAGATTTGCTGAGATACAAAATGCCGATGCTAACTCCAGGGCAATATTTCTATGATGATTTCATTCTGGGATTAAGTATTTCGGAAGCAAGATACAAGATATTAATTAAAGCAGGGGATAAATACCTTCTTAATTAAGTGATGAAATACAGTTTGTATGGAAGTGAATTCTTTTTAATAACTGCTGAATGTGCCTGGAGTAATGTTTCAGCACAACCCCAGTTTTTTCCCTCTGTCATCCTCAAGGAGTTCTAAATAAATATTTAGAGACTAATTCTGATCTTGCTCACTGTGGTGGATTTACTCTGGTCTTAAAAATCAGAAAGCAAAATCAGAAGGGGAAATCAGACCAGCTGATTTTGCTAGTTCTTCTTCCCCTTCCTGATGCACAGCAGAATGGAAAGAACTACTCAGACCAGTTCAGGGATGAGATATTCTAGGTTTGATCACAGAAGGCTGCAAGAGAGATGCTACTACAGGACTTTGTTAAACTGACACCATTATCATATAAATCCCAGTGTGGGGTTATTTGGTCACCCTCTCAGTTTTCTGAAATTATTATATATTCCCTGATTAGACATATGTCAGTCCAGAAACTTTAAAGAAGGATATTCTTGCAGCTATGGAATTGCCAGTGTCCAAGAGATATCCTTGTTTGCTTGGGTCTGGTGGCATGTTTGCCTCATGTAACACCCTGTAAAGAGTGATAGTTCAATATGGGGATGCTGAATATTTAACATCCATGATCAACATGTGGTCTCAAGGTCATCTCTTTTCATCACACGACTCAAACTCTCTTATGAAGTTGGAAATACTCATTTCCTTGTGGCCTCTTCTATGTCATTTATCACAAAGGAATCCAAGCATTTCATAAATGATGATGAAAATGGGTTTATTTTCACAACTTTCTGGTAAGGACTTAGTTTGGCTGATGTCACCACTGCTTTATGGATGGGTGAAGGATAGACAGATGTATTAAATTCCACATTTCTCCCAAGACTGAGAAATTCAAGTGGCATCTAATTCAATTTTTTCAGCTGACAATGCATCCTGGCTCCTTGTGTATATTCTGACTACCTCTACCACAGCTAAAACTGAAAGTTCAGGACTTCTATAAACCCAAGTATTGGGGTCACCTTTCTTGGGGTAATGTAGATCAGCTTTGCGGTGGTCAAGGAGGCAGAGACACTCAGGCTGCAGCGTGATCAGAAGGCTCACCGAATACAAAGGACTTTATTTTTAGTAACAGCTTCACTTTTATCTACTCCTACATATAACATGCCAGTACACTATTGGTCAGTAGTTCACCTCACATACATGGAGAGATTCTACTGGCTACAAGGCATCCACATTATACAGGTGGCTCTCTGGTCCTTAAGGATGCATTCATCAATCACCTCAGACCTTAAGAGATCCAGACAGCCTGGAACCGCAGCCTAGAACCGCAGCCCGGAACCGCAGTCCAGCATTGGGGTCAATCACCTCAGACCTTAAGAGATCCACACACACACTGTCATCCCCACATCCAAGCTTTGTAAACCCAGGATTCAGCCTAATAATTTGTCATGAGAAACTGATTTAAAGATTTGCCCAGAGTTAGACCAGAGCCTGGTGGCATGTTCTGCCTTCTTCAAAACCTCAGACTGATGTTCTGGCTGCACTTTCCTCATGCCTTTCTCACATTTGCAGCTTACCAGACCTCTGTATCAACACAACCAAAACAGGCATCTCTAGGACTGCAGAGAGAACAACTGATGCCTGCTTTACAGAAGGCACCTACTGATTCCCTGAAGCCTCCTAAGGAATATTGCCTATGGACCAGGTGCCTGTCCTAGGAAGTCCCACTCAACCTCCAACCTCAGGAACATTTTAGATTTTTTTTTTTTTGCTCTTTCACTACTTCTTCTCCTAATGCAAGTAGTGCCTGGGACCCAGTAAGAAATACATGTGTGGTTTTGGAGGACTTTTTGACCTTCCCAGTTGGGGCTTTGCTGGCAGCAGAGGCAAATGTGTCCAGATGACAACTTATTTCAATTTGCAGAGGGAGACTTTCCTGTGCACTAACAAAAAGATGACAGTTTTGAATTGAAAGTATCATATATATAATTAACTGAAACTGTAAAGACTGCAATAAAAAGTGTCTGGATTAATGTTTTCAGGGACATTTAGCTGCATTATTAAACAGCTGGGAAAAGAAATAGAGAAACTGCATGGTCTGGAAGGGACAGACTTCAGCCATGTGAACCAAGGCCAGATCATCCAATTCCACAGCCTGACACCCCATCTGGGCACATGAAAAAAAGTAGTTTGTCCCTGGGACCTGAGAAGTCTGCTGACATCTGAGGGTTGGGAAGAGCCAGGTATTACAGGCCCTGTAAGGCTGTATATGAGTGAGGTGGTATAAATTTTTTCTTCTTCCTGTTCTTCCCAGAGATCTCCATTTCCCTTATTCTGTTCCCACGACAGAAATTCAGAACAAAACAGGAATTGAAAATGCCATATTAGTTATTTTTTTCACCATACTGTAGAAAGGGTAAGCTTTAGAGGGAGGGAAGCAGCAATGGAGGGAGGGAGGAGATGGCAAAGGTATTCACAGGCCACAATATGCCAGCTTCAAAGAGTGGGCCCAAGTTTATGCTTTTCATATTTTTGAGATGCATATTTGTGGGTTTTACAGAAGCAGAATAATGTACTTTCCCCCTCTACCCACATTCTGGGATTCTTTTTCTTGTTTTCTTTTAGTGCAATAAGATCAGTGTTGGCACCAATGTTAGATTTTAACCCAAAGTTCAACTACATTACAGAGTTTTATAATGACAAGGTCTGGCACACTCTAATAATACAGATGTGCTCCTCGCCCTGACCTATACTAACTACAGGCTAGGTGAAAGTCTGCCTTTGCCAAGCAATATTGAAGGCACAAACACAACTTCAGCCTTTCCATGCAGATCAAGACAGAATTCACAGCTGCCTGCTCATTTATAAAATCTCTCCACTGCAGGCATCAAAGACTCAAGGCCAAATTTCCTCTGCATGATTCTACCTTGGCACTGGTGTGCTCCCAGTGCTGCAGAAAGCAGTCTCTCTCACCAGGGAAACTTCTTCTACAGTTCAGGTTACACAGGTCAGCCTCTTTACTGGGTTACTACAGCTATTCTGGTTTTCTATTCTGCTTTACTGTATCAGCAATTTCCTTTCTAAAGTACAGTCTTTTCCCTTGGCTTCTTATTTAATTTTCCAAAGACTTTCCACCATGCTATCAGGAGAAACTTCATACTGAACCCACCCATCCTCCTTTCTGGTGCTGCATTCCTACCTGTGGAGGATGGACAGGTGCTTTCAGACGCACCACAGACCCACAGACAGCAGGAAATCTTCTGTCCAGCTGAGGATGAAAATAGTTACCCGTCCTACTATGTTTTTGTGTGATTTGTTTTTAAAGTGTGCAGGAAGAGAAGGGGGAGAAGTCAAGGAATCCTATTCAGAACTAGAGAGTTCAACAAACGATTTCTACAAAGAAAAATGCTATTCTTTTTATGCCAACACCTTTTAGTTGTAGGACTTAAAAGAGTTTGGGGTTCTTTGTTAACCACTTGGACTGATGCCCAACAGTTGTTTTCATTTATCCTCGACATTTTCAACTGCTCCTATTGGAGTGAGATAAAGTAGCAGAAAGAAAAATAAAAGAGGCTTTTCTCCCCTCTTTTCTCAGCCCCTTGGGTCAGTGTTCTGTCTTGTTTTATGCAGCTCTGAGTGGGTGCCATCCAAGCCATCTGAGCAGCCGTGGAGGGGGTGGCAGGAAGGGCAGCCTAGAGCTGTGGTGAGGGGCTCACAGCCCCCAGCTGCACCTCCCAGCTCTGCTGCAGCCTTCCTGCACTGTTTTTGCCAAGTCACTTCACCTCTCCATGCCTCAATTCCTCATATGAGAAAGACAATATCACTTCTTTTTTTCTCATCTTGCACCAGTTTTGAGTCTATAGACAGGAAGATTTTTTAGGCTAGGATAATTTCTTACTACCTGTTTCTTGCCCTGCCTAAAACAATGGGGCTTTGGTCTGTAAGAACATTTAGGTAACAGAAAAATTTAGCTCATAACAAGAGTACTTGTCCAGATCTGCATGTCCTCTGGGTTTGCCTTAGCTTCCTCATGGCCAGAACTGTTGGAACAGTTTTAATCACTCTGTGAATATACTTGACAGCTTTGAATCAAACCCAAACCCAAATTGAAAACTGATTTGAATTGTTGGGGTTTTTTTCAAACCCAGAACTGAACCTACCACTCTTAGTTTGAAGGCTATATGGGATGCAAAAAAGTCCCAACCAACAGAACTTTCTCTGTAGCTGGACCAAAACTCAACTAAAATATATCTGGTTTGACTCTGTAACAGATGTACTTCCTTGATGATTTCAGTTTCCAGTTATTCATCATGTCATGTTAGCTGAAGTTATTAGGAAATACACCATTATTTGTGTAAAAATTAATAGTTCCTGAAAGCTTTAAAGTCTTTGGCATAAATTGTGACTTAGTAGAAACTTGTTACGAAATGTCATGGTCACTTGTAGTCAGTCTTCCATTTAGAAAACTTTGATCAATTTGGAGAGAATGCATAACTTAACCAGGAAACACGTGTAGGTGGCAAACACTTCTCCAAAACCACTAAAGAGATAAAAATAACAAAGGGCAAGCTGACAGAAATGGTGTTTCAGTCTGATTTCTCATCACAGTTCTGGCTGCTGATGTGCCTGAGTTGCTGTGCTTGGGCTTGAGTTCCTCTCAGTTTTGGTTTAAAAAAAAAAGGTAAAGAGGAGCTTGGGATGTTGTGTTCCAGATGGTGAGGTGAGCAGAGACAATGAAGCTTGAAATTTCTTCTTCAATTCAGTTACATTTTTGACCAAGTCTTATGACTAAGCCCAAAGTACACATTATGTTTTGTCTTCTGGTTTTCTTAGTTTGATTTTGAAATGAAAAGTCCTGGAGTAAATGAAGAATCAAAACATTTTACTTTGATTTCATGAGGTGTTGGTGTTACTTACCAGTCAGCCTTGTGCATTTAGGTACAGTTTCTTTATGGACTTTGATCTCTGCAACTGCAAACAGTACTGCCAGAAGCCAAAACCATCACAGATCATCTCACACACGAGACAGGTGTGCACAGGAAGGTGGTCTTCTTGGAAACCTTCTGCCGGCTGCTGTTTACACAACCATGAAATCAAGGCTGTGTTTACCGAACAGGACAGCCTTGTTTTTGGCTGGACACAGAGAGAAGAAACAGGCCTGGGAAAAGCCCAGGTATGCCTAATGCCTGCAATTACCTGACTCTGCCCTTCCTTTCACCATCTATGAACAAGTAATGACGGGTGACTGCAATGACTGGAGCTATTAACCTACAGCTCAGATGAATTAATTCCATTTTAGCTGGAAAAAAAATGTTCCGAAACATTCAGGGCTAGGCCAGCAAAATTAAGCAAAAACAGGAGAAGATGGAACAGGGGAAAACAGCAAAAAAAAAAAAATCCTCATACCTTCTTCATTCTCACTCTCACAACTCCAGGGAACAATCACAGTCCCAGCTCTGTCTGAGCCTTTTGCAGACACCAGAACAAGCATCTGGTTGATATGACAAGGAAGCCAGCAGGTCAGGAGCAGTGAAGCAGATGTATTCCTGTGCAGATTATCTCCTCTGTCATATTTGAGGTATTTTCCCCTAGATGGGGCTGTAAAACACATTGCCCACCACATCACAGGTAAAAAGAAGGAGCAGCTTTCTTTCCTACAGGACAAGCTTATTGGGCTGCTCTTTCAGAGCACTGTGTTTTGTTTAGTTTTGCCATGCTAGAAAAGAGATGCACAGACTACATCTGCACATGGCATGACAGCCTCAGCTCCTGTTGCCCTTCCACTGTTGAAGACAGAGAAGACTGAGAGAAAAGGTGAATCCCTGCTCAGGTGTTGCTCATGGCTCAGAAGGAAAAACAATCAAACAAGAACATTCAAGACACTGCCTTTGGGAAATAGGTTTGTAGAGGCAGTAACAACTGTCTGCCCCCTAAGGAAACCACAGCCATTTGTGAAAGCATAAAGCCCATCTTCCCTCCACACCCTTCCCTCCTGCACACACAGCTTCACAGCAACTCTGCCAAACCTCTGCTACAGACAGGGCTGACGTGGCCAGACCCAAAGCCCTCTGCACACAGCCCAGGGACAGAGATAAGGCCGATGATGCTGGAGCAGATGTCTTCTGTCCCTCTGGCTCCCATCATTGTTTGTTTCCATGACCCGTAAGCTGTTTCCACTCCACTAAGTGACTAGTGAGTTACCACAACCCCCCGTGTTGGGAAGATAAAGGCAGTATCCAGAGGGAGCATCCTGTGATCAAATGCACCCAAACACCTGATAAAATCCCCTCTCCCTCTCTCCTGCTCTCAGGCTGTCCTTCCCGTGGACATCTGCTTATGTGGTCATGTTTGAAACCACCTTCTGTGACACCTATGCAGAGACTGGCTGGCGTAATTAAATCCTCTACAGTAATGCTCTGGTCCTCCCCCTCTTCTGCTCTGAATGGTGAAGATGGGGTCAGTGTCTTGCAAAAATAAGCCAAACTGGATCAGGTGATGATGTAGGATTAGGTGCGGTTCCCCACTGGGTGTCAAATGCCAGCACACCCACTGCTAGCCCATTATATTTTAATGGCAGGAGGATGATAACTCAACACTTCAAAGAGAGAAAGAAGGCTGTGGAGAGCTTCCTGGATTCCTCTTTAAGGCGAAGACAGAATCAACCTTAATTGAAGTCACTTCTTATCTGTTTCCATCATTTTTGTTTCATGGAAGTGGGAGGTTAAAATGGACAAGAAGAATAGCACAGGAAGAGTCTGAGAGAGAAAACAGCTTTTCCCTGTTCCTGCATGTCCCATTTGTGATTTTATTCCTATGCCCTGCATGGATAAAATGACACAAACCTGCCAAAACCTGCACAGATTCTTATCTCCACCCTCCATTACCAGAGTTTTGTCCTTTGCAGTTTGCCAGACCCTGTGTTCTGCCTTTCATAAAATCACAGAATCATTTAGGTTGGAAAAGACCTTTAAGATCATCAGGTTGAACTGCTCAGAGCAGTGACTGGAAGATGCTCAATGAATGAGCCACATACAAGGAATCTATTCCACAAAATCTGACCTCTTTAGGGTCTGCTGCCACCTAGACAGATGCAATTTGGCATTTATGTCTCTGTGCAGTCCCCATTTTTGGCACTTAGGTTGTGCCTCAGGTAATTTTGCAAGAACCTTAGTTGAGAGGGAAAAGCATTGCCTTTACCAATAGCAAAAGTAATAGCAAAGGGGAGAATTGCAGGGATTTATGTTGCACAAATGTTTTTTCACAGCCATAGAGGCTTTTTTTGAGTTCGATGGTAGGAAGTAAAATGACAAAGCCAGAGAAGATAGAGCAGCAGTTGTAAAAGTATGTGGCGAGAGGTAAATGTTGGCTTCTCCCCATAACCTTTATTGTGGCCTGCTCACACTTGTTCACACAACCAACTTGTCTCCACTAGGTTTTCACCTCAGGCCAGATGCCTCGTGACAGTGAAGCCCAAAGAGGAACACCATGTTTTGTTCCCATGAAGGCGCAGCCTGAACTTCTGTGTTGCCTCCCTGACCTACTACTGGATGCAGCAGTCTGGGCAAGAAAAACTAGAGCAAAGAAAAAGGTAGGCAAGAACCCAATATCTCTGCCACAGACTAACTTCAAGCTCATCACTTACTGTGCCAGTAAAGCATAGTTTATCTTATCTTCTTTTTTTTTTTAAGAAAAACCTTCCTTTTAATATCCAAAGTCAGATTCATGAACAGTTATCATATCCCAAAGGTAAGTGTTTCTGTCCTGTCATAGCCACAGGTGGTGAGATCATGCTGCTGTTTCTGCTGCACTCAGTTTGACAGAGGTATGGTTTAAGAAATATTTTAAAAGATATTTTTGTATATTTTGTGTCTCCCTTTGTCATACACAGAAACCATGTATGCTCTGTTACTTGGAAGAAATTGTGAAAGTTAGGACCTGTAGCTCCCAGGATAAAACACTCTGGTATGAAGAAGAGAAACAGGATAATAAAAGGGTCAGAGGGAGGTAAGTCAAGTGTGCAGTCAACAGACAGCTCTCGAAGAACTAGGAGAGTACCTTGGTGAAAACTGAGGTCAGAAAATAGGAAGGCATCAGGGACTGCACTTGCAAAGTAATACAGTATAACTAGAGCACCACCTTCAGAAGGGGATCTGGGTAAAGGAAAAGCCAACAAAATGTCAGAAGGTTTTACTTTTAGGATCATTTTGAAAGGAAATGAAACATGTGAGTCTGTCCTTGATGTGTCTCTGGTAATGATGTGAAATACATGACAGTATTGGCCAATAATCTCTAAGTCTGCTTATTCCAACCAAATTTAGTACAGATGTGGAAGGTTCTTGACTATTTCTTGAACAAATGTCACTGGAAGATTGTTCATAGAAGGACTGCATAGATATTTCAGCTTTTCCCATTGGAAAATCCACATTAGCGTGCCACCCTTGAATCACAAATCCATAGGATGTCATTGAAAGGGATACTCATGGCACAACCTGTTTTGAACTAACACAGATCATGAAACAAGTTCTCCATAATTTCAGTGTTTGATCTTAGTGAAGATAGAAAAGCTCAGAGTAGCCAAAGCCAGTTCCAGATAAATGGAACTGGGAATCATGATGAGCGAAAACAACACAAAGTTAATCCTCGATATCAGGGAAGACAAATATACAAATCCCCCAAACTGAGTAGAATATGCACAGTGGAGAAAGAATCACCATTTCATTGCTACACACTCATGTTACACAACTGCATCAGGTTTTGTAATGCAAGAAGCCATTTAGGAGTGGACTGCATACATTCCACACCCAGGTTACAACCCTGCTTAGAAACTCAAGATATCTTACAAACTCTTCCACTTCTAGAAATAAACTGGTAACAATGAAGCCACTCCTCACCAGGACAGACTGGACACTTTATACATGTCCAAATCCAAGCTGTCTCTTTGTTCAAATCCCTCTCATAGACCAGCTTGACTGACAAGGGTTATGTGGGCAGTTCCTTACAGCTGAAGAGACCTGACACCAGTTTTCCAGTAATTCATTGGACTGAAAGGGTGATTGGTATGAAATCTAGGTGTTAGCCTGGGAAAAAGAAATAGGCATGTGGCTGCTTGGTGTACTGTAGGTGTTGGGTGGGCATGACTCGTAGTGGCATGGAAGAGACAAAGGAAAATGAAAAAGGCAGAGTGTTCCGATATTAAATTATTCCATTTTATGCTGCTGATGCAATCCAAGCAAACCAGCAATTTCCTTTTGGCCTCTGTTTTATGAGCAATCCTATTCAAGCTTTGATAATAAAAGGAACACAGGTGGGTAATTAAGGAGGTGTGAAACTCAAACGAATAGCCAGCCAGTGTATTCTGGAAGGCTATCGGCATCCAAGTGCTGAGTGACTGACTGACCTCACAAACTGACCCAGGGAGTAATTTTCTTCCAAAGCAGAACAAAATTCAAAAAGTTTCTGTAAAAATTTTGCTCTAAAAATTGCTGACAGTTTTGCCATTCCGAGAACTGTTTAGGGACAACATCACCTCACTTCTAATCATGACTGTCATAGATCTCAGGAGCCATAGTGGGGTCACACCAGAAGTCCATCCAGCAAAAGATGCACCGGGCCATAGTCAGCAGTGGGTGTTTGGTGAAGAGGGTAATAGAGCACATATAGAGTGATCCTTCCCTTTGCTTTGCCTCTCAGATCTTGGTTTACAGACTTACTGGAGAGGTTGCCTTTTAACCAGCGAGTTTAACAGCCTTCTGTGGAGCTCTTCTCCACAACTCAGTGGGAGCATACCATTCACACACCAGTAAGGATAAGACTCAGAACCCTCACTCTAAAAATACAGATCACTCATCAGAAATGTAGTAACACCTGCAGTGTAACAGCAGAGAAAGCCTTGCAGTTACAGGCCCCCAAAGAGTCTGAAATTCTAACCAGTACAAGGGCACTCTTTACACAGGACTAAACCATGCAGTTCACATTTTGATATACCTAACCATATAAGTACATTTTAACACACATAATATGTTTTAATATATATTAACAGATAAAGTTCTATCAGTATGTTTAATTATATTACATATATTACCTAAATATTACATATTCACACAGGTAACAAGAGAGTGCTGAGTCCTTTTTTAGCTTTGTTGAAAAGGCTGAATATGAACAATGTATTTAATCCATCTCCCACATCAGTTTTCATCCATATGAATTTTTCTAATATTCAAGTCCAACTAATTGAATTTGAAAGTATTCAGAGTCAACAACAGAAAAATTTCACTAAGAAAAAAACTACAAGGAAATTAACTGTGGATTTTTTTCTTCTTCCTATTAAACAAGCAGCAACATACCCATACATGATGTCTTCCTTAAAAAACCCCAACCTCCTAAGTCTGCCAGAAAATCTTACAGAGACCAAATACAGAGAATATGAGCCCCTAATTTTGAGTTCCAAAAAGAGGTCCTTTTGTCCATTATGCTGCCTTTTTAGCCAGTGTGCAAACAAGCTTCCATCTGACTTAGAGGCAAAAAAATATTTATCTCCTGTTAATTTCTGCCTGTACAACTGAATTCCATGTTGTTCGTATGTTTTACTGGAAACCATGATCCAAAGTCTGGTTTTTTCCCCCCACTGCTAGTTCAAGTTTGATATTTTGTGGTTTTCTCTCTATTGTTTTTTGTTTGTCTTCCTGAAACTACTTCAGGATGCAGCAAAGTTTCTAAGCCACAGAAATACAGCTAGACAGTGAATCAGGTATCTGGATGCTCCTGCTGGTTCCATCTAACTTGCTGGCACCCTCTCCCAAGGATAAATTTTGAGGCTAGCTGATCACAGTCAGCTAAAAATTTGTGATGTGTGCTATCCCTCCTGTTCATGGCTTAGGAATGATGGTTTTAAATGAGGAAGTCATGGTTGTAATCAAACCAACTAAACCACAGTGATACTTCCACAGGAAACACAACTTGAGAGTGCATATCCCTGTTCCCAGGGATAATTATTGGGACCTCTAAAAATGTATCGATGTGTGTGCTTTGGTCTTTCTGCCTCACCCCAGTCCTTGCAAATTGGTACCTCCTCCATTTCTGGAAAGGTCTCTCTTATGTATAACAAAATGAGTACAAGAATGCTGTTCCCCTGCATGTCCTTCTCATCACCTGAAGTGTGGAAAGCTGGGTAATTACAAAGTGACCCCAATGGCTCCACAGAGAACTGTAATCATGAGCTTAAGTCCATTCAGGAAGCCTGATACCAAATATCCGAGTGCGGCACAGTAAAACCAAAATTCCCTGCCGACTATCTCTGCTCATAAAAGTGATTTAGATTGGTTCTCCCTGTACATGAGTGCTCTGCTGGCCGTCTGAAACAATTAGCAAAGCAAATAATAGATTGCAATGTTTTTCTTTCCATCCAGGTTTGTGCTTTATGTGAGTGAACAGTTAAAACATACATCTTAAAATGTACAGTTCTGGAACCACAGAAGTCCCTTAGCTGCTGAGTGAAAATGAGCCAGTAAAGCTCATTTGCAGGGAACAGAAACAAAAGTCTTGCCACTCCTGACAGAGATGCTCAGTTCAGGGTAGGGACTGCAAACTGAACTCATTTAGGTCCTCAACTCCTGTGTGACCATCCCAACTGACCTTATTAACTCAATGTTTTTGATTTTTCAAGGCAAAAAAAAAAATGGGAAAGGATCGAGCTGTTAACCAGATCCAGTTTTATTCCTTCTCTGTGCTCCTAGCTTGATTTTCATGCCATAAAATAGAAGCAATTCATCAAATTCTTCTCAGTTGCACATTGATGCCCACATGTACACATGGTCTTGCTACCTGGAGAGACCTGGCACTACTTATTATTGAACTCTAAGCTCAGTTCTCTCCCAACACTTGTGTTCTGTGATGCCATTTTCCAGCTTTGGTTTTGATCTCTAGCTTTCTGCACAACCTTCCCAACAACTATCAGTACAGATTGCCTGGGGCAGCACACCTGAGACCTACAGTAGGGTACAGTGCAGATCTCAACTTTCTCCTGGTATCAAAAATGTCCAGGGTAACCCTGATGAACAGAACACATTTACCCATAAAGAAATATTAAAACCTCTTCACACCCTCCACATGACACACATGGAAATGCATCTAGAATCCACAGGCTGCAGTCTGAGCTGCAGCGTTATCCAGAATTGACACAAACACCCTTAGCACCTCAGGTCAGGCTCAAAGAAGACAGCCCAGACCCCACAGCTTTCACACAGCTGTGGCTGTCTCGAGCCCAAGCTGTGGCCAGACCAGCCCTTAGCTGTGTAGGGGAGAGCACAGACACAGCTGAGCACGTTTATCGCCCCTCCTGGGCTCTCCTTCAGCCTTGCAGGGCAGACACAGACAATCGACTTTCCTCATACTTCAGCATATCATGTAGTAAATCCTGTTAAGGACAGGGGGACTCTGAGTTCTACACAGATGTGGAATGTCACACAGATCCAGAGCAACATGCAGATTCCCCATGTGCTTGTTCATGGCTTCTACAGAAATTTAGCAGCCAAATTCATGCTAGGCAAAAAACTTGAATAGATTGGTTGATACATCTGTTAAGCCTCAAAGGGCAAACAGCAGAGGCTGTTCTTCCCTCCAGAAACTGTTTGAAGAAATGCAGCATCATGTCCCTTGGGACACAAGGATCTCCTCACATCTGGATAAAGCTTTGCTGCAAGGAGGAGGCAACCCCAAAGTGAGAGACTGCCTTGTTGGCCCTGGGAGGAGCACAGGAGGTTGACAGAGGGGTTTCAGGCTCAGAGAAGCCCCAAGTGCACCAACATGACTGGAGAGACACACACCCAGGTCTGGCACAAGCACAGGCAGCCAGCTGAGGCTATTTACACTTCACTTGTGTTGTTGCTGGTTTGCTTTTCAAAGTAGCAGCAAAGAATATTGTTGTCCAGGCAAGAGCACGAGGAATTCACATCCTGCTGGCGTAACACAGGTGGTACATTCCACCAAGTGTTGTGTCTTAAACAGCCCCAGGAAATCCCTAGAGCCTGTGTAGATCAAGGGGAAAGCCTCAGGAGCTTTGGAGTGCTGGCAAGATAAATTGCAGCAGGACCAAGTAGAGAGTTGCACAGACATAGCCATTGTTGTACTCTATTTTCATTCTCTTTGAAAACTCAGAGGCTTCCATCACCTAGGGAAGGATATGGAAAAAATATGGGTAGATCACTAACCATTGCACAAAGTCTCCACCATCATGAAATCTCCAGGGTCTTTATCCTTCGGAAGAGGTCCTGGTAAACATGTTTTATTAATTGACTGCTGTAAACAAAGCTGGGTCTTGCTTTCAAGGAAGATAAATATGAAATGCAAGTTAGGTAGATTTCTGCTAGTCAGACCTGATTCCTAGGAGAGATGGGGGAAATGCAGAAAGGAAGATCCTTGTCAGAGCAAAGATGAATATCTTGTATGTGAATATGTAAGATGCTTGAGAATCCAACCTAGGAACTATCAAGTTTTCATCATATCATCAGTGCTTACTCTGGAGTAAAAATTAGTGACTTTTCCCATTAAATTCTATTGATCTATTTCTCCAACAAGAAGCTTCTTCATCTAAATCACTGGTTTATTGTGCCTGTGATTGTTTAAGAGGATGTCATGGGAGCCATTGAAGAGTCACTTAAAACGCTATTCATCCTGCCACACATAGGCAAGCTGTGTTTCCATCTGAAGCCTTGCTGCACAAATTTAATCTTTCAACATAGAGGGGCCTTTGTTTCCAAAATTAAAATAACCTGTATATGTATTTTATGTGTTCACAGATTCTTGCAGAAAGATGGTTAAATCACTCTGCTTTTCAGGTATCAAGGCTTGAAATGCAGAGTTTTAACTGAAGAAATCCACATCCACTGGTCACAGCTTTCTTAATGGGTTACAGGTACATGAGGCTTTTGCATCAGCAGGTGTAAACAGAATATGGCTCTTTACCTGCATCCTTACAGATGGCTCACTCAGGGCCTAAAATAGAATCCACTTCATATTTCTGACTCTTTTCCCAAGGATAACAAAGCAGAACTTTTCCAGCTCAAGTAGCAGAAATCCTTGCTTTCACCTGGGAGGTCCTGGTATGTTCTCCGCCAGTCAGTGATGCCTACAGTGTATTATGAATGTGAAAAATAAACCAACAGCCAGTCCTAGAAACAGGCAGGGTTCACTGTGCACTTTATTGTAGGAGAGTATGTGAGGTACTTCACTGTTTGGAAGTGAACCTCCTTCCAGAAAATGTTGCAGAGCATTTTGAATGAGAAAGCAGTTCAGATGAAACATGGCCTGAGAGAGAGTCCTTCAAAAACAGGGATGCAGATCCCTTACAGTGACCTTCTTTCTAGCAGCATTACCACAGAACTTTGGAAAAGGGCAGTTTTCTGGTTATCCTCAGCTTAACAAGCAACTGAGCATCGTCCTCTTTACTTATCTATGCATATTTTGTACTTCGGGAGAGACATTGGTATCACAGCCTTGGAAAACTGACATCACATGGAAGAGAAATAATCCTTTCTACTCTAAACCCTCTATCCCAAGACCTCATAACTACATTGTATTATCATATTATCCAAAAATATTTAAAAGTATTTCAGGGATTCCACTGAAAAACTGAAAATAGATATTTCTTTCCCAAATCATCTATGTCGCAAATAAAGCATAAAAAGCAGCAAAGTGATAGAAAAAATAAGGAAAAGAACAAAAAAAAGTCTTCTATTCTGTTGGCACTTTATTCTGGAGAAGGATATATTCAGAAGCCTTCAAGTTTGAGCAAGAAACATTTCACATCTTCCTTTCAAAGTACTGTGCTTTTTTGATATTTTTAAAATACTATATCCTACAAGGTTTTAAGAGTCAAAAGTGAAATGAAGTAGTGAAATTAATTCTTCAATTTGTCCCTAAAAAACCTTACTTCCCAAATTCTTTCACAAAGAATTTGCTATTTGAAACTACAATTAACAAATCTCTGACACTTTTTCTTCTCTGCCTGATATTATAATGGAAAATATGGTCTCTTGCAAGCAGATTAGGAGAACATTCCTCTGAGGGGAGTTGTAGCTCTTCAAGACCTAAAAGTCAGTCCCACCAAGAGTGTCAGAACCCAATGTAGAAAGAGGGGGAATATTCAAATCCCTCACTTTTTCCACTGTTCAGCTTGTTCTGGATTGTTATGTGGATTGTCACTAGGCTTCCAAGTTTGGAGAACTTTTATTATTGTTATAAACTCTGCCCTTGACATGTGTTTTCTATCCCTTCCATACCAGAGGTTTGACTAAATTGAAGCATAGCATCAGTTTGGTATCTGACACATGGTCTGGTGGAAAGCATATCCTGCCACTGACACAGGAATAGATGTTGTCATCAGATAGATCCTCTATGCTTCTAGCAGAGCTACCTGGTTTTAATAATGATATTTGAGGAAAACATCTGTGTTACCTCACTGTGTGACTGAGTTCAAGAGAACAAGCCACATGCTGCAAACATTTCTTGGAATTGGGAACTACTGTTCTATTCAACATCCAGCTGGAGGTCGATATTCCCAAATACTCATGAGCATAGGTAAGCACGTGCCTGTCTTTCATCTAGAAAATCTGACTCCTGTGTCAACAATTCCAGGCAGGATTCATGACCATTTCTCTGCCATCTGCACTTTCAGACTTCAGATTGCTATGAGACTGCTCCAGCTGAATGAGAGGGCTAATTCATAAATGGCAGAGAACCATCACTGAAGTCTAAATGAGTTGAATGCAGAAGTTATTAATTAGTCTGATTTTAGTCTATTTAGTAATATTCCCAGCAAATTGTGTAATGAATTTGCTGTGCAGCTGGGGACACAAAGAGGTGTCAGCTAATCCCAACATTAACCAAGGCTTAATGCTTTGTGAACTGAACATCTCCAGAACAATGACAAGATTATTCAGTTCATTTAATGGAAAGCAACAGCAATCATCACCATTCTGGGAGAATCCAGAACTGTACACGGCAGAACCATAAGGGAGCTTGCAAATTTCTAATGTGACCACTATTGAAATTCAGAAATGTTCTGTTTCCTAAATTATGACTCAGGGAAGATCATGCCTTAGCATCTGTCCTATTTCTGATCATCTCTTGGCACTGGCTACACTTACACTCTGGCAGCATCTCCATGGAGTTTGTTTTCCTTAGAGTCTGCAAAGGAACAAAAGGAACTTTGGAGAGATTTATTGTTATTTTTGCATTCTTCTGCAACTCAATGTACTTCCTATCTCCAAAGCTCTTTATAAAACAATGGATTTTCCAGTACATTAGGATTTGCCACTAGCCCAAGGATTTTCACTGCTCCTGGCAGGCTGCTGCCTTGGCAGAGTTCCCTCTGCATCCTCGACCTGCTGCTGATTGATCCCTGTAATCCAATCCATTTTCAACAAGCCACTTCAGCTCCAATAAAAACAAGGGGGCTTTGCTGATTGCTCATTTCATCTGCAGCTGTTGGAGCCACAAATCTAAAGAGAAATATTTAAAGTCTATTTGTAAAAATTCTACTGGCAAAATAAAAAGATCCATTGCTTTTATTCAGTTAAACTCAAAGGGAAAGTAATTACAGCTTCCTTTTATGTGTTATGTCTTCTTTATTATTTTATCCCTGTATACCTCTCTTGGTGTGATCATGGTGCTCCTCTCAGTAAATAGGTGAGGAAATGTTACAACTGAAATCCCCCAAGGCTTTGGTATATTAAGCATGAAATAGCTTGTATAACATGGGCGCTGCAAACATTTCATAAACTTTAAATGTTTAATTTAGAAGAGACTGTTCTAATCTGCCCCTCCTACAAGGAACCAGCCAAATAAAAATCCCATGTCATTAAAGAATTCTTGCACTACAATTACACATTCTATCTGAATTGAGAGAACGTAAAAGTCATTGTAAGATACAAATCCTGACATCCAGACAACAAATATGAGATAATTCCAACACTTTTAGGTGCATTATTCCAGTTCTGCAATTACCTGCAAAACTGAATTTCTGCATTTTACTTGTAGACTGAATTTGACAAGGTGCAGCTTCAAGTCATGGCATCTAGTAAGGGGGTTTGATGGTGTGGTTGTCACAGACTAAAGCAGTTCTTCTGTATAGTTAATAAAAGAGAAAGTTCAGATAGCTTATAGATTGAGTCATCTATTCTGGGAAAATACTTCAGAAAAGAACCAACCCTTTCTCTCTCATTTGTAAAGAATGTTCTCTTGATTCCAACCAACATGGCTCTTCTCATGTCTTTTCCATCCTTCTATAACTGCATTTCTTCTATTAATATCTGTGGCTTCCCCAGTTTGTCTAAGGTTGCTGGCAAAAATAAGGACTGTGATGGGATCTCCCAAAGGAGAATCCCTACTCTGAAGAGAGCATATTCCACAAACACTTCTAGCACTATAAGTCATAAATAGAAAACTATCATAGGCTGATCTTTTCTTTAAAAAGTAGTACAGAGATGTCCACAAGGGATAACTACAACTATGGTAAAATCTGTTTGAGCTACAATGTTTTCAGGGTTATTCATGGATTACTTTGGTTTGCTGAAGTAGTTCGTGGCCTTTGGCTAATAGTTTAGTTGTCCTTTTATTTACAGCTGTTGTCTGCAATAGCTAATTTGACTGTGGAGGGCAAGGAGGCAGTAGAAATAGAAAGTATGGGCCAGAGAATTGTATTGGGAAAACTATGAGAGCCAGCAGAATTTTTTTCATTGAGCCTTATATGCTATATTTGGCACAGCACTGGCTTAATGAAATTTTATTGATTCCAAGGCAAGCTTCCAATGGAAATCTGCCCAGATTCCTGAGGGTCTCTGCTGAGCCTGGAGACCTTCGATGTGCTGATCCTTGGCTGTAGCCTTTCTGTTAATGGGTCTGTCCTTCAGAGAGGGGATCAGCAAAACACCAAAGAAGCTGCTCTGTAAAATTATACTTCTCTGAGCACTGCTGCTGCCATTTGCTCAGAAACTAGAGAGATGGTAGTTCCCCAGAGCACCTGTAGGGTCTGGGGAACTTCTGGCTTAGTAAGAATTAAAGAGAATAGTTTCTGGCCCAATTTAGACAATTACTTGGGGAGAGAGTGAAAAAATGGGGAAATACTTACAAGGTTAAAAGCCCTATCTCTCAACATCAGTGTAGCTCAGAGGAACAACAAGTTTAAGTATCAAAAAATATTTGTTTTGTAAAAGATAGAAAGATGGAGAGATGGTCACCCAAAGACACAAAAAGGACCATCTCAGACAGTTTTCTTGCAAAGAAGAGGATGTTTGCCAATTTGCAGTGAAGAGGAATGAAGCTGCCACTATCAGATAAACCAGAGAAGAGAGAAGGATATAATCTTGCCTACTGAAATTCACAGCCAAGGTTTTTTTATAAAAATGGTGAGGTTTTAAAAGGACACCTGTATCAGTAAAATAGTTTACAGTCTTGAAATACACAGTAGATGCCATGTACCTATTCATGAATAGAAATTAAGTAGTAAAGAGCTGCTCGGGTTATCCAGAGAAATTCATCACAAACAGTTCATGCACTCAAAGCCTTCAACTGCTAAGCAAGTTTCTGATGTTTTTAAAAAACAAAAGACTCTCAAGGGCCCAGACAGAGGAACTCAGGGAGGGGAGTTTGTTTACCACTTGTATCTTTGGGACCCACCCAAGACTTAGCTCCCTTTGACCATAAAATGAATGTTTATGTTTATTGGGCGTGGAAAGGAACACATCAGGTCACCCTGCCCTCAACTACACATTTCCTCAGTTACATTATATCAATAATTAATTTGTCTAATCCCTTCTGAAGCTAGATTAGTGTTATTAGAATGGAAAGAGCATGGTGTAAGTGCAGTAATAACAATAGCCTTCATTTAATTGAATATCTTCTCTTTTTTTAAAGAGTTCTAGGATAGGGGATGAGCCTTTGAATAGACATGGCAGCATCGAGGTCTATCACTATGCAATGCAGCTTTATTGTGGCACTCCTACTAATTTTCATCTCTCTAATGATATCTCCTCCATGTTGGGCTCAGAGGGACTTTTTTCTGCAGAACTCATGAAGCTTCAAAGGAAAATAAGAGTTCAATTTCTTGGAGGATTGCAGTTCTCCTAAATTAAATTTTTATCCTTGTGAAGAGTTTAACCCAAAGGGTAGTTAGGATTTGCTACTGTGGAGAAAGTCACCACAGCAACTAGTCATCACTTCTCATGTAATTTTCAGTTTAGATGCACTTCATTAGCTGAGACACAAATAAAGGCTTACCCCTGTCGTGTTCCCCCCCCCCCCCCCACCTTTGTGTAAACAGAAATGTTTTCCTGGGATTTTTCACCCAAGCAGATCAGATTTTCATGCTGAAGGGGTATTAAAATATTCCTTGCTCCCTTTCCAAGCCTCACAAGAAAAAGCAAAGACAACACAACCAAACACAATCATTACCACACAGTTCAGATCCAGTTCTAAGCAAAAAACCCACCTATTACTGTAAAGAGCCACAAAGGAGCAGATGTCACAAAGAGTTTGCTTCCCACGTTTAATAGAGCTCATAGGAGCTCTCTATCAGAAAGCAGGGAACCCATGGGCTGAGTAATGTGCAGTAAGAAAACATGTGTCTCCCCAGCACTGACACCCACGAGCTGGGAAGTGAAATCAGCTGCAATGGAGTGTTCTTGGGCAGCCTCCATCAGACAGCTCACAGGGCAGGGACAAACCCCCACAGCACTGACCACATCGACTCCAAACTCACATTTCCCTCATTGTCAGATGGAGTCAATTCCCCTCACCTCTATGACCTCAGAATCTTGTTTCTACCTTTTCTGGATTTCCTTAAACTCATGATTTAAAAAGCTCTTTAAACAGCTAGCTGTTCTGCAGCAGAAGGAGGGAGGGCACACAAAGCTGAGGCTGGAGCAGCAAAACAGCCACATGAGCATATCCACTCTGTCCTGCCAGACTTAAGAAGCAGCACTGACCTGCAGAGCTTGAGAGAAGGGACAGCTTTCCCATGGCTGATTCAGCAGAGCTGCAGGTTGGGTGGGTCAGGAAGCAGAAGAGGGAAATGTCAGACTAAACTTTGGGTGCCAGGCTCTTCGGTGCCTGCACATTGGGTTCTGCCAAGTATTGTGGCAGAGACTGATTCACTAATCTGGAAGGTGAAAATAGATCTGAAGAACCCCAATTCATTTCAGATTAGCTAAGAAAATAGATTACTATTAAAAAGTTTTTGTTCTTTCTTATACCATCTCTATGGCACAGGCAGCTCCCAGCTGATGTGGATTAAGAGAATTCAACTTCAGTGAAACCACCTGAAAGTCTCTAAAGGTTTCAGACCTTTGCCTCCTGCAAACTGCAGGTCATAGTGAAGCTTGGCTTAAGCGGGGCTTACACAGAGTTGGAGAAGTGAAGGAAATTAACTTGGGAGAGTTCCGCCAGTTAGGTTGGAGATTCCCATTAATCATATCAGTGTGTATGCAAAACAAACAGTTTACCTATAGAGACTGTTGTCATAGGTGTGATAGATGATAATAATTAATAAAGGCAGGTGGTTTAGGCATATACTCAAGACCCCTACTGTTAGAGCACCACTGACTTCAACAGAGTTACTTTAACCCTTAAGATGGAGTAAGATGGTATCTATTTACTTTCCAATAAAAAGTTACTTTGGAAAGCGATTTCATCATTGTTCTCCTGTTATGAAAGCTTGTGCTCAGTATTTGGGCAAGATGTGCTAGAGGAAGAACTCACAAACTCTGGTGTAGAAGTTTGCTATAAAGCCAACAATGTTGCTACAGTTCTGTGTCCCTACAGTAACATTTCCAAAGAGAGAACTGACTGTACAGTGTGGTCTATCAGCACCACTGGTTTTATGGCAGAAAGTCCAATAAACTTCCATGTCCTCTGTGCGCTATCAGTCCTGATTCTTTTCCTCCTAAAACTCACATTCTCATGTCTACATTTATTACTTTTTAATTTTTCCATACTAATTTCTCCCTCGTTCTTCTGCATAATATTCCATACATAATGTGCAATCCTCAGACCCAGAATGTGCTGTGATGTAAAGCTGATGTCATGCTTATCTTCTAGATGGATTAATTAGCCTGATCCCATGCCACACTCAGTACATCTACGTAGTGTTGCTTCGTATGGTGTGGATATACTCAATGAGGCCAAAACATTTGGCCTCCCAAATCTGTGGCCAGGCTGGGGGTGGATTTCATTCATCTGCCGCTTCAGAGAAGTTAATATCTTTCACAGCCTCAAATTTCTGTCAAAAAGCAAGAACAGGAGCTGCTTAGGAGAAATAGCCTGAAAAGCAGCGATCAGGGAGAAGGGATGGGGCACAAGAGAGGAGAACAGGGTCACAAGATGGAGTAGGTTTAGGTATTACTGCACCTGTGAAACTGACAGCATAATAAATGTCACATAATTCAGAAATGGTGCCATTTCCTCGAAAATCAGAAGCTAATATATGCAGCCTTACACTGTGCAAAGATTGATCTTTCACCTTCCCTTGGGAAAAAAACACCATGCACTGTGATTTATGGCAGAGGAAAAGAAACTTAGATTTTCTTTGCTTTCATGCAGTACTCCTTCCACATGTGTAATGTACTGCCTGAAGCTGTTTCTCAAGGAAGGTGAGTGTGTGTGTCAGCACTGTCCCTAACAGGCTTACAGACCAGTGAGTTTTTCTTATGTTTAACAGCGTTTTCATTTTTAATAGCTGTTTTTTGCTTTTCTCTTCTAATCTCTTTTAATTCTCTTTCCATCTGCATGCAGTTTAATTTGCACTGATTTAAGATGCTTGGACACTTTTTGATGATAAACATGTCTAGTAAAATACCCATGAAGAGTGACTTAGCTTTGTGGTAGGAGCTATGAGTGTTCTGAGTTTGACCCCAGGGGCCACATCTAAAGGTAAGGGAATAAAGGCCTTAATTGCAGTCAATTTGCATCCTTGATCTTTCTACTGTGCTGTCTCAGAAAAGAGCAAATGATGACAACCCAGATGATTTTTGTACCATAAATAAGACCATAATTGTGGACATTTATAAAGTATTCATTTCCATTTTATCTGGAGAGAAACACACAGATCAGCAGGATTAGCAATATAGGTGCATGAATGGCCTTCTAGTAGCACTAATATAAAAGCAATACTCCACAAATCCGGAAGCAGACACGTAATCACTACTGGTCACTCCTGATCAGGAATGGGTTTGACCTGCTGACCTCAGGGTGAAAGACTCTGTACTGCATTACCACTCCCAAGAGCTCTCTGACTCTCTCTGAGGTTGTTTTTTTTAATTATTTTGTACTTAACCACTGCCTGCAATGGATAACATCTGCAGAACACTGGGTATCTGATCATCTTTTTGCTTTACAACTAATCATTGGCACTCAATGAATCTGAAGGTTAAAAAGAAATTGCAGAAATAATGAAATGAGAATGAGGGGGGAAAACCCTTAACAGATCCTTCCTGCCACTGGTGTATTTTTTCATTTTTCATATGGCCTTGACATTTCATTCCAAGCAATGAAAGATGTAATGCTTTGGGAGGAATCATGAAAATTTGTCCCATTTAGCAAGAGAGAAATCATCAACCAACATCCCTCAAAAAATAGCCAACAAAATATTCTAGATCAACATCAACATGTTTGAACTTCTGGGTTCCATCTTTTATCACTCATTCAGCTGTTCAGATGCTTCATTCATTCATTCTGATTCCATGTAGAAGATGCAGATATTCATTCATGTGGAAGACGCTTCTATTCATTCATTCTTTCCCTGTAGAGGATGTAAACAGACAAACCTTCAGGTGGGACAGGCCCTACACAAAGACATGCCAAAACCTTCTTTCAACTTAGAAACAGTCTGCACTTAGCAATTTATTGGAAGCAACCCTTTTGGTCCTAACATATCCACTCCTACAATTCAGAGCAAGTTTTTCCAAAGCCCGATGTATAAAATACTGTCCAACCCTACAGAAGTTTTAACCACACACAAACCCCAATTTTAAAATGCAACAAAACTATCCTTTACATCTCAATGACTTTCTGTCACTGGCAAAACTATTCCAATACCCGTGCAAGGAGGATGTTAGTGACTTCACTGTGGAGTCAGCCACAACTGGAATCCAAAAAGACCCACATTCAGTGACCGTAGGAGGACTGCACAGGACTTACATGCATCTTCACCCACAGGAGATCCGATCTCTGGAAACCGGACTTTCTCCCTCGTCACAATGAGTCTTTATTAATTCTGATTATGCGGGAAGCTCTGGTTATGTACCTCTGTTTACAAAGGACAAATCAGCACTAAATGAGCATGAACTGATTTCACATTGAACTGTCCATCTCATAAGCATCAACATGTCCAAGAAAGGAAAACCATTTGTTTATTCCCAGCAGTGCTTTGGGATACAGCCTGCAAGATCAATGGGAATTAGACACGAGGAAACAGCAAGATATTTTCCCAATTGCATATTCACCCATCAATCATAGTTCTCTTTGACAGCTGGCTACTGGCCACTGGTTCCTGCTGGGAAAATGCTAGGAATGCAAGAAAAAGGAACATTTTATCTTTTGTGCCAACTCTCAGTGTAGACTTAACTTGAAGTTCCAAGTAGCACAGTGCAGCTTCTCTGTGGTAGATCTCTGAGAGGAATTTCACAGCTTGGATCTCAACGTTTCATTCTGCTCCATGGTTTGATATTTTGGACATGTTTCACTATTGTTATCCAAAATTTTCAACTCCAATTCTATTAAAAGAATAAATTAAAAAGAAATTCAGCACATCAGAGAGCATGTTCTATTAAATTTCCCAGTATAACAGGAAGCCATGCAATAGAGACTAAGGGTGAACACATTACAATATATATGGTATAGAAGAACAAAATAGACTTACAAAAAATCCCAGCTGATTAAGCCTGCTGGCATTTTCCAGTCCAGACTAATAGAATTTCATAAAACAGTCTTGTTGGTTTGGAGAAGAAGCTGGCTCTGGGGTGGTCACTTTTATGTGGTAGGAAAGGCAAAAGCAAATATAACTACCTCTTGGATGAATGAAACAGTTCAGAGGGACATGAAGCAAAGAGTATTGTGGGGAGATGCAGTGTATTCTCAAAGCTGTGGCCTTCTTTATGTAACTCAGGGACCAGGAGGAGACCAGGCCACAAGTCATATGGGAGAATATCACCCCAGGAAGCAGTAGAACCAAAATAGTAAAGATAGAGGAAACTTCCTCTGTCTTCAATTCTTGGGTGAAAAATGGCAATATCCCAGACCCACTGGTGCCAAGAAACAATTGATCTTTGTGCCAAGACAAAAGGCGGCAGCGTTGGACTCTCAGTTCCCAATGATGCAGCGCCATTAACACTATAAAAGCTGCAATCCCTTTATATCCCAGCATCTTTTCCCTGAGAGGAATCTTGGTCCATCTTCAATTCTTGGCTGAAAAATGGCAATTTCCCAGACCCGGTGGTGCCAAGGAGGGACTGAGCTTTGTGCCAAGAGAAAAGGTGGCAGCCTTGGGCTCTCAGGCGCTAATGATGCTGCGCCATGAACAGTAAAAAGACACCCAAACCCTAATCCTAACACAAAAGAGAAGCCTAACCCTAACCCTAACCCTAACCCTAACCCTCATTCTAAGCATAACTCTAAGTGTAACCCTAACCCAGCATTCAAGAGTGGAGAGAGGAGGGGCTCTGCCAGAATAGAGAGAACTAGGCCAGCCCTTTGTGGGCTGGCACCTTTCCTCTTTCGATTCCATTTCCAAGAGGGATCGTGGTCCGCCTTCAATTCTTGGCTGAAAAATGCCAATTTCCCAGCCCCAATGGTGCCATGGAGGGACTGAGCTTTGTACTAAGAGAAAAGGTGGCAGCCTTGGGCTCTCAGGTGCTAATGATGCTGCGCCATGAGCAGTAATAACACACCCAAACCCTAATCCTAACACAAAAGAGAAGCCTAACCCTAACCCTAACCCTAATTCTAAGCATAACTCTAAGTGTAACCCTAACACAGGAGTCGAGCGTGGAGAGAGGAGGGACTCTGGCAGAATAGAGAGAACTAGGCCAGCCCTTTGTGGGCTGGCACCTTTCCTCTTTCGATTTCTTTTCCAAGAGGGATCTTGGTCCGCCCTAAAAACTTGGCTGAAAAATGGCATTTTCCCAGCCCCAATGGAGCCAAGGAGGGACTGAGCTTTGTACTAAGAGAAAAGGTGGCAGCCTTGGGCTCCCAGGCGCTAATGATGCTGCACCATGAACAGTAAAAAGACACCCAAACCCTAATCCTAACACAAAAGAGAAGCCTAACCCTAACCCTAACCCTAACCCTAACCCTAACCCTAACCCTCATTCTAAGCATAACTCTAAGTGTAACCCTAACCCAGGACTCGAGAGTGGAGAGAGAAAAGGCTTTGCGAGAATAGACAGAACTAGGCCAGCCCTTTGTGGGCTGGCACCTTTCCTCTTTCGACTCCTTTTCCAAGAGGGATTGTGGTCCGCCTTCAATTCTTGGCTGAAAAATGCCAATTTCCCAGCCCCAATGGTGCCATGGAGGGACTGAGCTTTGTACTAAGAGAAAAGGTGGTAGCCTTGGGCTCTCAGGTGCTAATGATGCTGCGCCATGAGCAGTAATAAGACACCCAAACTCTAATCCTAACACAAAAGAGAAGTCTAACCCTATTCCTAACCCTAACCCTAACCCTAACCCTAATTCTAAGCGTAACTCTAAGTGTAACCCTAACCCAGGACTCGAGAGTGGAGAGAGGAGGGGCTCTGCCAGAACAGAGAGGACTAGGCCAGCCCTTTGTGGGCTGGCACCTTTCCTCTTTTGATTCCATTTCCAAGAGTGATCGTGGTCCACCTTCAATTCTTGGCTGAAAAATGGCATTTTCCCAGCCCCAGTGATTCCAAGGAGGGACTGAGCTTTGTGCCAAGAGAAAAGGTGGCAGCCTTGGGCTCCCAGGCGCTAATGATGCTGCACCATGAACAGTAAAAAGACACCCAAACCCTAATCCTAACACAAAAGAGAAGTCTAACACTAACCCTAACCCTAACCCTAATTCTAAGCATAACTCTAAGTGTAACCCTAACCCAGGACTCGAGCGTGGAGAGAGGAGGGGCTCTGCCAGAACAGAGAGGACTAGGCCAGCCCTTTGTGGGCTGGCACCTTTCCTCTTTCGATTCCTTTTCCAAGAGGGATCTTGGTCCTCCTTCAATTCCTGGCTGAAAAATGCCAATTTCCCAGCCCCAATGGTGCCAAGGAGGGACTGAGCTTTGTGCCAAGAGAAAAGGTGGCAGCCTTGGGCTCTCAGGTGCTAATGATGCTGCGCCATGAGCAGTAAAAAGACACCCAAACTCTAATCCTAACACAAAAGAGAAGTCTAACCCTAACCCTAAACCTAACCCTAACCCTAACCCTAATTCTAAGCATAACTCTAAGCGTAACCCTAACCCAGCATTCGAGAGTGGAGAGAGGAGGGGCTCTGGCAGAACAGAGAGAACTAGGCCAGCCCTTTGTGGGCTGGCACATTTCCTCTTTCGATTCCTTTTCCAAGAGGGATCTTGGTCCGCCCTCAGTTCTTGGCTGAAAAATGGCATTTTCCCAGCCCCAGTGATTCCAAGGAGGGACTGAGCTTTGTGCCAAGAGAAAAGGTGGCAGCCTTGGGCTCTCAGGCGCTAATGATGCTGCACCATGAACAGTAAAAAGACACCCAAACCCTAATCCTAACACAAAAGAGAAGCCTAACCCTAACCCTAACCCTAACCCTAACCCTAACCCTAATTCTAAGCATAACTCTAAGCGTAACCCTAACGCAGGAGTCGAGCGTGGAGAGAGGAGGGGCTCTGGCAGAACAGAGAGAATTAGGCCAGCCCTTTGTGGGCTGGCACCTTTCCTCTTTCGATTCCATTTCCAAGAGTGATCGTGGTCCACCTTCAATTCTTGGCTGAAAAATGGCATTTTCCCAGCCCCAGTGATTCCAAGGAGGGACTGAGCTTTATGCCAAGAGAAAAGGTGGCAGCCTTGGGCTCTCAGGCACTAATGATGCTGCACCATAAACAGTAAAAAGACACCCAAACCCTAATCCTAACACAAAAGAGAAGCCTAACCCTAACCCTAACCCTAACCCTATCCCTAACCCTCATTCTAAGCATAACTCTAAGTGTAACCCTAACCCAGGACTCGAGAGTGGAGAGAGAAGGGGCTTTGCGAGAATAGACAGAACTAGGCCAGCCCTTTGTGGGCTGGCACCTTTCCTCTTTCGACTCCTTTTCCAAGAGGGATTGTGGTCCGCCTTCAATTCTTGGCTGAAAAATGCCAATTTCCCAGCCCCAATGGTGCCATGGAGGGACTGAGCTTTGTACTAAGAGAAAAGGTGGTAGCCTTGGGCTCTCAGGTGCTACTGATGCTGCGCCATGAGCAGTAATAAGACACCCAAACTCTAATCCTAACACAAAAGAGAAGTCTAACCCTAACCCTAACCCTAACCCTAACCCTAATTCTAAGTGTAACTCTAAGTGTAACCCTAACGCAGGAGTCGAGAGTGGAGAGAGGAGGGGCTCTGCCAGAACAGAGAGGACTAGGCCAGCCCTTTGTGGGCTGGCACCTTTCCTCTTTTGATTCCATTTCCAAGAGTGATTGTGGTCCACCTTCAATTCTTGGCTGAAAAATGGCATTTTCCCAGCCCCAGTGATTCCAAGGAGGGACTGAACTTGGTGCCAAGAGAAAAGGTGGCAGCCTTGGGCTCCCAGGCGCTAATGATGCTGCACCATGAACAGTAAAAAGACACCGAAACCCTAATCCTAACACAAAAGAGAAGTCTAACCCTAACCCTAACCCTAACCCTAACCCTAACCCTAATTCTAAGCATAACCCTAAGTGTAACCCTAACCCAGGAGTCGAGCGTGGAGAGAGGAGGGGCTCTGCCAGAACAGAGAGGACTAGGCCAGCCCTTTGTGGGCTGGCACCTTTCCTCTTTCGATTCCTTTTCCAAGAGGGATCTTGGTCCTCCTTCAATTCCTGGCTGAAAAATGCCAATTTCCCAGCCCCAATGGTGCCAAGGAGGGACTGAGCTTTGTGCCAAGAGAAAAGGTGGCAGCCTTGGGCTCTCAGGTGCTAATGATGCTGCGCCATGAGCAGTAAAAAGACACCCAAACTCTAATCCTAACACAAAAGAGAAGTCTAACCCTAACCCTAACCCTAACCCTAACCCTAACCCTAACCCTAATTCTAAGCATAACTCTAAGCGTAACCCTAACCCAGCATTCGAGAGTGGAGAGAGGAGGGGCTCTGGCAGAACAGAGAGAACTAGGCCAGCCCTTTGTGGGCTGGCACCTTTCCTCTTTCGATTCCTTTTCCAAGAGGGATCTTGGTCCGCCCTCAATTCTTGGCTGAAAAATGGCATTTTCCCAGCCCCAGTGATTCCAAGGAGGGACTGAGCTTTGTGCCAAGAGAAAAGGTGGCAGCCTTGGGCTCCCAGGCGCTAATGATGCTGCACCATAACAGTAAAAAGACACCCAAACCCTAATCCTAACACAAAAGAGAAGCCTAACCCTAACCCTAACCCTAACCCTAACCCTCATTTTAAGCATAACTCTAAGTGTAACCCTAACCCAGGACTCGAGAGTGGAGAGAGGAGGGGCTCTGCCAGAACAGAGAGGACTAGGCCAGCCCTTTGTGGGCTGGCACCTTTCCTCTTTCGATTCCTTTTCCAAGAGGGATCTTGGTCCTCCTTCAATTCTTGGCTGAAAAATGCCACATTCCCAGCCCCAATGGTGCCAAGGAGGGACTGAGCTTTGTGCCAAGAGAAAAGGTGGCAGCCTTGGGCTCTCAGGTGCTAATGATGCTGCGCCATGAGCAGTAAAAAGACACCCAAACTCTAATCCTAACACAAAAGAGAAGTCTAACCCTAACCCTAACCCTAACCCTAACCCTAACCCTAATTCTAAGCATAACTCTAAGCGTAACCCTAACGCAGGAGTCGAGCGTGGAGAGAGGAGGGGCTCTGGCAGAACAGAGAGGACTAGGCCAGCCCTTTGTGGGCTGGCACCTTTCCTCTTTTGATTCCTTTTCCAAGAGTGATCGTGGTCCGCCTTCAATTCTTGGCTGAAAAATGGCATTTTCCCAGCCCCAGTGATTCCAAGGAGGGACTGAGCTTTATGCCAAGAGAAAAGGTGGCAGCCTTGGGCTCTCAGGCACTAATGATGCTGCACCATGAACAGTAAAAAGACACCCAAACCCTAATCCTAACACAAAAGAGAAGCCTAACCCTAACCCTAACCCTAACCCTAACCCTAATCCTCATTCTAAGCATAACTCTAAGCGTAACCCTAACCCAGGACTCGAGAGTGGAGAGAGAAGGGGCTTTGCGAGAATAGACAGAACTAGGCCAGCCCTTTGTGGGCTGGCACCTTTCCTCTTTCGACTCCTTTTCCAAGAGGGATCGTGGTCCGCCTTCAATTCTTGGCTGAAAAATGCCAATTTCCCAGCCCCAATGGTGCCATGGAGGGACTGAGCTTTGTACTAAGAGAAAAGGTGGTAGCCTTGGGCTCTCAGGTGCTAATGATGCTGCGCCATGAGCAGTAATAAGACACCCAAACTCTAATCCTAACACAAAAGAGAAGTCTAACCCTAACCCTAACCCTAACCCTAATTCTAAGCATAACTCTAAGCGTAACCCTAACCCAGCATTCGAGAGTGGAGAGAGGAGGGGTTCTGGCAGAACAGAGAGAACTAGGCCAGACCTTTGTGGGCTGGCACATTTCCTCTTTCGATTCCTTTTCCAAGAGGGATCTTGGTCCGCCCTCAATTCTTGGCTGAAAAATGGCATTTTCCCAGCCCCAGTGATTCCAAGGAGGGACTGAGCTTTGTGCCAAGAGAAAAGGTGGCAGCCTTGGGCTCTCAGGTGCTAATGATGCTGCGCCATGAGCAGTAAAAAGACACCCAAACTCTAATCCTAACACAAAAGAGAAGTCTAACCCTAACCCTAACCCTAACCCTAACCCTAACCCTAATTCTAAGCATAACTCTAAGCGTAACCCTAACCCAGCATTCGAGAGTGGAGAGAGGAGGGGCTCTGGCAGAACAGAGAGAACTAGGCCAGCCCTTTGTGGGCTGGCACCTTTCCTCTTTCGATTCCTTTTCCAAGAGGGATCTTGGTCCGCCCTCTATTCTTGGCTGAAAAATGGCATTTTCCCAGCCCCAGTGATTCCAAGGAGGGACTGAGCTTTGTGCCAAGAGAAAAGGTGGCAGCCTTGGGCTCTCAGGCGCTAATGATGCTGCACCATGAACAGTAAAAAGACACCCAAACCCTAATCCTAACACAAAAGAGAAGCCTAACCCTAACCCTAACCCTAACCCTAACCCTAACCCTAATTCTAAGCATAACCCTAAGTGTAACCCTAACCCAGGAGTCGAGCGTGGAGAGAGGAGGGGCTCTGCCAGAACAGAGAGGACTAGGCCAGCCCTTTGTGGGCTGGCACCTTTCCTCTTTCGATTCCTTTTCCAAGAGGGATCTTGGTCCTCCTTCAATTCCTGGCTGAAAAATGCCAATTTCCCAGCCCCAATGGTGCCAAGGAGCGTCTGAGCTTTGTGCCAAGAGAAAAGGTGGCAGCCTTGGGCTCTCAGGTGCTAATGATGCTGCGCCATGAGCAGTAAAAAGACACCCAAACTCTAATCCTAACACAAAAGAGAAGTCTAACCCTAACCCTAACCCTAACCCTAACCCTAACCCTAATTCTAAGCATAACTCTAAGCGTAACCCTAACGCAGGAGTCGAGCGCGGAGAGAGGAGGGGCTCTGGCAGAACAGAGAGAACTAGGCCAGCCCTTTGTGGGCTGGCACCTTTCCTCTTTCGATTCCTTTTCCAAGAGGGATCTTGGTCCGCCCTCAATTCTTGGCTGAAAAATGGCATTTTCCCAGCCCCAGTGATTCCAAGGAGGGACTGAGCTTTATGCCAAGAGAAAAGGTGGCAGCCTTGGGCTCTCAGGCGCTAATGATGCTGCACCATGAACAGTAAAAAGACACCCAAACCCTAATCCTAACACAAAAGAGAAGCCTAACCCTAACCCTAACCCTAACCCTAACCCTAACCATCATTCTAAGCATAACTCTAAGTGTAACCCTAAACCAGGACTCGAGAGTGGAGAGAGAAGGGGCTTTGCGAGAATAGACAGAACTAGGCCAGCCCTTTGTGGGCTGGCACCTTTCCTCTTTCGACTCCTTTTCCAAGAGGGATCGTGGTCCGCCTTCAATTCTTGGCTGAAAAATGCCAATTTCCCAGCCCCAATGGTGCCATGGAGGGACTGAGCTTTGTACTAAGAGAAAAGGTGGTAGCCTTGGGCTCTCAGGTGCTACTGATGCTGCGCCATGAGCAGTAATAAGACACCCAAACTCTAATCCTAACACAAAAGAGAAGTCTAACCCTAACCCTAACCCTAACCCTAACCCTCATTTTAAGCATAACTCTAAGTGTAACCCTAACCCAGGACTCGAGAGTGGAGAGAGGAGGGGCTCTGCCAGAACAGAGAGGACTAGGCCAGCCCTTTGTGGGCTGGCACCTTTCCTCTTTCGATTCCTTTTCCAAGAGGGATCTTGGTCCTCCTTCAATTCTTGGCTGAAAAATGCCACATTCCCAGCCCCAATGGTGCCAAGGAGGGACTGAGCTTTGTGCCAAGAGAAAAGGTGGCAGCCTTGGGCTCTCAGGTGCTACTGATGCTGCGCCATGAACAGTAAAAAGACACCCAAACTCTAATCCTAACACAAAAGAGAAGTCTAACCCTAACCCTAACCCTAACCCTAACCCTAACCCTAATTCTAAGCATAACTCTAAGCGTAACCCTAACGCAGGAGTCGAGCGTGGAGAGAGGAGGGGCTCTGGCAGAACAGAGAGGACTAGGCCAGCCCTTTGTGGGCTGGCACCTTTCCTCTTTTGATTCCTTTTCCAAGAGTGATCGTGGTCCGCCTTCAATTCTTGGCTGAAAAATGGCATTTTCCCAGCCCCAGTGATTCCAAGGAGGGACTGAGCTTTATGCCAAGAGAAAAGGTGGCAGCCTTGGGCTCTCAGGCACTAATGATGCTGCACCATGAACAGTAAAAAGACACCCAAACCCTAATCCTAACACAAAAGAGAAGCCTAACCCTAACCCTAACCCTAACCCTAACCCTAATCCTCATTCTAAGCATAACTCTAAGCGTAACCCTAACCCAGGACTCGAGAGTGGAGAGAGAAGGGGCTTTGCGAGAATAGACAGAACTAGGCCAGCCCTTTGTGGGCTGGCACCTTTCCTCTTTCGACTCCTTTTCCAAGAGGGATCGTGGTCCGCCTTCAATTCTTGGCTGAAAAATGCCAATTTCCCAGCCCCAATGGTGCCATGGAGGGACTGAGCTTTGTACTAAGAGAAAAGGTGGTAGCCTTGGGCTCTCAGGTGCTAATGATGCTGCGCCATGAGCAGTAATAAGACACCCAAACTCTAATCCTAACACAAAAGAGAAGTCTAACCCTAACCCTAACCCTAACCCTAATTCTAAGCATAACTCTAAGCGTAACCCTAACCCAGCATTCGAGAGTGGAGAGAGGAGGGGTTCTGGCAGAACAGAGAGAACTAGGCCAGACCTTTGTGGGCTGGCACATTTCCTCTTTCGATTCCTTTTCCAAGAGGGATCTTGGTCCGCCCTCAATTCTTGGCTGAAAAATGGCATTTTCCCAGCCCCAGTGATTCCAAGGAGGGACTGAGCTTTGTGCCAAGAGAAAAGGTGGCAGCCTTGGGCTCTCAGGTGCTAATGATGCTGCGCCATGAGCAGTAAAAAGACACCCAAACTCTAATCCTAACACAAAAGAGAAGTCTAACCCTAACCCTAACCCTAACCCTAACCCTAACCCTAATTCTAAGCATAACTCTAAGCGTAACCCTAACCCAGCATTCGAGAGTGGAGAGAGGAGGGGCTCTGGCAGAACAGAGAGAACTAGGCCAGCCCTTTGTGGGCTGGCACCTTTCCTCTTTCGATTCCTTTTCCAAGAGGGATCTTGGTCCGCCCTCTATTCTTGGCTGAAAAATGGCATTTTCCCAGCCCCAGTGATTCCAAGGAGGGACTGAGCTTTGTGCCAAGAGAAAAGGTGGCAGCCTTGGGCTCTCAGGCGCTAATGATGCTGCACCATGAACAGTAAAAAGACACCCAAACCCTAATCCTAACACAAAAGAGAAGCCTAACCCTAACCCTAACCCTAACCCTAACCCTAACCCTAATTCTAAGCATAACCCTAAGTGTAACCCTAACCCAGGAGTCGAGAGTGGAGAGAGGAGGGGCTCTGCCAGAACAGAGAGGACTAGGCCAGCCCTTTGTGGGCTGGCACCTTTCCTCTTTCGATTCCTTTTCCAAGAGGGATCTTGGTCCTCCTTCAATTCCTGGCTGAAAAATGCCAATTTCCCAGCCCCAATGGTGCCAAGGAGCGTCTGAGCTTTGTGCCAAGAGAAAAGGTGGCAGCCTTGGGCTCTCAGGTGCTAATGATGCTGCGCCATGAGCAGTAAAAAGACACCCAAACTCTAATCCTAACACAAAAGAGAAGTCTAACCCTAACCCTAACCCTAACCCTAACCCTAACCCTAATTCTAAGCATAACTCTAAGCGTAACCCTAACGCAGGAGTCGAGCGTGGAGAGAGGAGGGGCTCTGGCAGAACAGAGAGAACTAGGCCAGCCCTTTGTGGGCTGGCACCTTTCCTCTTTCGATTCCTTTTCCAAGAGGGATCTTGGTCCGCCCTCAATTCTTGGCTGAAAAATGGCATTTTCCCAGCCCCAGTGATTCCAAGGAGGGACTGAGCTTTATGCCAAGAGAAAAGGTGGCAGCCTTGGGCTCTCAGGCGCTAATGATGCTGCACCATGAACAGTAAAAAGACACCCAAACCCTAATCCTAACACAAAAGAGAAGCCTAACCCTAACCCTAACCCTAACCCTAACCCTAACCATCATTCTAAGCATAACTCTAAGTGTAACCCTAACCCAGGACTCGAGAGTGGAGAGAGAAGGGGCTTTGCGAGAATAGACAGAACTAGGCCAGCCCTTTGTGGGCTGGCACCTTTCCTCTTTCGACTCCTTTTCCAAGAGGGATCGTGGTCCGCCTTCAATTCTTGGCTGAAAAATGCCAATTTCCCAGCCCCAATGGTGCCATGGAGGGACTGAGCTTTGTACTAAGAGAAAAGGTGGTAGCCTTGGGCTCTCAGGTGCTACTGATGCTGCGCCATGAGCAGTAATAAGACACCCAAACTCTAATCCTAACACAAAAGAGAAGTCTAACCCTAACCCTAACCCTAACCCTAACCCTAATTCTAAGTGTAACTCTAAGTGTAACCCTAACGCAGGAGTCGAGAGTGGAGAGAGGAGGGGCTCTGCCAGAACAGAGAGGACTAGGCCAGCCCTTTGTGGGCTGGCACCTTTCCTCTTTTGATTCCATTTCCAAGAGTGATCGTGGTCCACCTTCAATTCTTGGCTGAAAAATGGCATTTTCCCAGCCCCAGTGATTCCAAGGAGGGACTGAACTTGGTGCCAAGAGAAAAGGTGGCAGCCTTGGGCTCCCAGGCGCTAATGATGCTGCACCATGAACAGTAAAAAGACACCGAAATCCTAATCCTAACACAAAAGAGAAGTCTAACCCTAACCCTAACCCTAACCCTAACCCTAACCCTAATTCTAAGCATAACCCTAAGTGTAACCCTAACCCAGGAGTCGAGCGTGGAGAGAGGAGGGGCTCTGCCAGAACAGAGAGGACTAGGCCAGCCCTTTGTGGGCTGGCACCTTTCCTCTTTCGATTCCTTTTCCAAGAGGGATCTTGGTCCTCCTTCAATTCCTGGCTGAAAAATGCCAATTTCCCAGCCCCAATGGTGCCAAGGAGGGACTGAGCTTTGTGCCAAGAGAAAAGGTGGCAGCCTTGGGCTCTCAGGTGCTAATGATGCTGCGCCATGAGCAGTAAAAAGACACCCAAACTCTAATCCTAACACAAAAGAGAAGTCTAACCCTAACCCTAACCCTAACCCTAACCCTAACCCTAACCCTAACCCTAACCCTAACCCTAATTCTAAGCATAACTCTAAGCGTAACCCTAACCCAGCATTCGAGAGTGGAGAGAGGAGGGGCTCTGGCAGAACAGAGAGAACTAGGCCAGCCCTTTGTGGGCTGGCACCTTTCCTCTTTCGATTCCTTTTCCAAGAGGGATCTTGGTCCGCCCTCAATTCTTGGCTGAAAAATGGCATTTTCCCAGCCCCAGTGACTCCAAGGAGGGACTGAGCTTTGTGCCAAGAGAAAAGGTGGCAGCCTTGGGCTCCCAGGCGCTAATGATGCTGCACCATGAACAGTAAAAAGACACCCAAACCCTAATCCTAACACAAAAGAGAAGCCTAACCCTAACCCTAACCCTAACCCTAACCCTAACCCTAACCCTCATTTTAAGCATAACTCTAAGTGTAACCCTAACCCAGGACTCGAGAGTGGAGAGAGGAGGGGCTCTGCCAGAACAGAGAGGACTAGGCCAGCCCTTTGTGGGCTGGCACCTTTCCTCTTTTGATTCCTTTTCCAAGAGTGATCGTGGTCCGCCTTCAATTCTTGGCTGAAAAATGGCATTTTCCCAGCCCCAGTGATTCCAAGGAGGGACTGAGCTTTATGCCAAGAGAAAAGGTGGCAGCCTTGGGCTCTCAGGCACTAATGATGCTGCACCATGAACAGTAAAAAGACACCCAAACCCTAATCCTAACACAAAAGAGAAGCCTAACCCTAACCCTAACCCTAACCCTAACCCTAATCCTCATTCTAAGCATAACTCTAAGCGTAACCCTAACCCAGGACTCGAGAGTGGAGAGAGAAGGGGCTTTGCGAGAATAGACAGAACTAGGCCAGCCCTTTGTGGGCTGGCACCTTTCCTCTTTCGACTCCTTTTCCAAGAGGGATCGTGGTCCGCCTTCAATTCTTGGCTGAAAAATGCCAATTTCCCAGCCCCAATGGTGCCATGGAGGGACTGAGCTTTGTACTAAGAGAAAAGGTGGTAGCCTTGGGCTCTCAGGTGCTAATGATGCTGCGCCATGAGCAGTAATAAGACACCCAAACTCTAATCCTAACACAAAAGAGAAGTCTAACCCTAACCCTAACCCTAACCCTAACCCTAACCCTAATTCTAAGCATAACTCTAAGCGTAACCCTAACCCAGCATTCGAGAGAGGAGAGAGGAGGGGTTCTGGCAGAACAGAGAGAACTAGGCCAGCCCTTTGTGGGCTGGCACCTTTCCTCTTTCGATTCCTTTTCCAAGAGGGATCTTGGTCCGCCCTCTATTCTTGGCTGAAAAATGGCATTTTCCCAGCCCCAGTGATTCCAAGGAGGGACTGAGCTTTGTGCCAAGAGAAAAGGTGGCAGCCTTGGGCTCTCAGGCGCTAATGATGCTGCACCATGAACAGTAAAAAGACACCCAAACCCTAATCCTAACACAAAAGAGAAGCCTAACCCTAACCCTAACCCTAACCCTAACCCTAACCCTAATTCTAAGCATAACCCTAAGTGTAACCCTAACCCAGGAGTCGAGCGTGGAGAGAGGAGGGGCTCTGCCAGAACAGAGAGGACTAGGCCAGCCCTTTGTGGGCTGGCACCTTTCCTCTTTCGATTCCTTTTCCAAGAGGGATCTTGGTCCTCCTTCAATTCCTGGCTGAAAAATGCCAATTTCCCAGCCCCAATGGTGCCAAGGAGCGTCTGAGCTTTGTGCCAAGAGAAAAGGTGGCAGCCTTGGGCTCTCAGGTGCTAATGATGCTGCGCCATGAGCAGTAAAAAGACACCCAAACTCTAATCCTAACACAAAAGAGAAGTCTAACCCTAACCCTAACCCTAACCCTAACCCTAACCCTAATTCTAAGCATAACTCTAAGCGTAACCCTAACCCAGCATTCGAGAGTGGAGAGAGGAGGGGCTCTGGCAGAACAGAGAGAACTAGGCCAGCCCATTGTGGGCTGGCACCTTTCCTCTTTCGATTCCTTTTCCAAGAGGGATCTTGGTCCGCCCTCAATTCTTGGCTGAAAAATGGCATTTTCCCAGCCCCAGTGATTCCAAGGAGGGACTGAGCTTTGTGCCAAGAGAAAAGGTGGCAGCCTTGGGCTCTCAGGCGCTAATGATGCTGCACCATGAACAGTAAAAAGACACCCAAACCCTAATCCTAACACAAAAGAGAAGCCTAACCCTAACCCTAACCCTAACCCTAACCCTAACCCTAATTCTAAGCATAACTCTAAGCGTAACCCTAACGCAGGAGTCAAGCGTGGAGAGAGGAGGGGCTCTGGCAGAACAGAGAGAACTAGGCCAGCCCTTTGTGGGCTGGCACCTTTCCTCTTTCGATTCCTTTTCCAAGAGGGATCTTGGTCCGCCCTCAATTCTTGGCTGAAAAATGGCATTTTCCCAGCCCCAGTGATTCCAAGGAGGGACTGAGCTTTATGCCAAGAGAAAAGGTGGCAGCCTTGGGCTCTCAGGCGCTAATGATGCTGCACCATGAACAGTAAAAAGACACCCAAACCCTAATCCTAACACAAAAGAGAAGCCTAACCCTAACCCTAACCCTAACCCTAACCCTAACCATCATTCTAAGCATAACTCTAAGTGTAACCCTAACCCAGGACTCGAGAGTGGAGAGAGGAGGGGCTCTGGCAGAACAGAGAGGACTAGGCCAGCCCTTTGTGGGCTGGCACCTTTCCTCTTTCGACTCCTTTTCCAAGAGGGATCGTGGTCCGCCTTCAATTCCTGGCTGAAAAATGCCAATTTCCCAGCCCCAATGGTGCCATGGAGGGACTGAGCTTTGTACTAAGAGAAAAGGTGGTAGCCTTGGGCTCTCAGGTGCTACTGATGCTGCGCCATGAGCAGTAATAAGACACCCAAACTCTAATCCTAACACAAAAGAGAAGTCTAACCCTAACCCTAACCCTAACCCTAACCCTAATTCTAAGTGTAACTCTAAGTGTAACCCTAACCCAGGACTCGAGAGTGGAGAGAGGAGGGGCTCTGCCAGAACAGAGAGGACTAGGCCAGCCCTTTGTGGGCTGGCACCTTTCCTCTTTCGATTCCTTTTCCAAGAGGGATCTTGGTCCTCCTTCAATTCTTGGCTGAAAAATGCCAATTTCCCAGCCCCAATGGTGCCAAGGAGGGACTGAGCTTTGTGCCAAGAGAAAAGGTGGCAGCCTTGGGCTCTCAGGTGCTAATGATGCTGCGCCATGAGCAGTAAAAAGACACCCAAACTCTAATCCTAACACAAAAGAGAAGTCTAACCCTAACCCTAACCCTAACCCTAACCCTAACCCTAATTCTAAGCATAACTCTAAGCGTAACCCTAACGCAGGAGTCGAGCGTG